>NW_006408603.1:2287488-2370224 GCF_000296735.1 Chrysochloris asiatica | reverse complement strand
TATCCATCCGTACAAACACTACAGGTGCACTGAAGTGTTCAGCTCTGTACCCCATTTTGAAAGCTGGGGAGGTTAGAGGCAAATGCAGCTGAGGAATGCGGGTTTGATCAGCTTTTCACTTTCTAGATCTTCTCTCTCTAGTCAGTGCCTGCAGATGTTCTTTAATGTAACTCTGCCCTGTTGGAGACAAAGTGTTTGGTGGTGAAAACAGAGCAGTTGTAAAACGGAAAAAGAGAGGAGTTGATGGCTCCAGGTTTGGTTTTTGATTTTGTTGTTAAGTGCTGTCGAGTTGGTCCTGTGTAGGGTTTCCAAGGAGTGGCTGGTGAGTTTGAACCGCTGACCTTGTGGCTCAAACCGACTTTTGGTCAAATGCTTATTCTACAGCACCACATCAGGACACCTCTGATTTGGTAGGAAATAGGAATTCTTTCATGAGATAATTTTTGATGGATTTTTCTTTTCTTTAAACAGTAATGAAGATTTGAGGGTTAAGTAGCTCTGGCTGCTTAGCTTCCCCCCCCCCCCCCCTTTCTTTAATGTGTAATTCATTTCAAAAGTGCTCAGTGTTAGGTTGCTGGTCTTTGGACTTTTCCCTAATACTTATAATTTAAGCTGTCATTTGAGTAATTTTGGTTTCGTTTTTGAATTTTGGTTTGGTTTGCTTAATCTTCAACAAAGCTTCCTATAAAACCCAGGCATTTTGGTTATTAACTATAGGTATAATTTCAGTGGAACTAAGTTTCCCTCTTAAAAATTGGAGTTCATTCTGTGTATCAGAATATGTTCAGTCTCTGCATTTAGGATTTAGCACGAGTGTTCTGCTCTGTCACAGTAATACTTGGTAATGAGCCTGAGGCAGATGGAATAGCAGCTTAGACATTCCTTCTTTATCACTAGTTTTATCCACACTGGATAAGCTTTTTATGTTGCTGTGTTGCCTGATTAGAGTCCATTAAGTCCTCACCTTGTCTTTCAGAAAACCTCAGTGGAATCCTTTTGGCTGGTGAAACGTTTTGTCTCTCAAACTAGCCTTCCTCCTACCTGCTTTTTTTTATTTGACATTACTTCATCTTGCTGATAACATGCCAAACTATTGTCAGTTGACATACATTTTTTTCTTCTGCTATCTCAGTTGGCCATGGGAATGCCTAATTGACTCAGGCAGTGGAAATAATATACTTTATTCCCTGATCCCCACTGTAAATATAGATTGGGGCTTGAGTTGTAGGGACAAAGTTTTGTAAGCACACTTACAAGTTTATTTGTTTTTTGTTTGGAACAAAATAAAGCCACCTGAGCCCCTTCTGAATAAACTAACTGGCCTTCATTTCAGTCTGAAATTACTTTGTTCATTATGTATGTGAGAACAGATTCTAGAGGAAAAAAGTATTTTTTCAGTTTATCCTAGATAAACAAACAATTATCCAATTTCATCTGATGGTGAAACTTGTTTGACCTAAGCCACAGTGGCAGGAAGTTAGACTTTATGTAATATATCTGATCTAGTAAGTAGGTTTGATGTCTCTGCAACGGGAAAGAAGAAGCAAGCATATTCATGTAAGTGACCAGAGGATGATTTATGCTGTGAAGTAATCCCAACCTCACTTTACTCTGTGCTCCAGTGAAATGAAGCTTTATGGCCTTGGAGGACTTTTTCCATTTAAAGAAGGTTGCAGTTGGGAAATTGAGAAGTGGGGAGGTGTTTGTGTGTGGGGGGGGTGTGGTAGGGATGGGGGTGGTTTGAGGAAGGGTTGTTATTTCCACCACCTGGCTACTGTAATTAGAACCTGTTTAGTATTTGTTCTCTAAAGGATGGGCTATACTATATCTTCAAAGAGAAGACCTACTGTGCCCAAATTACAATTAATGTCATTTTCCTACTGAAGCAAGTTCTGCTAGTTTAGTTTTGTTTTCTCTTTCTTATGTTTCAGTAGGTGAATTTAAAAATTTTTAGGACCCAGTCGTTGTTAGGATGTCAGAGCTGGAAAGACTGATTCTTTAACTTGTCTTCTTATTAAACAGATGTGTACCACCAGGGGTTGAGAAATAATAGAGGCCAAGGGGAAAGATGAGGGAATTATAAGAATATTTCCAAGAATTATTTGATTTCAGAGTTTAAAACATTCATTGTTCAGACATGAACCTGCACTAATGATTCCTAGCTTCCTAGGGGTGTGATAAGTCCAATGTTGCTAGGCTCTAGTGACAGTGAAAAGCCATCAGTGGACTGAGCAGCCTTGTTACTAGTATTAGACTACCTTTATTTACTTATTTGATGCTTACTGTTCTGTAAGGTTAATGTGGTAGACTTGTTGTTTCAAGTGAGCTTTTGCTGAAATCCTTTGCTGTTTTTAACTGATTCTTATCCAGCTATCTTTAGTTTGATTCTTCTTTTTTTTGATGGGGGTTAGGAGCTGGAACGAGTGTTTTTCTGAATTCCCTGGAAGTTTTAAGCTTTAGAAGTTCAGCAATTATTAATCTTACTGCTACCTTTTTTAAGAAGTAAGTTATTGTGTGGACTGGTTTCTCCCTGTGACCTATCTTTTGGACTTTAAAATGTCTTACTAGTGTGGTGGTGGGTGGGGGCAAAATCAACCCACCACTCTACAGTTGATGTTCCAAGCCCAGTTTTTCTTTTGGCCCAAAGCCATGTGCATTCTCCCTGCCAGCTATTTTGGCACTGTCATGAATTCAGAAATGAATGATTCTACTCACTGAGTGTAGAAAATTTTGTTCCTTTTCAATTTTAGAAAAGCTTTTATATTGTTTCTGGGTACTCTTGCCCTCTAGTTTATTAATGCTCCTACCACACTTAAACGCTATTTTAGAAACATGCCACACACAGTAGAGGGATTTAATTGAACTCTGAAAATCCATCAGTAATATGTGACTCTAGCCATTTACAGTAGAAATAGTGCTTCTGAAGGTTGTTGCTTTGGCTAACAATTAGCTTACATAAAACAGTACAAAAATTGATGCTATTGCTGCTTCTACCCGTAACTGTCAAATAGAATAAATCAGAACCAACCTGGATCATCTTCTGTTACTGTACAAGTATTGGGAGAGTGAATAGACCCTGGGGAGTCCCCCAAATACCCTGCGTTCCAAGGGGCAACCATATTTAATTGCTTATACAGAATATTGTTGTTTAGGGAAATACTTTATAACCTTCTCTTAATCCTTGTCGCTTTCTCCCACCCCGCAGTGGGGGTAGGAAGGAAGAGGAAGCAATAAGTGTGTGTTACTTGATAGTAAAATTTGGGAAACCTGCTAGACGTTCCCTGACCCTGCCAGTTAGGTGGCTCTTCATAGAGAGATCGACTTTTCCACTTAGTTCCTGTGAAATGACAGATCTGAACAAAATGATCTTAGAGCTTCCTTACAGATCTAAATTCTGTGACTTGTAAGAAAGAAAGGAAATTATTGGAGGCGTTTATAAAGTGTTGATGAGCTTAGATTCTGGGGCCAGGCTGCCTGGGCTACATCATTTAGTAATTGTGTGTGACCTTGTACAAGTTACTTAACTTCTCATTTTTAAAAAATCTGTAAAATGGAAATAATGCTTTACTGCTTAGAATCCAAGGACATCTTTATTTATGTACCACTAAAACAGTATGACACCGTAGGATTGTGAACCACAAAGTCTTCAGTTCAAACCCACCAACTAGTCTCATAAACACCATACGGGGTCACTGGGACTCAGTGTCACACAACAGCAACAAGAAAAGTCAAAACACATACCATTGTTTGTAAGAGTCATCTTAATTTCAGAGGTTAAAATGTGAAAAAAGTGTGCATCTTAGAATTAAGGATATACAATAAGATCTACTTCCATATGACAAGCACTGGACTGCGAAGCACAGGATTGGTGGTTTAAGCACACTGGTCACTCACTCCCAGGGAGACAAATAAGAATTTCTGCTTCTGCAGATTTAAAGTTTCAGAAACCCTATGCAGTATTTCTGTGAGTCCAGATTGACTCATGTCACTTAAACTAGGACAACAGCATCTACTTATAGGCTTGTTATAAGGATTAAATGACATCATTTGTAAAGACTTTAGAACTGTGTGTTGTACGTATTAAGCACTAGGTAAGTGTCACCAATTGTTATTGATACTCGTTTTACCTGGTATTATTATCATTCCCTTCTAAGCCCATTTCTGTAGGGACTTCAAAATGTTTGTGGAAACAAACGGAATTAAAAGATCATGGATTTTCATGAACTCCTCCTTTGTATTTATTAATTTTAGTCACAATTTGAAAATTGCCCATGTAACCATCATGCCCTGTGAAGTCCTGGTGTGGCGCTGTAGGATAAGCACTCAATTGCAAGTTCAGATTGAACCACAAGGTCCTTGGAAACCTTATACAGGGTTGCTATGGGGCAGAACCAACTCAACACTTAATATCAACGACACCATCATGCCCTGGTGGTGCAGTGTTAACCAGAAGGTTTGTGGTTCAAATCTGTTAGCCTCTCCACAGGAGAAAGATGTGGCAGTCTGCTCCCATAAAGGTTTACAGCCTTAGAGACCCTAATGGTACAGTTCTAATATGTCACTATGAGTTCAGTGAATGGAATTAACAACAGGGTTTGGTATACCACCTTGCCAAATAGTTTCGTTTTTCCCCAACAAAATCATAGAAACTTTTAATAAACAAAATTGTTTATTGACATATTCTCCATCTAGATCTATACACACTTTTTCCTCTTGCTCTCTCTCTCTTTTTTTTTTTTTTACATTTTAAGGAAACTTTTTATTGCCGAGTGAAGGTTTCCAGAGTAGATCATCAGTTTTATAGTCAACAAGTCATATACTTCATTTCATTTCAGTGATTGCAGTCCCTTCCACATAACATCATTAATCCCACTTCCTCCCTGTGATTGTTTCTATTCCACCTCCTTTCCAGACCCTCCTGAACTTTGTCCTTAGGTAGATGCTGCCCTTTTTATTTTAATGGTTGAGCACTTCATGTGTACCTCACTAGTGCTGATGTCCCTCCTGTATATCTATCTGTTGCTTGCCTGAAAATTGTGCCAGGCTGGTGAATTCCATTCCAGACCTGTAGGGTGACCAAGGGCTATATAGTCTTGGGTTCCTCTAGTCTCTTTCTGCCCACTAACCCTGGTCTTTTTTGTAATTTTGAATTTTGTTCCACATTTTCTCCCAGTTAATCTAGGACCATCCAATGTGATCTCTTTCAAAAGAGTTGGTACTAGTAATTGGACACTTTCTAGTTCTTCTGGTCTCAGGGTGGTAAAGACTGGTATTTACATGTCTCATTAGTCCTTTGGACTATTTGAGTCTGTGTGTCTTCAGTTTTCATCACGATTCTTTCCTCTACACACAGAGAGACCGATAGTTGTATCTTAGATGTGGGTCTATGCACTTCTGAAGGTGGTGTTTCCTTCTCTCTATTCTTTCTTCCAAAGAATTCGGCACTTTTCGATTTGCACATCAGAATGGCAGTATTGGCATCCTCAACAGTGTCAGCTCAAGTTCCTTTTCAGTGTGTTTTGAGTATGGGGAACAAAAAGATAGGTTTATGCATATGTGTACGAATTTATGTTTTACTTCTTGAGAGACCATGTAATATGCTGCAGAACTACATTGTTGCAATTCAAATCCTAGTTTTGTCACTTAGTTCAGTTATGTGATTTTGGAGAAATTATTTAATCTCTCATTGCCTCAGCTTCCTTCTCTGTAAATACAAGTAATAATTATATCTGACCTGTGTTTCATATATACATAAAGCGTTAGTTTATGGGATTACCTTAGTCTTTTCTTGAAGGTTCCTTAGGGTTTTGTTTATCACTTGGCACATTAATGGAACTGAATATTTGCAAAAGTGCACAAAAGAGTTCAGAGTTTTCAAATAATGATAAATACAATTCTAGTTAGGAATCTTGATGTGGCTCTGCGGGATGGTGCACTGGACCACAAGGTTGGTTTGAACTTCATGGTTGGTGGTTCAGACTTACCAGCTGCTCCTCAGAAACCCTATACAGTTGAGTTGAAGTTGACTCAATGACTCAGAAACCCTATACACTATGAGTTGAAGTTGACTCAATGGTACTTAACAACAACAGTACTAGTTATGAGCATAGCTAACACTACTATAGGGCTTACTATATGCCAGGCATTATTCTAAGGACTTTAGTTTACGTATTTGTTTAAATTTACAACAACCCTGAGGGATGTTGTTGCGTGCTATCCCATCGAGTCTCTTCTCACTCAGCAATCCCGTATAGGGTTTCGGAGGAGCAGCTAGTGGACTTGAACCACAGACCCTGCTGTTAGCAGTCACGCTAGGAGCCATTATTTTCTCTGTTTTCGAGATAAGCTATCTGAGACCTGGAGAGATGAGCTTGCGTATAGCAGTGATGTCAGTGATGTGGGTAGGATGATTTAGACCCGGACAGCCTCATTCTAGAGTGTGCTGTCAGCAACCACTTGTCTTCAGAAGGCATTTCTACCACAGAGGCATATTTATTAACCAGCCTCTTTAATTTATTTTCATAGTTAAAGAGGTGTTATGAATTTTATCCAGAGTATGTGACCCTTTATCCGTAATTCCAAAGTTTAGAAAACTTTCAAAGCTTGAGTCTTTTCCTAAGTTTTGTATACATTTATTTACTGGCAAGAATGGACTTCAACCAATATGATAATGTTGTTAAGTGCTGTCGAGTCGGTTCCGATTCATAGCAATCCTGTATAGGATTTCCAACTAGGTTTGAACTGATGACCTTGTAGTTCACAGTCCAGTGCTGATCGTACAGTGCCACACCGGGAGTCCCCTTAAATATAAGGCTGTTGAAAGTCTTTACCAATGTGTTTGGTTATATAATCCCAAATTCCACTGGGATTATATGCAATATACAGTTTATATACTATATTATCTTTCTGAAATTAAAAGTATTCAGAATTCCAAATGCATCTGGCCCAAAGAATTTTAGATGACAGATTATGTACCAGAGATTATTTTTTGCTTCATTAAATAAATGCATTTTAGTTATTGTTGGTAATTGCTGTAAAGTTAGTTATGGCTTTGAGCAACCCTGTATGGAATTTCTGAGGAGAGGCTGGTGAATTTAAACTTTTGACCTTGTGGTTCAAATGGACCTTGCAGTACAGTACCCCACAGTGCCACATCGGGACTCCAAATACACCTTTGTTGTTGTTGTTGTTAAGTGCCGTCAAGTCAGTTCCGACCCATAGTGACCCTGTATAGGGTGTCCGAGGAGCAGCTGGTGAGCTTGAACTGCCAACCTTGCGGTTCAAACGGCTTTGCAATCTGGCACATTTACCCACGGCACCATACCAGGACTTCTTTAGCTGGTACTAAAACAGGTCTTGGTCAACATAATTTCCTAAAATGTTTATTTTTTTATATCATATTTTTTTTCATTTGTGTTAGAGCTCCTGAAATTATTCTTGGATTGCCATTTTGTGAAGCTATTGATATGTGGTCACTGGGCTGTGTGATAGCCGAGCTGTTCCTGGGATGGCCTCTTTACCCTGGTGCTTCAGAATATGATCAGGTAAGAGTGCTTGCTTGGGTGGAACTAGAGAACAAATAGCTACTAGTGAAGGAGATTCTAGAGGAAGAGAAGTACTAAGGAAGTAGGTCGATACCAAGAGATGAATAATTCAATTACAGAGAATTGTTTATAGAATAATAGAATTTTTTCTGTCTCCTTCTTGATTTGAAGTTGTGTTTATAATTCTACAAAAGGAAAAAAAATTTTTTTACCCCTGATGGTACTTTTCCAGCTTTGGAATGATTAACTAGAGACATCACTTTTATTAATTAAAGTATCTTTTGAGATAAGAAATGAAAGAAAAGTAAGAAGAATTGAATTTTAAGAATGAGTGGGCAGTAGTCGGCTCTTGAATCGACTTAATGGCAACCATTTTGGTTTTATATGTGAAACACACACAGTCAAACTGAAACACACTAGGTCCCAGAAACTGATGTGTATGGAGTCCCTGTAAAGTAGGATTTAGAAGGGAAATCTGCGATATAAAATATTTTCATAAAGGATTCACACACACATCTCAAAAGAGGCAAGCTTTAGGAGGAGATATGCCCTAGTTTCCTAAGTAGTTGAATAATTTAAAGGAAAAAGTAGCCATGTTTTTCCTTACACCTTGATCAATTGTACTGTGGAGTAGATGTAGCATTTGTCAATTTAAAATTTGACTATTTGGGTTTAATTTTCAATGAAAAAAAGATAGGACTACTTTGTGATAAAATACAGGTTTTAAAAGATGTTTCTTTCTACTATATAAAAATCAAGATAACTGCCTTATTTTACCAAAAGAAAGGAAATGATGGGGATTAAAAAAAAAGTGAGGGAGATTAAATCATTCAAAACTCAGTTTTAGTTAACCAAAACTGTTGATTCTTTCATACTCCTTTTTTCAGTCCTTTTTGACTCTTAGACCCTTTTGAGACAATGCTGAACAATACACACAAACACACACACAATGTTTCATGTACTATATTAGGGGATTCATAAACCCTCAATATTATTCTTAATATTTGTTTGCTTTTGCAATTCTTCCCACCAAGGAGAGCAACATAAGAGGCAATTTTTCTGCCACCTGCTCCTTAATGTGGCACTATAGTCCTGTTACGGTGCTGTAGGATCAGCACTGGACTGCCACTCACAAAGTCAGCAGTTCAAACCCACCAGCAGCTCCTTGGAAACCCTACAAAGAGTTGCTATATGTTGGAACCAACTCAGTGGCACTTGACAACAGTAACACTCTACATTCTTAAACAGTGTTGAGGACCCCACAGAACACCACTACTGTGGTTTATATCTACCAATATATACTAGGCACTAGAATGAAAACAATTCAGCAGGGTGTGTGAGAAGTAAAGATTTATTTACTTTCTTACAAATTCCCTTTTTTCTCTATAATTTTATCTTAAGTAGAGCAATTCATAGTATGGAGGGGTTGTTGGTGTTAAGTGCCACTGAGTTGGTTCTGACTCATAACGACCTGTATAGGATTTCTGAGGAGCTGTTGGTGGGTATAAACTACTGACCTTGTGGTTAGCAGTCCAGTGCTATCCTACAGTACCACACCAGGACTCCATTGCCACACCAGGGAACGGGTAGCAGAAAAATGACCTATTACATTGTTCTCCTTGATAATTGCAAAAGCAAACAAGTGTGAACAATAAAACTGAGATGAAATAAAAACTCAAGACTACAGGAGCACACATCTCATCAGCATTAGAGCAATGTAACCAATTAATGTTTCTCTTTTAATAACACATCATCTCTAAATAAGAAGCAAAGATAATGAAAAGAAAAATAAGGTGTAAAGGAAAGCTGAAACCCTTCTGCCACTGAAAATTTTGCACTGCAAACTAGCAGGAGGTTCCCTAAGGTCTTACCTAAAAGCGGCAGTGATGAAGTCTTACTGCTGTTTGTTGTTGAATGGTATCATCTTCTGACCCCTATTACACATCTGTGAGAAGGAAGTGAAAAGGACAAATAACTTGTTAGTATTATTATGAAAATAGTTTTGACTTCATTTGTTGTTGTTAAGTGCCGTTGAGTTGATTCTGACCCATAGCAACCCTGTATTGGGTTTCCAAGAAGCAGCTGGTGAGCTTGAACTACCGACCTTGCAGTTCAAACGACTTTACAGTTTGATGCATTAGCCCACAGCGCCACATCAGGACGCCATAGACCCCCTGAAAGTGTCATGGAGATCCTCCAGTGGTCCAAACCACATTTTGAAAACTGCCGACCTGCTACATAGTAGGTGTTCATTGACTGAATGCATGAACATGGCACCATCCCTCTACTGATATGAGATAGGGAAGCATGACAGCTTAATTGTTAAAATTTACGGTATGAGAGAGAAGTTCTGTAGCAATTTTGTTGTTATGTGCTGTGGAGTCGGTTCTAACTCATAGCGACCCTGCACAGGGTTTCTAAAGCTGTAAATCTTTACGGGAGCAGAAAGCCTCATCTTTCTTCCGTGGAACAGCTGGTAGTTTCAAACTGCTGACCCTGAGGATAGCAGCCCAATTGTAACCACGATGCTTTCAGAGCTCCTTCTGTAGCAATTTAGAAAAGGTCAAATTAACAAGAGTTAGAGGAAAATATATTCTTAATCTTACATGATTGAAAAAATAGAGCATATAAGGAAAATATCTTTTAAGGCATACAAACCTTTTTTTTATTTCTTGAAATGGTTCTATCTTAGAAATCTTGAATTTTTGAACTTTGTATCAAGAGTCTAACAAAACAAAAAAGATTGCAAGCAGAATTTTCAAAACAGGTTTCCCTGTCAATAGCAGATGTTATAAGTAGGAAACTACTGCACAGATAGTTGAGAATTGCTTCTGAGTGAATGAGTATGTGAGGGGGATTTAGAAAGTATGTGGGCAAGTTTAATTATCTTTCAATTCTGCTTTTTCCCATGAACTTTTTGAAGCCCCCTCTTATATATGTATTTACAGAAAAATTTTAGTTGTTTTGATTAAACAGTTCATTTCCTTATGATACTTTTCTCCCTTGGCTAGAGATATTAATGTTTTAATGTAAAAATCCTTAATGATTTCTCTGTTCACTCTAAAATGATGTGTTTTGTTGTTTCAGATTCGTTACATTTCACAAACACAAGGCCTGCCAGCGGAGTATCTTCTCAGTGCAGGGACAAAAACAACCAGGTTTTTCAACAGAGATCCTAATTTGGGGTACCCACTGTGGAGACTAAAGGTAGGTCTTCCCAAATGTATGGCTCATCTCTGCACTTTCCCCCATACTTTTATTTAAATTTGTTTATTTATTTTTTAACGAGAGTGAGGCTTTATTGTTATTCAATTTTGCAAAATCAGGCACCAAACCCAGAAGACAAGACGGGCAGATACACCACATGGCTGTTTTATAAACATTGTTATTTTCTAACCCAGAAGTCCCTCCCTATTCCTCATTGACTGAGTACTATGGGGTGAACAATCTTACCAGCGTCACCTATTTCTTTCTTTCTTTTTTTTTTTTTTAATGTTTTATTGTGAATTATATGATAGTTTACATGGGAGCATATTAGTTTTACATTCATCCTATCATATATTGTTTCATTGCCATGGTTACAATCACCTCCATACATAATCAACCAACCAAAGGGTATACACTACAAGCCTGCCCCCCTGTTGTCAGCACACAGCCCCTCTCCTTCTCTGTGTCTAAAGTCCCCAGTTGCTCCATTTCTCCACGTCATCGTCTCTGCCTCCATCTCAGGCATCACTGCTTCTCTGGGTAGGGTCCTACTCTCCGCTATTCTCTCTTGATGGTCCCAGGGACCTCCGCTTCTAGACTAAAAAGTTAATCACTCCCCTCCTTACTACAAAACGTCTACCTTTACATTTTCAACCCTCACAAGCAGTCCTGATAACAATTATTCACTATTTTATCACAAGAGACCCATCCGCATTTCATTTCATCAACCCCGCCTAGACAGATTGGATACTACTCAGTGGAGATTCTACCTTCCTTCACGCCCTCTGGATCTGGATTCCCTCTTGAAAGCTTGTAAGCCAGTCACTTCTTGCCTTTGTAGGCCCCCCATTTTGGGTAGCCAATGTCCAAATTGCCCATCCTTGTCTATTCTGTGTATGGAGGGGAATGATCCTTGCTGTGAAGATTTGTTCCCTCTTTTGATCTACTGCCTCTATAGGTGTAGGTCAGGTTCACCAAATTGTATCAGATTACTCTTTTTTTCCTCTTCTTTCTTCTTCTGGTTGAGCTCTGATCATCCAGTCATTGAAGCCAGGTCAAGTGGGTGTTGTCTGCAAGTGTGGGTATTCTTGTGCATGCCCTCTCTTCTTATCAGCTGGATGCTTCACTCTCCACTCTAGTCCTTTGTGGTTATGTCACTGACTCTGTGCCCAAGAGTCCCCAGGTCTTGCCACACTGCTGGCCAAGCAGGTCTCCACCCGGGTTCACAGGAATCTATTGAACGTTGTAGGGCTTAGCTTGCAGCTTCATTGCAGTTTTCCCCTCACTTCCCCTTATCGGTGACGAGCGTGGTCACCAATCAGATCCCCTATACTTTTGAATTTGAAGTTTAGTTATTAAATTTTTGAGGTGAGGAGGGAGAAAAGAGGAGGAAAGGATGTTTGTGGGAGAGAATATTTTGAAAAGTATTTCATTGTACCCATTTAGCCTTAACCTTAGTTAAAAAACAAAACATTAAGTGCTGGTTCACTTGGCTGCAGTTTTTTTTTTTTTTCCTTCTGTATTTTGATCAGCAGCTGAGAGGGGTGTAGAGAGTAGTGCTTACTAACATTGTTGTTGTTGTTGTGTGCCATCGAGTCGGTTCCGACCCATAGCGACCCTGTACAGGGTTTCCGAGGGTGTAAATCTTTACGGGAGTAGAAAGCCTCATCTTTCTCCCGTGGAGCAACTCGTAGTTTCGAACCGCTGACCTTAAGGTTCGCAGCCCGATTTGTAACCACTACGCTACTAACATTAAGTATTATTTAAAAATTAGAGTAATTTAGTAATGACTGTTTTTAAGAGAATTACCAATAAACATGTTAAAACTCAACATATTTTTCTAACTTCCCACATAATGCCTTGTTTTCTTGAAATCAATATATACTTTTTATTTCTGCTCCTGCCCCTTTAACTTGAAAAGGCTGAGTAATTTGATAATCCTGTGGCTCTCTGTCTTCTGAGCTTGTTGAACAGTTAGCATTTGAAATATCAGTTCATTTGAAAGTAGCTTTAAGTTAAACAATAGTAATGTTACTCCTTACCTGGCATTCTTCAGGGCTCGTGGTCTATTATTGTGTTGTGTGTTTGTTTATGAAAGGCGGGCACATTATCAAGGTCACATCTCTCCATTGGAGGGCTTTCTGGTTGTAAATGACTTTTATGTTGACTATCTGTGGTTGACAAGTGACGACTCTTGTTTCTTTGTATTCTGACTGTAATTTAGAACAAAATGTGAAAATACTATAGAGATATAATTTTTTTTTTTGTCTTATTTTATAGACACCTGAAGAACATGAATTGGAGACTGGAATAAAATCTAAAGAAGCTCGGAAGTACATTTTTAACTGTTTAGATGACATGGCTCAGGTGAGCATGGAAAGTTTTTGAAATCAAGACATCTATGTGTCTTCGATCAGAGACATACCTTGCTGGCTGTGTTGTTGTTAAGTGCCTTCGAGTCAGTTCCGACCCATAGTGACCCTGTATAGAGTGATTGGTGAGCTTGAACCACCAACCTTGTAATTCAGACTGACTTTGCAGTTCCACTTATGACAAATTCAGTCTGTTGTCTTTCTAGTGTTCCTTCCCAATTTTTTTGTTTGTTTTCCCGATGATGGGGTTTATTAGCGAAGTAACTGATAAAACTTAATATAAAAGTATGAAGCATCAGCTAGCCCGCCCATAGCATTCTCTACTTCTTTATTGAGCTTGATCATCCATTGCAATGGCCACATGGGACTCAGACACCACACTCACAGCTATGGGATTTCTTAGATATGTTAACAGATTACAATTCAGTGTCAGAGATACTCAGGGCATAGTTTTTCTAGTCATCTGCTGTTGTTATGCCCAGAATTCGGAGTCCCCCAAAGACCACCAAGGAGCCGACACCGATGCAAGTGCACAAGGGTCGTTTATTCAAGTTCGAGCTCGGACTCTACCTGCATTCGACACAGCGGATCAGGGATAGAGCCCCGAACCCTTTGTCTGCAGGGTTTTTATAGAGTTTTCAAACAAGCTCGGGTTTCTCAGCTTTACAATTTTTGGACTGGTTAACAATGGGCAAACTATGAGATGTTACAGTTTAATTGGTCAGGACTGGTGGTCTTTGTTCTTAGGCTAGGGCAAAGGAAAACATCTGGCATCTGGCCTTGAGCTGCCTGGCTATTTATACATATATCATTTTCTTGGAGCTAGAGGACATGCCAAATCTTATATACAAAATGGATTCTTCTCTTTGGTCCTACACTGTTGAATGCTCTTAAGACATATCACCCCTCCAAATGTCTCAGCCTGAAGGCACTCGGCTCTAACTCCATGGGTCAACAAACCTAGCTCCCCCACTGAAGTGCCTGGAGGCACTCCACTCTACAAGCAAGCTTCCTGCCCAAAGTCATTTACATTCAGCTTTACATGCTTCGTGGGCTGGGAAGTCCACTGCTCTGTCTTGTGCTCCAGTTCTTGGTGCTGCTGCTACTTCTCTGCAACCCTCTGGTGTCACAGCTTTCAATCCCTGAGTAAAGGAGGTTCAGTGTGTAGAGATCTTGGGGTCCAAAGGACACACTGTGCTCCTGGTTCCTGTTTGATAGCAATGTGAAACCCCTCCTGCTACTGAGATGCCTCATTTAAAACCCATGCTTGAGTTTCCAGGTTTTACAATTATATTTACCTCTAACATCCATAGCGGGATCATGTCACCCTGTCAGTGTCTTTTCCCACCTTCTCTTACCCAGACTCCGCAGGGCAGCAGTGTTGTTTAGTGGGAGTTACAGACAATGACTAGAAGAGACATAAGATAATTTACTATACCACACTTGCCCAGTTTTTTGCAGAGAGAACTGCATTAGGACCATGCCATGTATTAAGAAACATTTAAATCCTAACAAAAGATACTTTAAAACATATATTTCTCACTTGTTTTTGCTGATTCTGTTGCATATCAGTGTTTTGAAATCTTGTTTATGCAGTCTTCCTCTTTCTATTAAGTAAGTATTTACATGAGAGCTAACATTAAACACCTTCCACTTACTAGGCCATTTAATAATTTTCAACAATAGAAACTTTTATATTTAAAAGACAGTCATTTTGCTTCCAACTTTTGAATAAAATGAATGTATTCAGCTTTATTCTACCAACAAATTTAGGTGAAGGTTTTAGTTAATTACATAGCGTTAAGAAGAGCTTCCTCCTGCAGAAATGATTTTACTGTAATAAAAAGAATTCCCCCAATTTTCTCTCATGATCACTATTTAGTTTAGAAAGGAAGAAGATTATTTAGTTTCAGCATTAAAGTTTAAGTGGTGGCATATGATATGTCTCAATTTTTCTTGAAAAGGTTAACATGTCTACAGACTTAGAAGGAACAGACATGTTGGCAGAGAAGGCGGATAGAAGAGAATACATTGATCTCTTAAAAAAAATGCTAACAATTGATGCAGATAAGAGAATCAACCCTCTGAAAACTCTTAACCATCAGTTTGTGACCATGACTCACCTTCTGGATTTCCCACATAGCAATCAGTGAGTATGGGGTTGCACGGGGCAGTTTACCATGATTTAATTTTCAGTCGGGATACTTTCTTAAAGTCAGACAGAGCAGCTGTTTTAGTGCTTGTATATTGGATCACTGGTGCTTTTTCTTCTCCTGAGTATGAAACAGTGATGTGTTTTTCACCTCTTTGTGGTTATATGAAAACGAATTCATTTTATATGAGAGTACTTATGGGAAAGAAAAACTTTGATCACTGTTCATCCTGAATTATTTGCTATATGTTTAAGTCTAGCAGGTGTTTCATGACTCTTCTATCTCTTTTTCAGTGTTAAGTCTTGTTTTCAGAACATGGAGATCTGCAAGCGGAGGGTTCACATGTATGATACAGTGAGTCAGATCAAGAGTCCTTTCACTACGCATGTTGCTCCCAATACAAGCACAAATCTAACCATGAGCTTCAGCAACCAACTCAATACAGTGCACAATCAGGTACTCCGTAAATGTTTTTGGAAATTCAAGGCAAGAGGGATAGCAAAGAAACTAATCAGAGTGCAGGTTGAGGATAAAGAAACCAGCCTTGGCTTTGGTGGCTTTGCTGCTTATTAATCATTTTCTACTTGGCAAAAGTGATGGAAAGCCAGAGTAGACTGATTTATATTATTCAAACATCAGTATTAATGCCTACCATTCACTTGGTGATAAAAATAGGTACAAAGCCCTGACTATGCCTGGCTGTTGTACTTCTGACTATGGGACTGCTGCTCTACTAATTTTAGCCAAGTGGCTTCCCTTCTCCTTGTTAAGAGAAAGATTTTATGTGTCTCTTAACATAGTGTTGAGGGTGCTTCCAGTCATTAACTGTAAGAGGTGATTTTACATTTGTTTGCTAACCAGGGATATTTGCATTTAAGTTTGTTTCTGAAACTGTAAGCTTCCCAACTTCTTAGATTTTCTTTAAAGTAGGCTTATGAAGTTTGATGAGCTCTAACATGCAGGAGCTCTGGTAGCGTAGTGGTTACGAATTGGGCTGCGAACCGGAAGGTCAGCAGTTCGAAACTACCAGCTGCTCCGCGGGAGAAAGATGAGGCGATCTGCTCCCGTAAAGATTTACAGCCTCGGAAACCCTATTCAGGGTCGCTATGGGTCGAAACCGACTCGATGGCACTTAACAACAACAACAACAACAACATGCAATAGCTTTTTTCACAGAAAGAAGAGTTTGGGGGTTATATGAGGGAGCTATGAAGATTTTGTGGGAAATGGAATTAAAAGATAATGGAATTTTCCCACAAACGTTTTAAAATCCCCGCATATAAACCTCATTTAGTCTGGGGGTCATTTTCGGTTCTTTGGTTGCTTATTTGATCATATAATACTTTGTAAAGATTGGGAAATCTCGATTTCTTAATTTCAAAGACAGGTAACATATTTTTAAATTTTGTTCTAAGCTTTTCTAGATAGATTCTGTTTTATGAGAACAATATTATTTCTACCATATACCACTTATACAAGTATGATCTTTTGCTTTTAGGCCAGTGTTCTAGCTTCCAGTTCTACTGCAGCAGCTGCTACTCTTTCTCTGGCTAATTCAGACGTCTCACTGCTAAACTACCAGTCTGCTCTGTACCCGTCGTCTGCTGCCCCACCGGTTGCTGGAGTTGCCCAGCAGGGGGTTTCCTTGCAGCCTGGAACCACCCAGATTTGCACTCAGACAGATCCATTCCAACAAACATTTATAGTGTGTCCGCCTGCTTTTCAAAGTAAGTGGGGAAACTCCTATATTATACTGTATTTTATCAGACCTACCTGCTTTAGTTCTTATTTCAGGTATCTAGTTCTTTCATTGTTTTGATACATTTAAACTGAAGTGAGCTGAGAAAGTGGATTTCGACTTTTTTTTTTAATGTTTTATTGTGAATTATGTGATAGTTTACATGGGAGAACATTAGTTTTACATTCATCCTGTTGTATATTATTTCACTTCCATGGTTACAATCCCCTCCATGCACCATCAAAGAACCAAAGGTTATACCCTGCAAGCCTGCCCCCCAGTCATCAGCACACAGCCCCTCTCCCTCTCTGGATCTAAAGTCCCCAACTGCTCCATCTCTCCACGTCATCGTGGGTTTCGACTTTTGATATCAGTTACTATCAATTATAGTACTCTCTGACACAATGTTGGTAGCTCAATTAGTATTTCCTTCATTAAATTGCCTAATTTTCTTGCCCATTGAGGCCTTGTCTTACTGTCATATATCTTATTTGTTTTCAATATGCAAAACATATACATCTTGGAAAAATTGATTGTAAATAGAATTGCTATATATTGAATCTTCATTTCTTACATGATTTCATTGAAAATAAAAGTGTTCCAAATACAAGGCAATTTCATTTTGAAATGTATGTATCATACTTAAGAATGTGGAAACCCCTTAAAAGCACATTCAGAGAAATCAAGCTCATTCTACAAGCTGAAATGCTTATGCGGGGAAGGCATTAGGATTATCTGCTTCAGCTTCTGAGTCCTGTCATTCCTGCAAAACCACAGTGGAACAGAATAGCTGAGAACGGAGGCTCTGTCTCCAGCGTTGCAGTAAGATTTTGATTCACATTTCCGTCCTTCCTCATTTTTTCATTGCAGTACTGGAAGCCAGTCTGTCCAGGTCTTTTATTTATTTTTTTCTCATGAAATATGGGAAATGTATATTTCTTGATTAGTGAACATTTAAAAGGTTGGATTATTTTAAGGAGATTTCCTAACAACTCCCTTGGCTTCTGTAGTTGGAAGCGTTTAGTACTCATGGGCCACAGCCAGGCTTCACGTGGCACTTTACATAGAAGTGGGTTGCATTTTTATTTTTTTACTTGAGTTACTTACTGATTGTGACTCTTTTGTTTTTGGTTTCTGACAGAGTCGGAGCAAGCAGAAGGAAAAGAGGGGATAGGGGAGACTGAAAGATTACCGGGAGGACAGGAGAGCGATAGCGATGTAAACCAGGGAGAAACCCCAGGGAGAGCGGAGGAGCAGATTCAAAACCTGTAAATGCAAATTTAGCGTAACTTAACCAAATGATTTTTGCATATGCTTCATAATAGTAGATTCTATACTTTGGGTTATTATAAGTTGAGTTATGCTTCTACTAAACTTAGCAAACTAGCCTCTCATTCTCACTCCCACTTTTCCAAAATAAGAGTTTCATTGGGATAATTTTCAGATGTGGACTCTGAAGTTTTCTGCTTCTTCTCAGTTGCTACTTAAGAAAAAAAACTGTTGAGTTCACTTAACAAAACAAAATATTAAACTGAAGTAGGGGGAGTGGGATATCCCCTTTTGGTATAATTAGGTAAGTATGAGCTCTTGGAAAATTCCTCCTTATGTAGGAAGTGTAAATAATCTGAGACACTAAGTAACATAAAAATTTTAATTTCCAAATAAAAAAAGGAGCGTTAAAATTCAGATGCTGCTGCCACCTAATATGTATTACTCAGTGCTATTACCTCCATTAGTGACCATTATCACCTCCTGAAATTTCCCTTCCTTCATTCCTCCAGTTTGCAGGAGGTTATTTGAAGACTAACATCTTAGAGTTAGCCATGTGTCCTAGGGATATAGACAAGATTTTTTATCTTGTTTAGTTTTCATAATAGTGTGCACTAAGAAAGCATGAATAGCATTTAAGTATCTTGATATTTAGATTGATGACCCTTTTTTAAAAAATTAATAGAAGTAGCATATTTTTACAAAGTTCCTTTTCGAATGTTTCAGTTCAGGTTTTATTAGTCACTTTTATCTTGCATATTTCTTGAAGACTATATTTTACTTTATGTCTGTCTGCTTGTAAATTACTGAAATGGAAAATTAAAGATTGATTTGCTAAAGCAACAGTATTAGGGTTGATGACTTTTACTTATATGACACTTCTATAACAATATTAAGATAAATTGGTTGATGATAGTTTAGAAAATGAAGGAATTTTCTCATTAAAATGGGCCAGTCTTCACTAACAAAATTGCAACAAAATTAGTGAATGGGAGGCATAAGAAAAACAGAAAATTCTCTACATTGAAAGTTTTGATAGGTAGGTTTAGAAGAGAGCTTGGTAGTCTGTCTTCTTAACTCTTGGCAGAAGGAAGTACTATTATAGTGTACTGTGTAGGATCTCTGAGGCTGTGAATGTTTGCAGGAGCAGAAGGCTTCATCTTTCTCCTTTGGAGAGGCTGATGGGCGTGAATTGCTGGCCTTGTGGTTCGCTGTCCAGTGCTTATCCTACAGAGAAGCCATTCCTGTTTGTAGGAAACATTGATTTAATATTTGTGCTCAGAACATATAAGTGAGATAAGTGAGACCTGGTCAGTTTTTTAAAGATGGTCACAGTAGAGTGAAGCTGACATAGTAAGAGTTTCATGGAAATGTTTAAAAAAAAATCAGCTGCTATAACAGCAAAGAGTTCTTGATTTCTATAGCTGTCCATTAGCCAGAAAAGAGACAAATTAGAAATCTGTCATTTTACAAGAGCAAATTTTGAAAATAGAAAGTGTGGCCATAAAACTAAAGTGCCTATATTTTTTAAACTACTTTTGTTTTTGAAAGATTTCTTCAGTTCACATACTAGTTAAAAATAAAATGAATGACTAATTTGTGAACTGAATTACATTTGAGGAATGGGGGGAAACATCCACTTAAAACACTTTAAGCACAGGATAACTTGGAGTATAAATTAATGAGTTTCTTACATTTTTTTCTAATCTAGTTAGCCAAAAATTACAATTATATTCACAACTTTGCTTTTAATAAATTACAGTTTAAAAAAACAAACAAAAATATCCCCTAGTGTATTAAAAGGTAAATATAATTTGCTAAGAGGGGTTTTTTGGGTTTGGCTGGTTGGGTGTGTTTTTTTTTTTTTTTTTAAATAAAGAATTTAGAATTGTCTTAAACTAGCCTTCCTTGTATCATGTATCTTCTTACTACTGTAACTTGAAAGGAATCAAGTCTCATTTTTTTAACTCCCAAAACTTGTATGTACCTTTTGGCCTTAAATGTCTAAGATTAAAATCTGAATATTAGATTATGTGAGCAGAAAAGCAAAGAACAAACAACAACAACAACAAAAACTAAACCAAATAAGAACTTCAGACCTAGCAAAACAGTTGAATTGTGATATTGTTTCCAACAGCTGGGCTACAAGCAACAACAAAACATTCTGGATTCCCTGTGAGGATGGATAATGCTGTCCCCATTGTACCCCAGGCACCGGCTGCTCAGCCACTACAGATTCAGTCAGGAGTTCTTACACAGGTAAAAGCCAGAGCAACTTGGATACTCAGTATTGCTGAAGGACTGTGGAGAATCAGATATTTTGTCCTAGAGGTGGTATTTGCTTTATGGAAAGGTCTTTCTTGGTCATGATTCAGTGGACTTAAAAATGAAACACCTTCATGGGACAGTATACTCATTCCCGATACTGTCAGCATCTTCCTTAGACTTGCAGAGACGTTGAGAATTTATCTTCTGAGAAAGTGCACTCCAAATTTGAGGGATAAAGTTAATTTTTTACCTCAGAGCACTTACAGGCAGAATAGTACACAGGTGACCCATGATTCTAGAATATGAAGTTCCCAAGCTCTCGCTTACTTAGTGGCCCTGTGGCTTTACTCTTTCACAATCTAATCACAGTAGAGAGGCTGGGTCCCATCCGCATGCCTCTTCAAGTATTGCATTCCTTCATTCCTCTGTTGAACCACGCTGTCGAAGGCTTTAGAACTTTACACTTGCCATGGAACATGTGACTAAGATGATCCATAAAAATCATGATGTGTTTATATAAGCAACAAACATTTTATTTTAAATTCTGTATGTAAATGCTTGTAGACCATGACACATAGAAAACTCTGAAATCTAGAAACGGTATTTTGTGAGGAGGAGGAGGATAAGGAGGGAGGAGGGATCCTTAATAGATGCCTTTGTTAACTGACTTTTGTAGAACTGATCCTCTGAATCTGGCCCAGGTTTTTTTTTGACGTTTGACCTGGTGGGCGAATGCCATGCAGAGTTGAAGGGGAAGGTTGTGTTTGGCACATGTACTTAGGTGATATGAAATTACTGTTTACTGTCGGTAATAACTTGGGGGGAATGAGAACCCATCTGAACCCAGATAACCTGCCACCGTGTTTGTTTCACTCACCTGCCTGATCTACGTTTCAGGGAAGCTGTACACCACTAATGGTAGCAACTCTCCACCCTCAAGTAGCCACCATCACACCGCAGTATGCGGTGCCCTTTACTCTGAGCTGCGCAGCCGGCCGGCCGGCGCTGGTTGAACAGACTGCCGCTGTACTGGTAATTCCCCTCACTTGATTGTGTTACTAACGGAGTTTCTTTGGTTTCTTTTTTTATTTTTTCCTGTTCGTTTTTGTTCTGTTTTCTCATTTTTCAAAGAAAAAAAAAAAAAAAAAAAAAACCCAAAACAGTTTAACTTAGACTTTGCAGAGGGCATGGAAGCATGTGCCATCTTGTGGCTGTGTTCTTGCTACATCTTTAATGTTTCATTGTTTTCCTTCCCAACATTGGCTGAAGCACTGTTTGACTCTGATGTTCACTGTGGCTCTGTAAAGAGCCAGTTCCCTTGATTCTTCTTTGCCAGCTTAGTGTGATAAAAGCTCTTGGTGTAGCCTCAGAAGAGCTTCAACACTGCTATCTGCTTTCTGCCCTGTCTTTTACCCTCTGAGTCTTGAGAATGAAGGAAATGGCCTTTAGTTTGGCTCTGCTACAGGTACCCGGATGGCCAAAACTTGAACTCCTTGGCAAGTTAGCTTCCTTCTTTATTTTGCTCTTTTAAGCTTTTAAAACTTCTGTGCATGTAGAAATGCTTAAGATGCTCTTAATTTATAGCTTTTGTAGTTGATATTAACCTTCCTTCAGTGGTTATCATGAAGATAGCTCTTTTTGCTACTCATGATCAATGGCAGCTCCTATGCATTTAAAAATGTTCCCTTTAGAATACCTCTAGATCATATTTCATTTGTTGATTGAAATTAAAGGTGAGCTAATTTTTAGGGCTTTATAGAGAAATTACTTTACAAATAGATCTTTATGCACAGGTGAAAATATGGCCAACAAACTTTATATAAGTATGATACCTTTGTTACCCTAAGTCATGGAGAAAATGACTGACTACAATCGCAAATGTGCTAGTAGGGGCTTAGAGACAGAACAAACAAATAAGCAGGGCTTTCAGTTGTATTTTAGGATCTGTCACCTTAACAGTGATTTTTGGATGTGTTTGGTTTCTTTGGGGAGGTAGAATTGCTTATTGGAGATCCAGCATATTTGATTACTTAAAACTTCAAATTAGGTAAGCACTAAAAAACTGAATTGATATTTTTGAATCCTGATATATCTATATCTTTCAAAGTAGCCTTAAATACATCTTTTTTTGTTTCTCAAGTATTCATGTGACTGAAAACACTTCCAGAAACATACTTTGGTTGTTGGGATTTGTTCTGTTTCCAGTTTAAAGGGCTTTATCACCTCCAAAATAATTATAAAACCTGAGTGCAAGGGAGTCAGATTATTTCCCAACCTTGGCTGATCCAAGACACTTGCTCACCTATGGTTTCAAGGTTGGAAACGTCAATTGACACTTCTCCTTTGCTGCTTCTCTTAAGTTTGCATTAGCCATTTGCTAAGCTTTGCATATTTTTGTCCTTCC
Source organism: Chrysochloris asiatica (assembly GCF_000296735.1). NCBI lineage: Eukaryota > Metazoa > Chordata > Mammalia > Afrosoricida > Chrysochloridae > Chrysochloris > Chrysochloris asiatica. The sequence continues at coordinate 2,347,269 of NW_006408603.1, read as the reverse complement.
TCTGTCAAAACAGTTCGTCGCTTGGAACGCCAGATTTCTGCCTCACGTTGAAATGTTATTTCTTGCTCTGTATTAAACTACATGCTTTGTCTTGTGCAGGTGTTGGCTTATGGAAAGACGCATGGTGTGACTTAACATACTTCTCTTATTTTTTGTTTTGTTTTGTTTTGTTTTAAATTCTGCATTTGGTAGCAGACGTGTTTGCAGTTTCTCTGCTTTGAAGGCTTCTTGTTTGGAACCAGTATTTGTAACAAGTGGATCTGTTACTTGCAGAAATATTTTTAAACAGTGTGTGTTGATGGTTTTTCAGTTCAAAGTCCAAGAAACAGAACCATATGTACCCAAGCATTGTAGGTGATTGTACTGCAGAAATTCACGTTTAAAAAGCAAATTTCCAAATCTGTTCCTATTTTCTTAGAAAATACCAGAATTTCTGTGAGTAACAAGTACAGAAAACACATTTGATGCTCAGTCTATGGCAAGTGACATGGCTTGTTAAAAACTAGAAATGAGGTATTTGTGTGTAATGATTAGTTTTTATGTTCAAGTCTATTTCTATAAATGATACTTAAAATGACTGAAATATACCTTAGGTAACTAAGAAAAACAAAATATGATGTACTTTGCATCTGTTTCTTAAATATTTTACTTATTGCTGTATTTTAAAATTCTGCTGTATGGCTATAAAAGATGAGGTTAGCTTTCTCTTGCTAGCATAAGCTCGTTTGCCAAAGGACTTTGGCCTTTGGTCATCCACATCTGACTCCATTTTCCAAGTACTACCCTTTTGAAAAAGTGAACAATTCTGCCCTTTGTTTTACGGCTGAATTGACCTGATGACTTATCTGATTGGAACTCAAAATTGAGTATTCCTGATTTTAATCTCAAGGGAGTTCTCTTAACTCTTTCTAGGAATATATATTACAATCTTTGTTAAAACGATACTCCAACATTTAAACAGAGCCTACTTCTGGACTTTCAGATTCCTGTCCTCTGTGTACAATAGAAACTCTTACCATGGGGCTCTTCTTTTCTTTAATCCCCTGGTGGTCAGGTTATGGGAGGTGGCCAAGAGAAAGCAGTATATTCTCCTTCCCTATTGATAAGATTTGTAACCTTGAGCCCCTCTGACCTTTCTTTTTTAATCTCTGCAAGTTAACAATCTACATGCAACTTCTTCATTTTTCTTTCATCTAAAAAACAGAAGAAAAAGCCAAAAATGAGTCAAGTGTTGGGTCTCTGTGTGTGTTTTTTTTTTACAGCAAGCTTGGCCTGGAGGAACGCAGCAAATTCTCCTGCCTTCAACTTGGCAACAGTTGCCTGGAGTAGCTCTCCACAACTCTGTTCAGCCCACAGCAGTGATTCCAGAGGCCATGGGGAGTGGCCAGCAACTAGCTGATTGGAGGCAAGTCATGCCCTGCGTTTTTCTCTGGGTGATCTTTAAGGCCAACTCTCTTAGGATTGGAGCACTTGATGATCTGGAGACATTGGGGAGGGAGGGTAGGAAAGAAGTTTATCTCTTATTTGAAATTCCTGAAGTAAATCACCCATCTTTGGCCAGGAGATGGAGTTATAAGAACACTAAGAATAAAGGAAAGTCATAGTACGGTCTAAGATCAGGAATCATTTCTCTGGATTTCAGTACTTTAGATTTCAAGAAACTTTTAAGCACTTAGGAACCATACATTAAGATCCCAAAGCTTTGTAATCCAGGTCCCTAACTTTAAAAATAGAATGCAGCTATATTTGGCTGCTTTAGTTGCTTTTAATACCCATTTTGGGCCTGAGTCCCCAGTGGGTTTTGGATTCACTCCTCTCTGTTTCTGTCTGTTGCCCCAGGAACGCCCATTCTCATGGCAACCAGTATAGCACTATCATGCAGCAGCCATCCCTGCTGACGAACCACGTGACGCTGGCCACTGCCCAGCCCCTGAATGTTGGTGTCGCCCATGTTGTCAGACAGCAACAATCTAGTTCTCTCCCTTCAAAGAAGAATAAGCAGTCTGCTGCAGTCTCATCTAAGTAAGTCTTTGTTAGAGCTGATGGTTAAAAGTATGCCGGTCTGAGAGAGCTGCTGCCTGGCATTTAGAATGTTGTGGTATAGATACTTCTGGTATAAAGCAGCAGCCAATCCCACTGTCATCAAGTCAATTTCAAATCATGTTCTTGTTATGTGCCGTCGAGTCAGTTCCAACTCATAGCAACCCTGGATAGGGTTTCCAGGGAGCAGCTGGTGAGCTTGAACTGCTGACATTGTAGTTCAAGCTGACCTTGCAGTCCAGTGCATTAATGCACAGTGCCACAGCACGACTCATAGTGACCCTATATAGAATTTCTGAGGCTGTAAATCTTTAAGGGAGCAGAAGGCCCCATCTTTTTCCGTGAACTGCCAACCTTGCCATTAGTAATCCAGGGCTTATCCTACAAATTGAGAAAGAGTACCTGCCAAATTGAGGAAGAGCTGACTTTTCCTTCTGTTCACCCAAACAGCTGTGTCCTGGTTATAACCATTGTAACTCTCTGCTACCACTTGGAATCCAGGCATTCTTTATGCTGATGTTTTTATTTCTCTGCCCACTTTACATAGTGAAACTTGACTGAGTTAGTTAAAGAGCATTCAAAAATAAAATTCCATTTGCATTCTGCTGCTCTTGTGCCTGGAAACCCTGGCCAGAGTGCTTAGTTTCTTTTTCACTGGAATTTATATAGTTAAGTGCATCAGCTTAATGGCGAGTAAAAAGGGAATCAAAGAACAAATGAAAAGCGCTCTAGGGAAGGGAAGTACACTTTTAAGGGCAAGAATTGAGCAGTATTTCCTTGTGACCCTTTCCTGCAGGTCCTCTCTGGACGTTTTACCTTCTCAAGTCTATTCTCTGGTTGGAAGCAGTCCCCTTCGTACCACGTCTTCTTATAATTCCCTAGTCCCTGTGCAAGATCAGCATCAGCCCATCATCATTCCAGACACTCCCAGCCCTCCTGTGAGTGTCATCACTATCCGCAGTGACACTGATGAAGAAGAGGACAACAAGTTCAAGCCCAATAGGTAAGACAGGTGCAATGGTTCCCTAGCTTTGCAATGTGGACCCATTTAGACGGTTGGCTTTAGGCAAGTGGCCCAGCTTGGGCTATGAAAGAAAGAATTAAAAACAGATATTTTGGTTTTGTGTGAGTTTCTTAAAGGATTATATAGTTGTGGTTTCTTTTAAAAATTAAAAATAATAGTATTTATGTTCATCAATTAAGTCAGTTTGCAGATGTATTAGAGAACAGATTTATATTAAGTAGACAGGCTACTCTGGCTTGTCTATATTACAAAAAAAGGTCCTGCCTTCAAGGATTGTCATAATCTGAAAACAGATACCATAGTTAATTGGAATGAGTAGGTGAATAAGAGATTACTTGAAACTCATGAGTTCCAGAATGCAATTGCTTAATCTGAAAGGGCCTCTGGAAGAGATGAAACATAAGGAGGTCTACTCCTATACACATACACCCCAGCACCTGCTATATGACCTAAAATGCTTAACTAACAAAGTACCAGATTATATTCTCTTACCCCATCTTTTAGTCCAAGTCTGTAAGTGGGCAGTTGGCTAAGAGAGTGATATGCTTAAAACCTGTGCCTCACTCACACCTCTCTCTCAAAGTGTGAGCACAGTCAGTTCTCTTGATGTGTGCAGTTACCTTCATTGGACTTGTGCTGTTAGCGCACAGAGGAGGAAATGGCCCTGCTTTTCATTGAAGGATCTAAAATTCACACGTGAAAGCAATTTAAGAGACCTTTGTTGTTGTTAAGTGCCATCGAGACAGACAGAGTCGTAGATAAATAAAGTTTAAATGAACTTGAAATAACAAAATTAGAATAGAGCGTTTCATATTTGTAAAATGATCGACTTGAAACTAAATTTGAAAAGTGGCCATGGGACTGATTGGGGAAGAGAGAAATAGTGAACCTTTCAGTGAGGAAAAATGACCTGCTGTTGTTAAGTACTGTTGAATTAGTTCTGAGTCATAGCTACCCTATATAGGGTCTCCGAGGAGTGACTGGCGAGTTTGAGAGATGTCTGAATTGATGCAGTAAGGAACTGTTTATATTCTAGAGGGGTGATCTGCAAAAAGCAATCTCAGAAGAATATCTTTAAAATAGTCGTACATGGGAAACTTCAAGAATGTAAACAGTGTGGCTGAATAGTGTATGTAGAAACTGTTGTGTTGGTATATACTTTGCTGCGTATGTTCCCAACAACAACAAAAACAAAATCGTTTGAAAGATAATACTAATGGTACTTGGGAATGGCCAAGAGGCAGCATGGGGTGTAGTTGCTAGAGGTGTGGACTCGAGTCATCTGTCCTGGGTCTAAATCTTCTCTATAGCATTTATCCATGTGGGACCTTGGACAAGTTGCTTAACCTTGTATGCCCCAATTGCCTCCTCTCCAAAATGGGCATAATTGAACCTACGTCATAGGATTGTTGTGAGGACTCTGAGACGTAGGTGGAGTGTAAGAAAAATGGCTGATACGTAACAAGCACTCAGAATTGTGCTGCTCCTATTATTACAGCTTCTGTCATTGCCATCATTGTATCCTGGGAGGTTTGGAGGCTCAGCTACATTGCTGAAAGGGCAGTAGAACTTTCATGTGTTCTCTTCTCCTCAGCTCTGGCCTGAAGCCAAGGTCCAACGTCATCAGTTACGTCACGGTTAATGATTCTCCAGACTCCGACTCTTCCTTGAGCAGCCCGTATTCCACTGATACCATGAGTGCTCTCCGGGCCAATAGCGGCCCTCTTCTGGAGGGGCCTGGCAGAGTCGTGGCAGATGGCACTGGTACCCGCACCATCATTGTGCCTCCACTGAAAACTCAGCTTGGTGACTGCACTGTAGCAACCCAGGCCTCAGGTGAGTTTAACGTCATAGCTAGAACTCAACTCTTTATGTGCTTTATCTGCTGTAAGTGACTCGGAATTACTTACATACCAGTGATGTAGAGACTAGCAGCGCAGATATTCTTAACAAATGCTTAGTTCAGACATCGGTTCTGTGTAGTTGGAAACTAGTTTTGGCTATCAGTTTATCTTGTTTCATTTTGTTTATATCATGTTAAAATGAGTTTGTCATTTTAGAAACACATTCACAGTTGATAAGAAAAGTTGAAGCGGACATATGTGGCAGGGAGGATTAGCAGGCAGTTAGATTTGTCACAAATCAAATTCTGTGACAATACAGAAGTTGGACAGGAATTGATCACAGTAAAAATAACTGCAAATGTTTTCTGGCATATACTGTGTCCTTTAGATCTTTTCTCACTAAATGTCGTAGCTCTGGTGTCTTCATTGGTTTTATTACAACTTGATTATGTCCTTCAATTTGCCCTGGTAGATGCTAGCCTTATGGTCCCTAGTCCAGTGACTGTATTGTTGGGTAGTGCTAGTTACAATAATAGAAGAGTGCTTTTCACTCACATAACTTCCCAATAGAAATGTTTGTTGGTGGTAGACCTGCAGTGAGTTAAGGACCAGTGTGGTTTAGTCATCCCCAAAAGCCTTGGAATCTGCTGCATCTAGTCAGTGCGCAGTGGTGCTCCACACCAAGGAAAAGGAGCATTTTTAGTGTTGCGAGTTTCCATCTGTGCCATACTTGCGGTATGATTTCCTATATGGATTATGTTAGTGCTTTAGACACAAACAGCATTCTAATTTGAAAGTGTATTGTCAGGCTGTTAACTGACAGGTTGAAGGTTTGCATTCACCCAGAGGCCACTTGGAAGAAAAGTCTGGTTGTCTACTTCCAAAAACTGAGCAATTGAAACACTGTATGGAGCAGAGTTTTATTTTGACACATGTGGGATTGCCATGAGTCAGCGCAAGATTGATGGAAACTGGTTTTGTTTTACGATTCAGTGTGGCTCTCTTCAGAAGTAGACAACTGTCCTGTTTCAGACAAGGCAAAAGTTCCTGACAGAATTATTGGGAGCTCTGTCCACAGTTGGTTCCAAAGTATATGGACTACCCTGTTGTTGTTAAGTGCAGTTGAGTCAGTTGTGACCCATAGTGACCCTGTATAGGGTTTCTGAGGAGCAGGTGGTGAGCTTGAACCACTGACCTTGCAGTTCAAACAGCTTTGTAGTCTGGCGCATTAATCCACAGCACCACACCAGTACTCTACAACTCACTTAATATATACTTTCGTTTTTTGGGTTTTTGTGTGTATGTGTGTAAGAGAGAGGGAATACAGATAAAAGAAGAAATTTTTTGAAAATTTATCTTAACTTTGCATTCAGCTATTCTTCAGTTTCTTAGAATATGAAGACAGCAAATGCCCAACCAGATATAACCTTGCCTTAAACCCTTTGACACTTCAGTATCTCGAAATTTACCAACCTTTTACTCACTTGCATGTTGCCTTTTCTGTACTGATTTTAACCCTTCCCATATAGGACCTGTAAATACCAGGTCCCTTGTGGCCAGGGACTGTATCTTATTTTTGCTTGCATTTCCAGTATTTCCTTACACATAGCAAGGAGACTAGATAGTATTTTCTGAGGTGTACTTTTGAAGTTCCTGTGTGGAGCTTTGTGGTACGATAGGAAAGAAATGGATAATACACAGTCTTTTCTGCTGGTGTGAAAGTAAATGAGGAAATTAAGATGCACAGGAGACCTCAACTCTTGAAAACCACATACAAATATGCAATGATTAATGATGCCACCTGAAGTTTGGCTCAGTGATGCTGAACAGATACTTCCTCATGACTGAGTCCTGACCCTTTACTAGGTCTCCTGAGCAGTAAGACCAAGCCAGTGGCCTCAGTGAGTGGGCAGTCGTCTGGATGCTGCGTCACCCCCACAGGGTATCGAGCTCCACGCGGGGGGACCAGTGCAGCGCAGCCACTCAACCTTAGCCAGGTAAGCGCTAGGGGCTGCTGCCTTCTGTTGGGGCCCCTCTCTATTGTTCCTCTCTGGAGAACCCCCATCCTGGCTGAACTGCTGAATAAAGTCAAGTGGAGCCCCTTTCGTGTGAAACCATTTGGTGTTGTGTGGCCTGCGTCGTGTGTGCTGGCTCAGCATCCCTTCTTGAGTGTGTTGGGATGATGTGTACTGAACTCCAGGTTTTCCACTCTCTTGGAAGAGAAATGTCTGAAATTTAGAAAGAGCTAAGGATACTTTAGTCATTGCCTGGTTCTACAATATCACATGCTTTGCCACGTTGACACTGGCTTCTCTTCCTTTATCTCCCAGGCCATAAATAGCCTGAGCCTCCCTCTGTTTATTGGAGTCAAGAGACAGTGAAAAACTTTCAGGCCACTTAATCACCTGGGTCGAGTATTGCCGTTTAGTGCTGTTGAGTCCATTTCGACTCTTAGTGACCCTGTGCAGGAGTTCTGAGGGGCGGCTGGTGGATTTGAACCGCCGACCTTGCATTCAAACCGATCTTGTGGTCCAATGCTTATCCTACAGCACCACACCAGGACTCCACTACTTGTTGCTAAAGGCTGAGATTTGCGAATTTCCCTATTTTATCCTGTAATGCGTGGGGAGGAAGGGTTACTTCCTTCTATTTGTATTCATTCTTTCTTTCTTCAACTAAAATTCTGGTGGTTGTTATGATGACTGCCAGTAATGTGAACGTGTAAATACCAGGTTGTAACTCTGGGTTTGTGTATGTGTGTGTGAAAGAGAGCCAGAGTGTGTGAATGTGCATACATGCAGGTACATGTAAGCTTGAGTTAGTGCATGTGTTTTAGGCTCCACATTTCAAGCGAAATACGAAGAACTGAGAGGAGACCAAAAGAAACCTATGGCAGGAAAGAAAGGTTAGGAAAAATTCAAATTCATTGATGCCAAATAGGGTGAGTTGAGTCAACAGTTATTAACTTACAGGACTGGGTAGCTTACCGTGCTCTTGATTCCCCCTTGCCCTGTCATATTTAAGAGCAAGCTGCTACTAGCTGTGTTAGGATCTACCCTGGCAGCATTACCAGCCTGGGAGATTCTGTGCTGTGGCAGTCCAGACACAGTCCAAGTCAGAAACTCAACTCTCAAGTCTATCGCTGATGCCCTAAATCACAGTGACCTCAAGATTCCTCATGCCCTTCTTCCTCCTTCCAGAATCAGCAGTCATCGACCGCTCCAACCTCGCAAGAGAGAAGCAGCAACCCTGCCCCCCGCAGGCAGCAGGCATTTGTGGCCCCGCTGTCCCAAGCCCCCTACGCCTTCCAGCATGGCAGCCCACTACACTCGACGGGGCACCCACACTTGGCCCCAGCCCCTGCTCACCTGCCAAGCCAGCCTCACCTGTATACGTATGCTGCTCCTACCTCTGCAGCTGCATTGGGCTCCACCAGCTCCATTGCTCATCTTTTCTCTCCCCAAGGCTCCTCAAGACATGCTGCAGCCTACACCACCCACCCTAGCACTCTGGTCCACCAGGGCCCTGTCAGCGTTGGGCCCAGCCTCCTCACTTCTGCCAGCGTGGCTCCCGCTCAGTACCAACACCAGTTTGCCACCCAGTCCTACATTGGGTCTTCCCGAGGCTCAACAATTTACACTGGATACCCTCTGAGTCCTACAAAGATCAGCCAGTATTCCTACTTGTAGTTGGTGAGCTTGTGAGAGGAGGGGCCGTGGCTGCCTGGCCCTGGCCCTACGTTAATGGACTCTGGTGAGCTCCTCTCTTACCCTCTTCAAACTCCTTAGCCAGCAATTTGTTGTGCAGGGGCCCACTGAAGCAGCAGCTTTTTCTCTGGGAAACCTGTCTCAGTGTTGACTGCATTGTTGTAGTCTCCCGAGTCTGCCCTGTTTTTTAATTATTTTTGTGACAGCATTTTTGGTATAGGGAAGCATTCAGATGCCCTTCTGCATAATCGCCAAGGGAGAGAGACCGTTCTGAAGTTACCCTTTAAAGAATCTTTTGTGTCTCTGACTTGATGTCTATAAATGCTTTTTAAAACAAATGAAGTCCCTCTTCATTTAACTTTGTTTTATTGCAATTGCTGGGCAGAGGAAAGATCCTGATATGATAAAAGGATTTGAAATACAATAAGTGAGAAAAGAAAAACCAATTACTTTTTGTTTTTTTGGTTTGGTTGAAAACCAGACCTATTTGCCTATTTTATTTTCAAAGCAACAGGCACACGTCTGTATTTGCTATCAGGCATTTTTCTTAGAAATTTGATGGGGAGAGGAGTCATCTTGGTTTATAGGACATTTCAACTTAGAGTGTTTTTGTGTCCCTATTATATTTAATGGGCAGTTGTTTCTTGCAAACTGGCCTCCTGTTTGGGTTACTGTTGGGATTCTCGCACTGGCTTGTGTGTTAGGATCTCTTGTCAAGGCAGCTCACCATTTGCAGGCAACTTCGTGTTAGAGGGTCTGTATGGTGAAAGCACCATTCATTTTAAAATTGTTTTTTTTTTTAAACCCTACTCTCCCTAATTCAGCTTAAATTTTATTATTAGCAAAACCAGTAAGTGAAGGTGGTTGTTATCTGGTGGAGGTGGTTTTATTATATGCCATGTCTTTTTCTATTATGAAGTAATTGGCATTGATGAGCTTTGCCTAAAAGGTTGTAGGCATGGGTGAGCTTTGCCTAAAGACGAGGATGAGTTTTCAATAATACTCTTCCCTCTCTTTGCCTCATCTCTCCATTCTGTTGTATGTAATTGATTTGGGAGAGAAAGCTCCTAGAATCTGGAACCAGATAAGAACATTGTTGTGTTGAGCTTTTTATACTTTAAAGTAGCTTCCTTTGTATGCCAGCAGCAAGCTGAATGCTCTCTTATTATGACTTATACAATAAGTGCATGTAGGAATTGAAAAAAAAAATATTTTAAAGATTTATTACTGAATTTAAAAATATTTTAGAAGTTTTGTAATGGTGGTGTTTTAATATTTTGCATAATTAAATATGTACATATTGATTAGAAAACTATAACAAGCAATTTTTTCCTGCTAACCCCAAATGTTATTTGTAATCAAACTGTGTAGTGATTACACTTGAATTGTGTACTTCGTGTGTATCTGATCCTCCAGTGTTACCCCGGAGATGGAATTATGTCTCCATTGTATTTAAACCAAAATGAACTGATACTTGTTGGAATGTATGTGAACTAATTGCAGTTCTGTTAGAGCATATTACTGTAGTGCTGACTGCGCAGGGGCATTGCCTGCAAGGAGAGGAGACCCTTGGAATTGTTTTGCACAGGTGTGTCTGGTGAGGAGTTGTTCAGTGTGTGTCTCTTTCTTCCCTTTCTCCCTCCTTCCCTTCTTGTAGTGCCTTATATGATAATGTAGTGGTTAATAGAGTTTACAGTGAGCTTGCCTTAGGATGGACCAGCAAGCCCCCGTGGACCCTAAGCTGTTCACTGGGATTTCTGTCAGAACAAGATTAGTAGCTGTGTTGTGTAAAATGCGTTCTTCTCAGATTCCCTGCCGACACTGAAAAGTGAAAACCGCAGCTTCTCTCCCTGACTGCCGCCTCGACCCCATTTCCACATTGGAGCCTCAGCTGAGCTCTTACAGAAGCGTTTTCCCCATCTGGCTGTCTCACTGAGGGAAGCTGGTGAGCAGACTCCAGCCAATATTAAACACACCGTTTTCTTCAAGAATGCGCAATCACATTTAGAATGACTTGTTTCTCCCCCTCTCTTTTTCCCTTGTGGCAGTCCTTCCTGCAAATAGTTGACATTCCTAGTAAAATATTATTGTTGAGAAACATATAGCAGATGTGTTTATACCAAAGAGCCTATTGTATTGCTTACCGTGTCCCCATACCATGAGGAGGAGTTTTGTGATGCCGCTGGTAACAGGGAACTCACAGAAAGGTTTCTTAGTGGGTGAAGAATATTAAGAAGAGACCAAAGCCTGTTGAGTCACTGGGGCTTTTGAGGTCTCTTTTTTACCAACGTGTAGGTTCTTGGGGCCCTTCAAGCTGTGAAATTGTCCTTGTACTCTCAGCTCCATGGGTCTGGGTCAAGTAGAGGGTACAGCGGGGAGTAAACATTCCTGCCAAAGAAGGATTTGGGGGAAGAAGGTTAACCCTAAGATAGAGATGTGTTCCATCCGAGTTGAAGATGATCTATTTGGGGGATAATTCCAGGACTGGTTCTGTGTAGAGATGGTGTCAAGGAGGTGCAGGGTGGAGATGGGAGATTTCATGGAGCCCGGTCAGCAGGCTCTGCCCGGGTCAAACACTGAGGAGCTGTCAAGGTATATGGAGTTTCTTCATTGTAAGGAGTCAGGGCTTCCAAGATGGGACAGGTACTCAGTACAGCCTACCAGGAACATGTCGGTGTTTTCTGTATTTTTTAGTCATTATATTTTAGTTGCATTTTCAGCACTATATTTGTCAAGAGAGCCAAGCAGTTTGTATAGTTTCTTGTCACGCTAGTGTTACACAGTTTCTGGACAATGTATGATCTTTTATGTCTCCTTATGGCCAACACATTCTGATTTTCTTGCTCAAACGCAGTTCTAGTTTCTAATGGAAACATTTTTGTTCCTTATCTTCCCTCTATAAGGGACAAGATTTGTTGTTTTTGTAAGAAATGAGATGCATGGAAAACAAAACAAAATACCCTACCCCCTGCGCCCCAGTCCAATAAGTAGATGACCATTTTTAAGAAAGGAGTCTTAGCTCAATGGGAAAGACGAAACCAAGAGTTTGTATTGTTACCTTAATCACATTACTAGCAGTGTGTGTGTGGCTTTAAGAAGTTTAGAGATTTTTGGTCTTAGTCTACGAATTGGCGTTTTAGATTTACCAAGCTGAAGGCTTGCTTACCTGTGTCTGCTGAATGTGTATGTGTTCAATGTGACTTTAGATTCTGACCCTGGGACTTAACATTGCCAACCCTGTCCAGATGAGTAAAGCTCCATGAACTTAGTGAGTAGCTGGCCCAGGTCACAGTGACCTGACCTCACCCCAACCTAAGGGGGTCTGAGGCTGTAAGTCCTCTCTGAGAACTTGCATTGACAGATTCTCTCTTCATCAAAAGAGAGGAAGTAGGAAAGGGTTAATATAGCTCATGGGGCACATCATCTCTCCAGGGTTTTTAATAACTCCCAGGAGGTGAAACCACTGGGGCTGAAATACTGGTCCCAGGAAGAACTCGATTTCAAACAGTTCTGGCGGTTCTGAGCCTGCTCATCCTATCTTCCTCTCCTAGAGGGCCTGTTTGGCTGCTATGGCCAGGTAAGCACAGTAATGTGTTTTGTTCAGCATTATTATGCAAAAATCCACTGGTTGGGATGGTTTGCTTTAGGTTAGGAAATGAAATTGCCTCTCAGTGACAGGAATGGCCCAAGCCTGCTTCCTATTTTGATTTGTTTCTTTTTTTTGTTTTTAAAGAAAAAAAACTGATGGGTGGTGCAGCATGTCTCCATGGTTGTTTGTTGCTAAACTTTATATAATGTGTGGTTTCAATTCAGCTTGAAAAATAATCTCACTACATGTAGCAGTACATTATATGTACATTATATGTAATGTTAGTATTTCTGCTTTGAATCCTTGATATTGCAATGGAATTCCTACTTTACTAAATGTATTTGATATGCTAGTTATTGTGTGCGATTTAAACTTTTTTTGCTTTTCCCTTTTCTGGTTGTATGCTTTTACAACAAGCCTCTAGAAACAGATCGTTTCTGAGAATTACTGAGCTATGTTTGTAATGCAGATGTACTTAGGGAGTATGTAAAATAATCATTTTAACAAAAGAAATAGATATTTAAAGTTTAATACTAACTCTATGGGAAAAGGGTCCATTGTGTAAAACATAGTTTATCTTTGGATTCAATGTTTGTCTTTGGTTTTACAAAGTAGCTTGTATTTTCAGTATTTTCTACATAATATGGTAAAATGTAGAGCAATTGCAATGCATCAATAAAATGGGTAAATTTTCTGATTCACATGACTGTTTTTGGCTTGTGTCATAGGGGGTCAAAGAGAATCGACAAATGGTACCTTTGTATCTGAACATCAGTAGAGTGTTAAAGACAAATTCATTCTTCAGGCAAATCTCCACAAAGGAAATAAACAAGGGTTGGTAGGGGACGCTTCCCAAGTATGGAGTGTCAGTGACCTTAGAAAGAAGCAGAAGACGTCTGAGCAGAGGTTCCTTAGATTTTGTTTCCTGGTATGTTTCCCCAAACATCTAAAGTTGCAGGATGAAACTAAAAATCACAACTAGAAGATGCTCCTTTCAGGCTGTACTGTGAGACCTATGGTCCTTAGAGAAGCAGCAGTGCTGATCAGATTTCTCTTGATTCTAAAGTGAATAAAATTTCTTCCGAGAGGTTTCTGTATAAAAATGTGATGATTGTTTGACTTCTTTTGACCCATGTGTTTCAGGCTAAGTCTACCTTACCAGGGTCCATTCATTCATTTTGGACTCCTGACTTTTAGTTAGGATGTAGAAACAAGAAACACCCTATTGGACCTTAACCATGAGAAAGTGTCAATAGTCTGATTGGGTTCTCCCAGTGGTAGAGAGGTCAGAATATATTTATTTTGATTTAGAATGCAACACACACGTATTTGAGGTGCTTCTTCCTGAATAAAATGAATGTAAAATTAGTGTGAACTTGCTGAATATGTTATCAGTTTTGGTAAGCGAACAGACCTGGAAGCTTGCAGGCAAAGGAAAGCCTTTGTGTATACTGGCTTTACGTCAATCTCACTTCCAGACAGCCAAGAGTTAGTTATACAGTTTCTTGGTCATCTGTTTTTTTATTGCTGTTTTTTTTTTTTTTTAATCTCAGTTATATTCGCCTACAACATTAGATAGCCCCCTAAAGTAAATGGATAGTTTGTGTTTCAGTCAGTGAACAAATCTGCTTCAGTCAGTTGACAGGTTCAGAATTGACTTGATCTGCTTTGTGGAAGTATTTCCACATAGGTTGAAATCTAAGCGTTTCCCTATTAATCAAGTGATGATACCAGGTGCTTAGCACAAGATGGCGCTAATGAGCTACAGAAACCGTTAGAACAAAGTTGACCACTATGGTTTTTTTCCCCTAAGCTTCTACTGAACAAGGGGAAAAACCCCATCCCTTCTATTATTGCCAGCAAAGGAAGGATTAATGTAGGATGCCAGTTTCTTGAGAAGTCAGCACTGAAAATTGCTGAGTTTTCTTTGGCCCTTATTTGCCTCTGTCTCCTATAGCTACCTCCTTCTCCTGGGCCTCTGCCTTAGGGTTTCCCATCTCCCCTCTCCTGGGAAGCCGACAGCCGAGGCGGGAGGTGGTTAAGCCTTCTGGTTCCTCTGCAGTGGGGCCATCTGTATTTGATCAATCCTAGCAGAAAGGAGGGGAGTGGGGGCTTTAAAGAGAATGTGAAAGCATTCCAGAGTAGTGAGAGAGACCCAGAGATCCAGAAAGAGAGAAGGCACCGCCCCCTACCCCGCCTCCAGAGCTAACCCGCAGGCTCAAGAGGAAAAGACGACTGCCCTCTGCTCTGGCCCCACTCTCCCGGCTGCCATGGGGCCCAGCACTCCTTTCCTCGTCTTGCTGCTTCTGTCGTGGTCAGGACCCTTTCAAGGACAGCAGCACCACCTTGTGGAGTACATGGAACGTCGACTAGCTGCCTTAGAGGTGAGGGACTCTTTTCTAGTCCAGCCTGGAAGGATTTTACATCTCCTGTGGGTTTTCCCTGTTTGTCAGGGATCTGGGGATAACACCACAGGGCTCTATAAGAATCTACACAGAAGGCCATCTTTTAATAAGAAGATCCTGAAAAGTACAAGCAAGCCCTCCTTTTCCCCACACAGAGCAATTCCAAAGCAAATATACCTTTGTGTTTTATACTTGGGATTGTATGAGATAAGGAAACAGAGCTAGGATTGTGGGAGGCATCAACGTAGAGCTGATAATTCTGTTGCAATTGGGAGGCCCCAGAGAATTTGCAACTTCCCGCCTTTTAAAGTTTGAGTCTTGTAGCATCTTAATTCCCAAGAGGAGGATTGTGAGATGGAGCAAAGACCCTCTTTTCCTCTTGCACTGAGACTACTGTAGAGGCTCAGATGACTCGGTAGCACTGCCCACAGAGAAGGCAGGCAGGAGGACATGGAGTGGGAGATAGGGCCTAGGTGAGTATGAACTGTGCTCTCTGCACATTTAGCATCACTGTACATCTGGTTCCCCTGTCTATGGGGGCTGACAGGGATGTTGAGACATGACCTGAGTTTGTGCTCCTTTTCTCATTTCTGGCTTCCCTAGTCAGGCCTCTTCCTGCCTGGGAATTGTACCCTGACAGCCCTCCCTCCCATTCCCCCATCCCTTTAGGAACGGCTGGCCCAGTGCCAGGACCAGAACAGTCGCCATGCAGCTGAACTGCGGGACTTCAAGAACAAGATGCTGCCGCTGCTAGAGATCGCTGAGAAGGAGCGAGAGGCGCTCCGAACTGAGGCTGACTCCATCGCAGGGAGAGTTGATCGTCTAGAACGGGAGGTTGACTATCTGGAGACTCAGAGCCCTGCTTTACCCTGTGTAGAGGTTGATGAGAAGGTGACCGGAGGTCCTGGGACCAAAGGCAAGGGCAGAAAAAATGAGAAGTATGATATGCTGACAGGTTAGTGATCTGAAGGCAAGCCCTAACGTTTTCAGAACCTGTATTCTCCCTTTTGTCTCCTCGTCTCAGTCCACGTGGTTCTATTTTCTGGAGTCTGGTTTGCTGAGAACTCTGTAGTGACAGGCCCATGAGAGGAGAATTTCTGGGGGCTCAGGCCTCCGTGGTCACCTGTCTTTCTTTCCCAGTCCTCCAAAAGTTCACCCTGAATTAAACATCTAATTCTCACCTGTCTTTCCTTTTCCCATGCTTTTTTTCTTCTTTCCCACCAGACTGTAGCTACACAATCTCTCAGGTGAAATCAGTGAAGATCCTGAAGCGCTACGGTGGCTCAGCTGGTCTGTGGACCAAAGATCCATTGGGGCCAGCAGAGAAGATCTACGTGTTAGATGGGACACAGAATGACACGGCCTTTGTCTTCCCGAGGCTGCGTGACTTCTCCCTTTCCATGGCTGCCCGGAAAGCCTCCCGAGTCCGGGTGCCCTTCCCCTGGGTAGGCACTGGGCAGCTGGTCTATGGTGGCTTCCTCTACTATGCACGGAGGCCTCCTGGTGGACCCGGAGGGGGTGGTGAGTTGGAGAGCACTCTGCAGCTCATCAAATTCCACCTGGCAAACCGAACAGTGGTGGACAGTTCTGTGTTCCCAGCAGAAGGGCTGATCCCCCCGTACGGGCTGACAGCAGACACTTACATTGACTTGGCAGCTGATGAGGAGGGCCTATGGGCTATCTATGCCACCCAGGAGGATGATAGGCACTTGTGTCTGGCCAAGCTAGACCCCCAGACACTGGACACAGAGCAGCAGTGGGACACGCCATGCCCCAGGGAAAATGCCGAGGCTGCTTTTGTCATCTGTGGAACCCTGTATGTCGTCTATAACACCCGCCCTGCCAGTCGGGCCCGCATCCAGTGCTCCTTTGATGCCAGTGGCACCCTGAGCCCTGAACGAGCAGCACTACCTTATTTCCCCCGCAGATACGGTGCCCATGCCAGCCTCCGCTATAACCCCCGAGAGCGCCAACTCTATGCCTGGGATGATGGCTACCAGATTGTCTACAAACTGGAGATGAGGAAGAAAGAGGAGGAAGTTTGAGGAGCTAGCTTTGTTTTGTGAATCTCTCTCACTCTTGTACATTTATTGTTGTTGGGTGCTGTCATGTCCCACCAAGTTTCTGCTCATTCTCCAAACGTGGGCAAGGTGTGGTAGATCCCCTATTTTTGACCAACAGAAGCAAAATTCTCAAAGCCCTTTAGTTCCATCTGGAACTCTATATCTGAGCAATTCTCCTAGCACTGAAAGAGTGGCAATCCCAAGTGGTTCTCTTCCACTCTCCTGTCCCACCTCAACAAGTCTCAACCCTGTTGAAGACAAGCCAGAGCTGGAGAGTTCTGACCCCTCCGATGGAGACAACCCCATGGAGCAGAGAACAGAATATTTCTTACCTTCAGTGTGAGTCGGGAAGAGGGGAATAGGAGAAGACAACTTTCAACTCTACCCACTCTCCCTCACTTGTCTTCCGTGCTTTGAGGAATGGGGTTTCCACTGCCATCATTGTGTCTTGCAGGATTTTGTATTAAAAAGAAAACCCACTGCACCTCTCCTGTGTTTGTTTGGGGTAACCCTCAGATCAGATTCCTTCCCATGACCCTCCATTTTCCTCCTTCCAGCCTGTTCCCACTCCTTTAGCCACATAGAAGACTTGGCTGGCCCCCCTTCGCTGAGGGAGGAGGGCCTTCTCTGGTTACAGATTGTTCTGTGAGGCGCCTGGGGAAGCAGTAGAATCCCGCCACTTCTGGAGCCTGGCAAAGGTCTCCCTCCACACCCACTGCCATCCATAGCAGCCTTCCCAGAACACTGGTGGCACCATGCCTCTGGCCATGACAGATTGGGGCCCAGATGCAGAGCATCCAACTCCAGTTCTCAGAGGATTTTGAATCAGAAAATGAACTTTAAATAGAAACCAGAGCCCAGAGTGTGTGTTTTTTAGTAAGAACTTTAAGTCTCACCTCTGAAGTGGACTGCCGCCTGCCTGCTCCAAACCCCCACTACCATCTCCTGCAGTGGGCTCTTCCCCAGGCTGGGTTGCACAATTGTTCTTGGTCTGAACCTCTCCGAATTTCCTGCTGCCACAGCGTCTGCGGTTTGGCTGGGAAGGAGAGACAGTGACCATGTCCCAGATGTTGGTTTTACCAGTTCCCCAACTTTCCTGTTTTCCATCCTCATCACTGCCACCCACCCACCCTCATCCCAAACCTGGCTGAAGTCTGTCCATTAGTCTAGGAAAAGTAACCCTTTCTGGCCTCTTGCTTTGGGTTGTAGAAGGCAGTGTGGAGAAGAGAGGAGGGGAAAGAGGGAAGAAAGCACGGAGATTCTGCTTTTTGGGAAGTTTACCTTAGGCAGCCCTGGGAGTAGTCCTCTTGGGTTTTTTTTTTTTTTCCCCTTTCCTAATTGGGGGAGGAGGGAAATAGGAACTCAGTCTGCGCCCAACGTACAGCCCTCCTCCCTGGCCCAGGGTAGGGTGGATCAGTCAGGGGCCCCCTGTGCCTCCTTTTGTCTTCTTTTCTTCTTCCCTCAGGCAGAGCTGCTCCTGACATAGGTTGGTGTGGAAGGGGAAAAGAAAGGCAACAAAGCACCTCACAAAAGGCGCTATTGTGGGGAGCCTCAGGATGGTGGGGGCTCTCTCCCATTCAATTCTCTCCTAATGTGTGGCTGGCAACTCTAATCACCGCCTGTCAGCCCATAGAGGGGTCTGCCCACGGAACATCTGGCTCCATCTCAGGGCGCACAGGGAGGAGGGTAGAGGAGGGAGTTCTCAGTGGAGGCCTGGAGAAGAGGGGTCCAGGCTGGGAGGTGGGTGGCAGCATGGTGCTGTGACTCTGTGTGGGTGTGCGTGTGCATGTGGGTGAGGGGTGCTTGTCTGCTTCCTAGTGTGACTGTGTGTCTGTGTCTGGTTGTAAGTTACCAGCGGGTGGAGCCATGTCTGGAATTATCCTGACATAGCACCAAACATTGGGAACAGCTTTCTGATGACCTGCAGAGAGAATGGCTCTGAGCTTCCTTCTGTGTGGAAAGGACATCACTGTGAGCAGTCAGTATCAGTACAGCTTTAAAGTTTTGTCAATTGCATGAAAACTGGGTCCTTGCACCTGAGCTCCATGTGCATGCTTTGTCACTGTGGCATCTTTCTTTGCCTGAGTCTTCAGTTCTACAACCCAAAACCAGAGGCTAGAAAGAAAGAAGCAAATCTTTTTCTTTTTTGGCTTAAAGTTTCTCTGGAAAAGTTCACTCAGACTTCTGAAAGGGCAGAAATCTCTGGGGCCTTGTCATTTATTACTTTGAGCTTTTCTCTTTTCGGCTCCTCTACAATAGCTACTGCTATTTTGGAAGCATTTATGGAAGGTGAGTGGAACTGTGTGGGCAGATCCAGTGAACTATCCAAATTCATTAAACTAAATTATCTGCTGCTTCAGGAGACTGAACCTCAATAGCTGAATCCTGTCACCTTAAAAAAAAAAACCTCCCCACCTCTTCTTAGGCCCTCTACAGCTCCTCAGTTGACAAACAGTTATGACCTCTGGTTTGAGTTGAACAAAAGGTAGTGGAAGACAGGAGGCACTACTAGGTAGGGTGTGTGGTGGGGGTTTGCTAAGAGCACAAAGAAGTTCCACATCTACCTTCATTGTGGGGCTGCCGAGGCACATGTAGGGTGTGTGGTGGTGGTTTGTTAACAACACAAAGGAAGTTTCACATCTATCTTCAGTGTGGGGCTGCCGAGCCACACTAAGAACCTGGAAAACTGCTGTTGTCAGCCAGGCCATGTGGCCCTGATGTTGCTTCTCTGTTATATGTCAGGGTTAAAAAGGATACCCTCATCTTCACCTTGGCGCCTAAAGTTTCCTACCCTTTCAAGCTCTCTTTGTTCTCAGTTTTGTCCCTCCTGATTTTCATCTTAGACTCTGCCTGTCCAAGAAACCAAAATGTTCTTCTTGTTCATCTGAATCAAGGAATTTGAGCCAATGTTATTAGAGCCCTGGAAAGCAGGGGAGGGGTGGCCAGAGATGTCAAGAATGAAGTTGTTGGTTCAGCTGTCGGCACTTCCTCTGGGGTTGGGCTCTGGGAAAAGCAAGAACCAGAGCTCTCACCTCCTCCTCTTGCACATTCACACTTTCTGGATCCTTCCCTGTCCCTCCTATGGGTGCCCCTCCCTGACAGTCCCCTGCTACCACTCTTTATTTTGAGAATTGCTACTAAACTGCCCTGGTATTTCTTGAAGTCTTCTGGTCTCTTTAGGGTGTGCTGTTCTGCCTTTCTGTGGCTGCATTTGCAACGTATTTCCAGAAAGCAAAAATTCCAACTCATAGTGACCCCATGTATCACAGAGTAGAACTGTGCCCCATAGGGTTTTGAAGACCTTTTGGAACCTCTCTGGTGCAGGAGGGGTTTTCTAATTCCTTTAGTCCTACTGGCTTTAGCTCCTGTCAGCAGCTTCAGCCTCTGCTGGCTCCTCTGCCCCCACAGACCGAAAACAGGGTGCCTCCTCCCCTCCTCCCCCAGCCATCAAGACTGGTAAGCTTTCTTATGCCTGTTCTTAAACTTCGGCTCTCACAGTGCAGAGTTTTAAAGATTAAACCTTTATTTATATATTTAATAGCACCACAGAAGAGTTCTAAATGTGAAAGTCAATGTATTGCTTTAAAGGGCAGAATGAGAAAGTAAACATGAACAACTCTCAGCATTCTCTTACCATTACTTGGTTTCTGGAAGTACCCAGAGTTGGGCACTGTGAGAAATAGCTCTCAGGATTAAGAGGGATCTTGGGGGTAGCAGACTGGCAGAACAAAAGGAGCTCAGAGGAGAGGAAGAGACTAGTTTGACCAGCTAGACTCTTAAAATAAGAATGCACCCATCATGGAAATAGGGGAAGTTCATGGGAAGTTGATCTGTTTACACTGAAATGCAATCCATACCGAAGGCTGTGCTCTTTGATCTTCATCAGTAAATGTTTTAAGTCCTCTTCACTTTCTGCAAGCAAGATTGTATCATCTGCATATCACAGGTTGTTAATGAGTCTTCCCCCAATCCTGATGCCACGTTTTTCTTCATAGAACCCAGCTTCTCAGATTATTTGCTCAGCTAACCTTGTCGCACACCTTTCTTAATTTTAAACTATTCAGTGTTCCCATGTTCTGTTCGAACAACTGCCTCTTGGTCCAGGTACAGATTCCTCATGAGCATAATTAAGTGATCCAGAATACTCATACTTCGCAATGTTGTCCGTAGCTTGTCATGATCCACACAATCGAAAGCCTTCGCGTAGTCAATAAAGCATAGGTAAACATTTTTCTGATATTCTCTGCTTTCAGCCAAGATCCATCGGACATCAGCAATAATATCCCTTGCTCATGGCCTCTTCTGAATCCAGCTTGAACCTCTGGAAGTTCTCTGTCAATGTATGATTGTAGCCGTTTCTGTATTACCTTTAGTAAAACTTTACTTGCAGAGTAAAAGAAATCGATGATTTCTGCATTCTGTTGGGTCACCTCTTTGGAATGGGTACAAATACGGATCTTTTCCAGTCAGTTGGCCAGGTAGTTGTCTTCCAAATTTCTTGGCAGAGATGAATGAGTGCCTCCTGTGCCGCCTCACTTTCTTGAAAGATTTCTATTTTTATTCCATCAATTCTTGGTGCCTTGTTCTTTGCCAATGCACCTTGGACTTCCTCCTTTAGTATCATTGATGCTTGATCATATGCTACCTCTTGAAACGGTTGAACATTAAACCATTTCCTTTTGGTACAGTGACTCTGTGTATTCCTTACATCTTCTCTTGATGCTTTCTGCATCATTCAATAATTTCCCCAGAGAATATTTCAATAATGAAAGTCGAGGCTTGAATTTTTTCTTCAGTTCCACCAGCTTGTGAAATGCTGAGTGTGTTCTTCCTTTTTGGTTTTCTGATTCCAAATCTTTGCACATTTTATTGTAATATTTGGCTTTATCTTCTCGAGCTGATCTTTGAAATATTCTGTTCAGCTCTTGTACCTCCTCATTTCTTCAATTTGCTTTAGCATCTCTACGCTGGAATTTCAGTGTCTCTTCTGACATCCACTTTGACCTTTTCCTTCTTTCTTGTCTTCTTAATGACTTCTTGCTTTCTTCATGTATGATGTTCTTGATGTCATCCCACAACTCTTGTGGTCTTTGGTCTTTAGTGTTTAATGTATCAAATCTGTTCTTCAGATGATCTCTAAATTCAGGTGGGATAAATTCAAGGTCATATTTTGACTCTCGTGGACTTGTTTTCATTTTCTTCAGCTTCAGTTTGAGTTTGCATATGAGTAATTGATGGTCTGTTCCACAGTCTGCCCCTGGCCTTGTTTTGACTGATGATGTGGAGTTTTTCCATCATCTCTTTCCACAGATGTAGTCAGTTTGATTTCTATGTATTCCATTAAAACATTTACTGATGAATATCAAAGAGCACAGCCTTTGGTATAGATTGCATCTCAATGTAAAGAAAACAAAAATCTTCACCACTGGACCAATAAACATCATTCTTATCAACGGAGAAAAGATTAAAGTTGTCAAGGACTTCATTCTTCTTAAATCAACTATCAACACTCACGGAAGCAGTGGTGGGGTACCCACAGTTTCTCACAGACACTGTTACAGCAGTTTTAGATTCGTGGTCAAAGAAACCGAGCCACTCAGAGAGATGAAGCAGTTTCAGATTTTATTAAGCTGGCTGACTCTGAGGAGCTAATTCCTCCAGATTCTGAGCCCCGAATGGAGGGCAACACAGGCCTATATGGGGTCAGAGTCCGGGAGGGGCCAGGCTGCATACCTGTTTGAGGGCAGGGGGAAAACCAGGGGATTGGTCTCATTTGGTGACCTGATTAGCATTTTAGCTTGCCTCCTGGGTGGGAGAGGGCAGTGAATGATTTTTACCTTTACCTGTTCATTCCCCTCTTTGATGCCGTTGGGGCCTTTTCCCCAGGGGTTCATCTATGTAAGGAATGGTATTTGGTATTGATTTGGATTGTTGGTGCCCCTTTTGATTGATTAGTTTTAATGGCAGTTCCCATGGCCCTGAGTGCTAGTGGGAGGACACATGGACTGATTCAGTAAATTCCAAATAAAACAGGACCCCACCCCACCCACGAGGCTCTTGAACCCTGTAAAGGTGAAGAACTACCCTCCCCATAGGCTCTGTGGGTTCCACCCACTCCAGGTTTGCATGGGGACATGGACAACTGTCTGCATTTTTAAAGGTCTACTGCCAGATTCTGGTCATCTACTTGTATGCAGCAGTTAGCAAAATTAACCTTCTCACATACTCCTCCTCCCTCTGCAGCCAGTAAGTAGTTTAGGGCTAATCTATTTTGATAGATGGCATTTAGTATCTGGGTCTATTGACGTACTAGAAGGGTTAGGACCACCTCAGTTCCATTTGTTATAGATTCAGTTACCTAGGAGGGTGTC
This sequence comes from Chrysochloris asiatica, assembly GCF_000296735.1. Taxonomy (NCBI): domain Eukaryota; kingdom Metazoa; phylum Chordata; class Mammalia; order Afrosoricida; family Chrysochloridae; genus Chrysochloris; species Chrysochloris asiatica. Next base: position 2,324,226 of record NW_006408603.1, on the reverse strand, counting down.
ATCTCTTTTATAGTGACTATAGAAGAGTAGCATGGTTACTGTTTTGTCCACCTTGGTGGTGTGAGTGTATAGATTATACAGATTTCTCCCTTTCCCACACCCTAAAGTCTAATTAAAATGAGTCCCACGGCAGATATCCTCATGCTTTGGCCATGCATAGATCAGCCGGGTCCCAGTTTGTGGCTGAAGCAGGGTAGGTTGTATGTCTCAGTGTTAACCTTGTGAGGGTTGGTAGGGTCAGTTTCAGCTTCTCATGGAGACAAGGCTTTCTTCAGCCGGCTGTGGTGAATGCAGGTGGAGACTCCTACATTGGCTGCTGGGCTTGGGATAATTTCTTGTTCCAGCCCTCAGTAATCTTTGTAGATGCTTCTGGATGCCCTCCTGAAAGGAAAACAAATTAGATACATTTATTACACTCTGAGCTAAAGAGGCCCAAATGTTTTTCATCCCATTGAAAGGGATGAAGTAATGTCTTAGAGTCCCATTGTGTCCAAGTTGAGTCCAGCTAACTTGACAGCTGACGGGGTGGCTAGAAGGACTTCCCAGGGTCCAGTCCACTTTTTCCTAACTGGTTTTCAAGTCCGTGTCTCCATGCTCTGAGCAGAATATGATCTCCAGACTGGAAGGAATAAGGTTACTTGTAGGGAAGGAAGCAGACCTGGGAAGAGCAATTTTATAAATAATAGAAAGTGTGTGGTGGAGGTGTTATGCATACCACTGCACCTTTAAACCTTGGCTGAGGTCAGGTAGAGGGTAAGGGATGCTGCCTGGGAAGGTTTACTGTATACAACTTTATAAGGGCTCAATTTAAGCCCACTTCTGGGGGCTATTCAAAACTGGGCTAAGGCAACACCTGGTCCCAACGTAGATAAATTTCCTGACAGTTTTGTCATTGTCTCGTTAGTGTATGTATGGTTCATTTTCTCGAACCTCCATGTTGAATGCAATCTCCATTTAATCTGTAGGTGTTAACTGTTCTGTTGTCACTTTGGACACTCTGGAAGTCCAAATTTGGAGGTAATCTCCTTCAAGAGGATTTTCATTATTTCTGAAGTTCTTAGTTCTGGTGGGGAAAAACCTCTACCCAATCAGAAAAGGTGTCTACAAAAACAAAAGCAGAGAATATTTAATTTCCCAGCTTGGGGCATTTGCATGAAGTCAACCTGTTAATTTTCAGGGGGTTGTTTACCTTGGTATTGGTGTAGGACAGCCTGTCTTAGGATTGTTCTTGAGGCAGTTAACAGTCAGAGCTAACCTCCTGAATGTTGGTTGTTTTTTTTTTTTTTTGAAAATGTCTTGTTCTAGTGCCAGGACCTAATGAACCAAGTCAGGGCCTCTTTCCTGTAGTGGGTCATCTCATGGGCTCATTAAGAAGAGCAGGGTCTAGTTTTCACAGGATCAGAACCATTCTATTAAAAAGCATTTACCTTTTAGCTTCTAACTTCTCAGGACTGGAACAATTTCATTGTCATCTACTTTTCATCCTTTAATCCCTCTCTCCAATCCTTCCACCTCAGTTCTACTAAAGTCCTCTGGGTACACATTCAGTTTTTCTTGCCAACATTTCTAATGCCCTCATCAGTGCAATCAGTTCAGCTTTTTTTTTTGTTTCATCTGAGATCCCCGGCAGGAGGGCTATTGCTTCTACCCAGTCTTGTAAGATTACTATTACACACCCTGCTAGCCGAGACCCTTTTTCCATGTAACTACTTTTATTCACAAACAACATCTAATACACCAGATACAGTTAAACAGGTCAGGTTGGCTGGAAAATACTTGGTCAATGATTTCTATACAATCATGATTCAGCCCTCCAGTTGCCACATCAGGGGAGGATGGCAGGTTTAGTTGCCCCATAATTCACAGGGTAATATTCAGATTGTCCAATAAAATAACCTGGTATTGCCTGTCTGTCCTGTTGTGAGTCATAGGCTTCTCATCTTTAGCATCAGGGAGACGGCTTGATGGGAACGGGGATGAGCTGGTCAGAATGAATTTCTCAGCCTCTTTTCTGAGAGGATATTGGTTTCTGTGGGGTGGTCAGTTTCCAAGCTTCAATCAGACCTCGGCTGGGGATGCTTGTTGGCTCTCCCCGGAGTTCTGCTAGTCCACACGGGGGTTTACCTGATTGTCGATCTCCTCAGGCCAATGTGACTGGTTTCCTGAGTCTGAATCAGTAATTGCCAGGCATGTTCATGAGGGACCTCCATCTGCAGACTTTTGGCTTCAGAAAGCTGTTTGAACATGCAACCCTGGAAGCAGGTCCTGGCCCAGTAAGGGGACCAGTCAGTTATTTTATTTTCCCCAATGAAGCAGTCCAGGGGTTTCAGGAAGAACTGGGCCTCAGGTTTCCCTGAGATCTCAGTCACCATCACTGTCCCCATTATTATTTTCAGCTGAGGTCCCATGGGCGGGGGCAATAGAGGTGGCAGAGGTTCATGTCAAATCATCCTGGGCCTCTTAACCCCTGACAACGTTAGTCTTCTGCAGACAATAAAACTTGTTCAACCATCTGTTGAGTTTGATGGCTTTTTCTACCAGATCCTCCCCTGAGATTTGGGCTTTTTTTTTCAGTGTCCAGGTTTTTGCATAAGTACATTGGTCCTTGCTTAAGGTCCTGGTTCCTTGCCGGCGTCCTCCCTGGGGTCCCACAGGCTTACCTCTAGTGGTCTTTAGGAGGACAGTTACGGCCTGAGCTTTCTCGTGCTTTTGGCTGTTAAATACCTCGAAGGTGGTGTCCACCAGTTGGGATGGATTCATGCCAAATGCTCTGTCAAATTTCTGCCGTTTCTTTCTAAAATCCTGGGTGCTTTGGGAGATAAAAAATCATGTTAACCATTCGGATATTTGCTGACTTGTCAGGATCAAGGTCTGTGTACTTACAGTAAGCTTGGTAGATTCATTTAAAGAATTCAGAGGGGTCTGAGCTCAGTTGGCTTCTGCTGAATTGCTTGTACCATGTTCAAGTTTTTTTGGTTTAGGAATTCCCTTTTTCAGACCTTTGAGAATGCACCTTTTATAGTGCTCCAGTGTAGAGTAGCGGCTGCGAATTGGGCTGCAAATAGCAGGGTCAGCAATTTGAAACAACCAGCTGTTTCGTGGGAGAAAGACAAGGCCCTCCACTCCCGCAAAGATTTATAGCTTCAGAAACCCTGCACAGGGTCACCATGAGTCAGAACTGCACATAACCATCACCACCACCAGTCGTGGCAGGCCCATTTAGATTTTAATTTGTGTCAGCTAGAGGAATTGCCTTATTTGGGGAAGCGTCCTGTTCAGGATTTTTTGTAATGTTGATCTTATATCCTGCCACTTTGCTGAATCTTCCAATGAGGTCTAATAGTTTTTTTTTTTACTGAGTCTTTGGGGTTTTCTGTGTAGTGGATCATATCGTCTGCAAACAAAGAGAGTTTTACTTCCTCTTTGCCAATTTGGATGCCTTTAATTTCTCTATCTTGCTTTATAGCTCTGGCTAAAACTTCAAGCACAATATTGAATAGGAGTGGTGATAAAGGGCATCCTTGTCTGGTTCCTGTTTGCTGAGGAAAGGCTTTCAGTTTCTCTACATTAAGAGTGATGTTAGCTGTTTGTTTTGTTTATGTATGCTTTTGATTATGTTGAGGAATTTCCCTTCAATTCCTACTTTATCAGGAATGGATGTTGGATTTTGTCAAATGCCTTTTCTTCATCAATCGATATGATCATGTGGTTGTTTTCCTTTTTCTTATTTATATGGTGGATTATGTTGATTGTTTTTCTAATGTTGAACCATCCTTGCATCCCTTTTATGAAACCAACTTGGTCATGATGTATTATTTTTTTGATGTGCTGTGGATTCTGTTGGCTAGGATTTTATTGAGAATTTTTGTGTCTATGTTCATGAGGGATATTGGTCTATAGTTTTCTTTTTTAGTGATGTCCTTCCCTGGTTTTGGTATGAGGGTTATGCTTGCTTCATAAAAACTATTAGGGAGTTTTCCATTCTATTCTATATTCTGGAATAATTTGAGTAGAATTGGTGACAGTTCTTCCCTGAATGTTTGATAGAACTCACCTGTGAAGCCATCTGGGCTTGGACGTCTTTTGGTTGGGAGTTTTTTGATGATCTGATCAATTTCTTCTTTTGTTATGGGTTTGTTCAAGCTTTCTACTTCATTCTGGGTAAGTTTAGGTAGGTCATGTTTTTCTAGAAATGTATCCATCTCTTCTAGGTTTTTGAATTTGTTGGAGTACAGCTCTTCATAGTAATCTGTTATTATCCTTTTGATTTTGTTTGGTTCTGTTGTGACATCATCGCCCATGTGGTTTCTAATATGAGTTATTTGTGTCCTCTCCCTCTTTTGTTAGTTTTGCCAATGGGTTTGTCAATTTTATTAATCCTTTCAAAGAACCAGCTTCTTGTCCTGTTGATTCTTTCTATAGTTTTTCGATTTTCCTTTTCGTTTATTTCTGCTCTTATCTTTATTATTTCCTTTCTTTTGGTGACCCGAAGTTCCCTCTGCTGGTCTGCTTCCAATTGTTGAAGATGCTGTGTTAATGTGTTAATTTTGATTCCTCTTTTTCGATGTGCACATTTATCTAAATAAGTTGTCCTCTCAGTACTGCTTTCGCCGTGTCCCAAAGATTTTGGTATGTTGTGTTTTTATTCTCATTTGTTTCTAGGAACTTTGTGAATTCAAATTTAACTTCTTCTTTTACCCAGTCGCTTTTCAGCAGGGTTTCCAAGTATTCAACTTTATTTCCTTGGTCTTCTTACTGTTGATTTCTAGTCTTATAGCATTGTGGTCTGAGAAGATGCTCTATAGAATTTTGATGTTTGTAAATTTATGGAGGCTTGATTTGTGACCTAACACATGATCAACTCTGGAAAATGATCCTTTCTCTGTAACTTTGTCGAGTTTCTCTCTGGTTGTTTTCTGCCTTTTCGAAAGTGGTGTATTGAAATCTCCCACTATAATTGTAGAATTATCTATTTGTTTCTTCAATTCTAGTAAGGTTTGCTTTATGTATCTTGGTTCTCTTCCATTGGAAGCACACATATTTATTATGGTTATGTCGTCTTGCTCAATTGTCCCTTTGATCATGAGATATTGTCCTTATTTGTATCCTATGCTGGTTTTTATCTTGAAGTTTACTTTTTCAGAGATTAGTATTGCCACTCCTGCTTGTTTATTATTGCAATTAGCTTGGTAAAAATTTTCCCATCCATTAACTTTTAGTCTGTTTTTGTCTTTATGTGTAAGGTGTGTCTCTTGCAGGCAGCATATTGAAGGGTATTGTTTTCTTATCCATTCTGCCACTCTCTGTCTCTTCACTGGAGCATTCAACCCATTGACATTCAATCTAATTATCAATAGGGATGAGTTAACTATTGCCATTATGTTACTTTTTTGGTGGTGCTGTTAGCTCTTTTGTTCTGCATGCCTTCTTGTGTTGGGCTTGTGTTTTTTGTGCTATTTCTTGTCAGTTTGTTTTTAGTTTTCATGTTGGCTTGTTCTGCTTGGAAGTTCATTTTCATGGTAAGTTGTGGAGTATTTACACTCTTTGGATTTACCTTATAGTCTACTAACTTATCTCTCTCATTAAGAAAGTCCATTGTATCCTGTAATTTACCTGGCATCCTCACCACCTGGATCTTTGCTGCTACGTTTGTCCCTACTTTGACATTGATATAATTTTGATCTTCGGTTGACCTCCCTGCTCCCTTGAGTTCGTTGTTGTAGTCTTGTTCTGTTCTGGACTCTGCTATCCGTTGACTGAGTGGCAGCATCAATGGGCTCAAGTGCAGCAACAACAGTGAGGTTGGCCCAGGATCGGACATTGTTTCATTCTGCTGTGCATAAGGTCGCTATGAGTTGGTACTGACTCGATGGCACCTAACAACAACAATGACTAAACTGACTCCATTTTCTTTAGCTCAGTAGATCCAAGCTATCAATACTTTTTTAATCTGTATGTTGAGCAAATAATATAAGAAGCTGGACTGTATGAAGAGTATTGTGGCATCAGGATTGGAGAAAGACTCCCTAACAAAAACCTTGCAGATGCATAAAAATATTCAGATGACACAACCTTGCTCGCTGAAAGTGAAGAGGACTTGAAGCACTTACTGATGAAAATCAAAGAGTGTAGCCTTCATGCAAACATACCCATGAATGTGGTGGAACATACAGGGAGCAAAATTATGTGGATATCTTGACATTACCAAATACCTTGAGAGAATGAATATCTGGATCTGAGGACACAGGACAGTTTTAGGGGACACCATGGTTAATTGGCATAACATAGTCCATTTCTTACTTTGGTGAGTAGTGACTGGGATCTAAGAACTCATGAGTTGCAATCTAAGGTGCAACTATTGGTCTCTCTCTGTCTTGAGGAAAGAAGAGTGATAAAAATTGAAATCGTTTGGAAACAGTCTAATGGACTAATGGACCAAGTAAACATCAATCTCCATGATCCTGAGACCAGAAGAACTAGATGATGCCTGGCTACCACTAACAACTGCTCTGAAAGGGACCATATTAGAAGATCCTAGATAGAGTGGGAGAAAAAACAAATCTGTCTCGAAATTAGCATGGCCAGAATGCTCCTTGGAAGCAAGGATAGTGAGACTCTGTCTCACATGCCTTGGACATGTTATCAGGAGGAACCAGTCCCTGGAAAAGGTTATCATGTCTGGTAAAGTGAAGGGTCTGCAAAAAAGAGACTGCCAACAAGATGGATTGATACAGTGGCTGCAACAATGGGCTCAAACATAACAATTGTTTGAGGATGGTACAGGACTGGGCAGTGTTTTGTTGTGCACGGGGTAGCTGAATCACAGCCAATTCAACAGCACCTAACAATAGCAACAACACCTCATTTTTTGTTTTTCTTTTGGTGCTTATGTTAGTATGAGCAGGTTTCTGTTTCCTACAACCCAAAGAAGCCTGAATAAAATTCCTTTTCATTTTCCCACCCCCCAAAAAATCATCTTCTGGTCTGCTGGGCAAATGATCTATCCCTTTAGAGTGTTCTTCCCTGCATATGACCCAGAGGACTTATAGCCTAATGCAAGAACCAGTGCTAGGCCTGTACTGAACTGTTCTACCTGGACTCACTCAGATCATGCCCCTTTCATCACACCTTTTAGAATTACTCTTCCTGTCTGTTCACCCATGGTGTGTTGTTTCTTCCTCCACTATATCTACCCAATAGGATTGTTCTGTGAGGATTAAAGACAATATGCTCAAGCTCTTCAGCTGTTCAGACAATATGTGATGGGAAGATTTTTTATGTTCAGTTCTGGTTCAAAGGAAGAGTTCTGGGGGGTCCTATCCCAAGCCTGACTCACTTCTGTGCACTTCAGGTTTTTGATATGTAAAATGGGACTTCAAAAATTGTTATCAGGATTAAATGAAGTAATTCTTATAAGGCAGTAAATTCTGTGCTTCATGTATAATAGCAGCTCAGTGAATATAATTATTTTTGCTATTAATACCATAATCATTGCATACGTCTTTTCAGATAGCAAAGCACTCTTCTGTACTTTATCTGCTTTGATCCTTACAATAATTCCACAAAACAGGCAGGTTACATATAATCACTCCTGTGGCTTTGTGGGTTAATACACCAGACTGCAAAGTTATTGGAACTGCAAGGTTGGCAGTTCAAGCTCACCAACTGCTCCTCGGAAACCCTACACAGGGTTGCTATGGGTTGGAACCGACTCAACGGCACTTAACAACAACAACAATCTCCAACCGAAGATCCTGAGGATTATCCTGTGAACCCATTACTGTAGATTCTGACTCACAGTTCCCCTATAGGACAGAGTAGACTTGTTCCTTAAGGTTTCCAAGGCTGTAAATCTTGGTGGAAGCAGACTGCCACATCTTTCTCTTGCAGAGCAGCTGATGGGTTCAAACTGCCAACCTTTCTGTTAGCAGCTGAGCACTTACCTACTGTGATACCAGGGCTCCCCTGAGGACTGTAGAGGTTAATGCAGTTTGTCTAAGCTCATATAACTAATAAGTGTTGGAGACAGGCTCAGAACCCATAATCTGGAAGCTGTGTGGAACAGTGGAAAGAGTTGGTGTTTTGAACGTAAGGCAGTTCAAATCCACTCTCTACCCATGCAATTCTGTGCAAATTTCTTTGTCTTTGATGAATGTGAATAATAGATTATCTTGTTAAGTGCCGTCAAGGCAGTTCTGACCCATAGTGACCTTGTATAGGGTTTCTGAGGAGCAACTGGTGAGCTTGAAACGCCGAACTTGTGGTTCAAACCAACTTTGCAATCCAATGAATTAACCCACAGGGCCACACCAGGAGTCAATAAATGTTTATTCCCAGGCCCATGACTCTTCTTGTCTTGATATGGAATGGTATGCCAGTGGCCATCTGGTGGCCATTGGTATGGTATGCCATTTGGCATTACAAACGTTTGTCTTGAATCAGTGACTCCAGCTACCTTGCTCACCAGTTGCTATATCATTCTGAAGGAAGACATTTTACATGTTTTCCACCATGTTGTTCCTATCAGTCTGGTTCCAAATCATGGTTACCCTGATGTACACAGAGTAAAACTACTCCAAAGGGTTTTCAAGACTGACCTTTGTCTTCCAAGGTGTCTTTGGGTAGATTTGAACCATCAACCTTTCCATTCATCGTCAACTGCTCAACCATTTGTACCACGTAGGGATGCTTTTCCCACTACAGATCTTTGCTGGACTAGCAACAGCATGGCTGACAGATAGCCTGCAGTAGTCATCAGGGAAGAAAGCAAATGCTGAATCATCCCTTCTTTCTCTGCGCCTGGTTAAACTTTGCCAACAATGGTGTGGGATATTTGGCATTGTGCTTCCGGGCTGCCCTTTTCCTTCCATCACATTTTGTCTCAAAGATATTTTAGTAGTTCAGCATGTGCCACTAGTACCTGTCACTACTGATTTTGTTTTCTTTTGATTTATCTACTGGAGGTTTTGACAGATCCTTCAATGCCGTTTTTGTTGCATTTGGTCTTCCAGGTATTTATTACTGTTCTGTTGCACATGATTTCTGTCCTGTAGCTGTTGAATTTTGTGTTCCAGGCCCTGTAAATCTATGAAGCTGTCAAATGCATCAGCTGTTCTCTATCTATTCTGATTGCCCTTTTAGACAAAGAGAAGCGGTGTAGAAAGAGCATAGTGAGGAGAGTGAGATGACCTTTATATTATTTCTAGGTGATTAGTCCTTGTGGCTGAGTGTCCTGGCTCTGCTACTCATGAACTGTGTGACCTCGAGCAAGATGCCAACTCTCTGAGCCTCCATTTGTTCATTTGTAAAACAGGATTATCTTGACTGGATTACTATCCCATAGGATTGACAAACTCAAGCCTTAATGGCTGGTATGGATTGAGTTATGTTCCCCCAAAAGATATATTGTAAATCCTAACTGCTTTACCTGTGGTTATAATCCCATTTGAGAATGGGTTGTCTTGATTTAATGAGTCAGTATTAGGTATAGGGTATGCGTTAAATTGATCTCTTGAGATGTAAAGGAGCAGATCAAGCAAGCAGCAAAAACAAAACCCCCAAAACACTGATGAGGGAAGCTAGTTGCTGCAACATATGAGATCTCCAAGGAACCAAGAGACATAAACTGAAAGAGAGAAGAAGGACCCTTCCCCAGTGTTAACACAGCTTTACCCGGAAGCTGGCTCCCTCAACTCAGACTCCTATCCTCCTAAACTCTGAGAAAACAAATTTCTGTTTGTGAAAGCTACCCACTTGTGGTATTTTATTATAGCAGTACTAGGTAACTGAGACAACGCCTGAAGCTTTTAGAACTTCCAAAGAAGAATCTTAGGAATGATCTAGTCTGGCTCCCTCATTTTCACATTTAAAGAAACTCAAGTCCAGGGTAACTTTTGAGGGCAGGGATCATGTTTTATTCCGTTTCTATCCACAGAATTCAGACTGAGTCAAGCATACATTGGGAGTCCAATAAATACTTTGAAAATGAGTTCAGTGACTAGCTCCCCATGATGCTGCTATGATTTTGGCTGTTTTGGTGACTCAGACTTAGTATCAGCATCAGTGACTATACTGTGCTGCTGGGCCACAAAGCCTTCAGAAGCAATCCTGCCATCTAGCATGTGGCTATGATGCTTCTCTACTTGGTGTTTCTTTTTTCTCCTCCCTCACTGTCACCTGTCCATTCTGCCTGCAGCCATTGGATTTGTTTAGAAGAATCTTCATCACTGGGGCAGAACAGTTCGTACCGATAACTGGTGCCTTCGTTAGAGTCACAAGAAGTGTGCAGATTAGACCGCAGGCTACAAAGAGAGCCTGTGTTAAATTGGAAGACACTTTGAAAGTGATCTGGCCCAGCCCTCTCAAATCATGGAAGTATTTTCTATCTCACAGTCTCCCTACAAAGAGGAATGTCATTGGTGATGTCAGACATATGTCAGCGTCAGCTCTATGGCAACGAACAACAACTGACTTCATGAGGAAGCAGCTCTGCCCCAGTTGTATTTTTAGCGCCTTCCAATCTGAGGGGTTCGTCTTCCAGCACTTTATTGATGTTCTACTGCTATTCAGAAGTTTTCAGATCAAAACAAGTTCTGTTTCCACTTGGTTTGATCAACTTACTCAGGGGCCTGTAAAGCAGCTGCTTGTTTTATGCTGGCTGTAGCTGAGTAGCAATGGTTTCTAGCCCCTTCAATCTCTCTACTCACCGACCTGGATTCTTAAGCATTTTTTCCTTCACCAGCACAATGAAGACAAATGCAGATCGATATGGATTTCGCCTCTCATTTTCTGATTGTTGTTGCTCTTGTTGAGTGCTGTTGAGTCAGTTCTGACTCATAGTGACCTTGTATAGGATTTCCAAGGAGTGGGTGGTGGGTTTGAACTGTCAACCTTATGGTTAGCCGTCCAGTGCTTATCCTACAGTGCCACACCAGGACCTTTAACAAATCCCATTTTTTCCTCTCTGTCCTTTCCAGCCTTCCTGAGCCCTGATGGAGGTGAAATATTTTTAGCTGGCATATATTGCTTAAATAACTAAGGGTAGCTTTACAAATGTAAACTAGAAACAGTTAAGGGTAATTCAGTAGGTAAGGGAAGACTTAGGGGAAATGTTTATTATAAACTGGATTTGAAACTGCGATAGGAGTAATCTCATTTAAACCAAACTTCAGTATTCATTTGAAAGCCTATAAATTGCAGACAAATTATCAGTTTATAAATGGTGATTTATGTTCTGTGGGATTTCAATGAGGGCAATGAGGCAGCAAAGCACTTCTTGCTTCATGGTTTGGAGAGGATCAGGTTGATTTATCCTCTTGCTGAGGACTTCATAGTGGAAGGGCCTGCAATAGACATCCAAGGTTCAAGCTTTAGTTCAACTGTTTTCTGCCTGTGTGATCTCAGTTTGCTTATCTAACAGCATTAATATTTGCACCCCACCCCCCAAGATGTAGGCTGATAATTAAATGAGATAATGTATATGGAAATGTTTTGTAAATGATAAAACAGCACACAGGATGACTGTTATCATTCCTTTTGTAGTCCTGGCACTGCAGGTTAATGTGATGGAATGCAAAGTTAGTTTGAACCGCAAGGCTGGTGGTTCAAGCTCACCAGCCACTCCTTGGAAACTGTACTGGGTGTCTGCGAGTGCCGACTCGATGGCACTTAACAACAACAACATAGTGGGCTGGTATCTGTGCTAGGTTTGAGGTAGCCAAGGAATGGAACAGACTAAGAGCCTATCTTGCAAGGAAGAGTTGACCTTCATGATGTGGCTGGAGCAAAGCTTTCAGGAGGAAGTCCGAACTGCATTGAAGGGGTTAATGATAAACAAGGGTCCAGGAAAAAACTATCAACTGAAATGTTTCAAAAAACTGATGCCATGATTCACTCATCAGTCTATGCCAAGAAATTTGGAAGACAGCTAGCTAGCTACCTGACCAACCGACTGGAGGAGATTCATATTTGTGGCCATTTCAAAAAAAAGTGACTCTACAGAATGTGGAAATTGTCTAATACTATCATTACTATCAAACACAAGTAAAATTTTGCTGAAGAGAATTCAAGATGAATTACAACAGTACATCAACAGGAAGCTGTCAGAAATTCAAGTCAGATTCAGAAAGGGTGGGGAACGAGGAATGTCATTGGTGATGTCAGACATATGTCAGCGTCAGCTCTATGGCAACGAACAACAACTAACTTCATGAGGAAGCAGCTCTGCCCCAGTTGTATTTTTAGCGCCTTCCAATCTGAGGGGTTCGTCTTCCAGCACTTTATTGATGTTCTACTGCTATTCAGAAGTTTTCAGTGTCTAATCCCTTAGAAGTGAACCACCTATTCCTTCTTCCTACTACATTTTGGGAGTTCTGGTATGGTGCTGTAGGATAAGCACTGGACTGTTAGGTCGATTTGAACAGCTAGGTAAGTGGTTCAAATCTACCAGCTGCTCCTCGAAGACCCTATATAGGGTTGCTATGAGTTAGAACCGACTTGACAGCATTAAATAACAAACAACAGTCTGTTTTTAGTCTGGAAGCTCTGCTGAAACCTCTCCACCATCGGTGACCCTGCCAACTGGACATAGCTTCCAGCGTCACAGCAACATGCAAGCCACCACAATACAACAAATAGAGAAGTAGAGATTTACTGTATGCTATGTGGTTACATCAGGGAGCTCTGGTAGCATAGTGGTTACAAATCAGGCTGTGGTTGAACCTTAAGGTCAGTAGTTCGAAACCACCAGCTGTTCTGCAGAAGAAAAATGAGGCTTTCTGCCCTCATAAAGATTTACAGCTTCGGAAACCCTGTACAGGGTTGCTAGGAGTTGGAACCGACTCCAACAACAACAACATGTGATTACATTGACTTGAAGGCACTTAACAACAACAACAAATGTGATTATAGGGGAGTCCTGGCGTGGCGCTGTGGGTTAATGCACCAGACTGCAAAGCCATTGGAACTGCAAGGTTGGCAGTTCAAGCTAACCGGCTGCTCCTCAGAAACTGACTCAATGGCACTTCACAACAACAATGTGGTTACTGGAGTCCTGGTGTAGTGCTGTGGGTTAATGTACTGGACTACAAAGTCATTTAAACCACAAGGTCAGTGGTTCAAGCTCACCAGCCACTCCTTGGAAACCCTATACAGGTTCACTATGGGTCAGAAATGACTCGACAGTAATTAACAACAATATGCGGTTACAAGTCAGGCTGCTAAACTCAAGGTCAGCAGTTTGAAGATACCAGTTATTCCACAAGAGAAAATGAGGCTTTCTGTTCCCATACAGATTTACAGCCTCGGAAATCCTATGAGTCGGAATCGACTCCATGGCACATTGCTATCACCACTACTACCATGTACTTATTCATGGAGCGTGATGGCTCCATATGATAAGCATTGGACTGCAAATCTCAAGGTGTATGGTTTGAGCCTGACAGCTGCTCCCCAGGAGAAAGATCAGTTTTCTGTTCCCTCGAAGATTTAAAGCCTCAGAAAGCCAATACAGGGTCACTATGTGACGGAACTGACTCCACGACACTTAACAACAGTGTGCTTATTCCAGGGCCCTGGTAGTGCAGTGATTAAGTGATACACTGCTAACTGAAAGGTCAGTGGTTTGAACAAACCAGCTGCTCTGAGAGAGCAAGATATAGCAGTCAGCTTCCACAAAGATTGCAGTGTTGGAAGCCCTACGGAACAGTTGTACTGTGTCCTACAGTGTCACTTTTATTCAGAATCAGTTCGACTGCAACCAGGTCTGTGAATAAGACAGACATGGGCATGTCATCACGATTTGATGACTTGTGGGATAGCCAGTCCCGGTTGCCATCAATGCAGACTCGTGATTACTCCATGTGTGTCAGAGCTGTGTTCCATAGGGTTTTTGATGGCTGATTTTTCAGATGGATCGCCAGGTCTTTCTTCTGAGGTGCTTCTGGTGGGGCTCAAGCTTCCAACCTTACAGTTAGTAACTGAGTGTTTTAACTGCACCACCCAGGGACTTCTGGAGATTAAGGCATAAATAAGTAGGTAACTACATTACAGTGTAATAGGAGATATGGTTATGGTTATGGAGGATAAGGGGAGAAACTTCTACTCCAACTATTCTTGGGGTAGAGAGTGGATTCACTTGTAGAGATTCCTCAGAGGAGCCTTGAGCTGGAAGAACACCTGTGTAGGCTCCTTTGCACACCCACAGCCTCTCCTGTCATAATCATTCAAGTTGTTGTTGTTGTTAAGTGCCGTCGAGTTGGTTCCGACCCATAGTGACCCTGTACAGGGTTTCCGAAGCTGTAAATCTTTACGGGAGCAGAACACCTCATCTTTCTCCTGTGGAGCGGCTGGTGGTTTCAAACTGCTGGCCTTAAGGTTCGCAGCCCGATTCGTAACCACTACGCTACATGACTTCCCTGCTGCTGTCTCTCTTGGTCCTAGAACAGTGTGTGGGGTACTGCTCTTAACTCACTATATGTGGTTCTTTCTTTATGGACCCATCTCCCAAGAATAGATTGTGAATCAGCCCCTTGAGAGCCTGGACTATAACTTCCTCTTGACAGTTTCAGTGTTCCAGCTCAATGGATGTTTGGGGAAGATAGAGAAGATAAGCCAGGAAGGTGCAAAGGAACAAAAGAGGGTCCCTGACTATCCACAATGTCCTCTTCTTCTGAGGATGCTTTCCATATGCTTGAAAAGTGAGTGTCCAGAGACCTTGTTGTTTCACAGCTTTAAACACCCTGAAAAAGCTCGCTCCTCTCCTGAGTGTAGAAATAAGCCACTGGCCAGGAACCTACATGCAAGGAACAGAAGTCCATTTTCTTTTATACATAGATTTCTCTACAAGTTTTCTAGGAACAGGGCTGTTATACCCATCTATGTCCCTTGGAGTCTGTTGTTGTTCCAATTCATAGAGATCCTATGTATGAGTAGACTTCAAAACGTTCATGGAAAAATGAAATTAAAAGATACTGGAATGTTTCTATGAACTTTCTGAAGCCACTTCATACAGCAGAATCGTCTTGCATCATCCTTTCAATCTGTCCTGTGCTTGAGTCCATTGTTGTGACCACTGTGTTGATCCATCTCATTGGAAGTCTTCCTC
The DNA here is from genome assembly GCF_000296735.1 of Chrysochloris asiatica. NCBI lineage: Eukaryota > Metazoa > Chordata > Mammalia > Afrosoricida > Chrysochloridae > Chrysochloris > Chrysochloris asiatica. The sequence goes on along the minus strand of NW_006408603.1, from coordinate 2,309,123 downwards.
TTTATTTCTGATCCTCTGCTTTACCAAGCATGACATCCTTCTCCAGAGACTCAACCTTCCTGATCACATGTCCAAAGTATGTGAGACTCACCTTCCTTGGTTCTAAGGAACATTCTGGTTGTACTTCTTCTAAGACAGATTTTCCTGATCACATGTCAAAAGTAGGTGAGTCTCACCCTCCTTGGTTCTAAGGAACATTCTGGTTGGACTTCTTCTAAGACAAGTTTGTTCATCCTTGTGGTGCTATAGGATAAGCTGGACTGCTAACCTCAAGGTCGGTGGTTCAAACCCACCATCTGCTCCTTGGAAACACTCTACAGGTTGCTAATGAGTCAGACCTGAGTCGAAGGCACTTAACAACTTGAGCTGAAGTCTCTGCAGGACTCTCACCTCCGTCTCCTGCCACCTACAGAAGTAATAAACAGCAACACTGTTTGCTGAGCCCTTTCCCCGTGCCAGCTATGCATTAAATGCAGTGGTTTCACTTCATCCTCAAAGCTGACCCCACCAACAAATATTTAATGAGATCCAGACTTTGTTCTGGACTACAAGGTCAGTTTGAACTGTAAGGACAGCAGTTCAAACTCATCAGCCACTGCTCAGAAACCCTATCTAGGGTTGTGATGAGTTGGAAACAACTCAACTACACTTACCAACAACAACAAGAAGACTTCTGGAATCCTGGTGTGGTGCTGTGGATTAATGCGCTGGACAAGGTTAGTTTGAACTCCAAGGTCAGCAGTTCAAGCTCACCAGTGATCCTCGGAAACCCTATACAGGGTCACTATTGGTTGGAACTGACTCTGTGGCACTTAACAACAACAGCAACATCCTCTAAAGATGGGGTAGGGGATGTGGAGGTGGTTAAGGGTAGTGATAAGACAGGAATACCATTAACTCTACTACTTAGGAGTACTTAAGTAGTTTAAGGAAAATGCCTTAACAGACAGAATGACTTTAATGATAATTTTAAGGAGAAAAAATTTTTACAAAGTATTATAATGAAATGCACACAAAACCTAAAGATAGTAAACCAAAAGGGAAGAAAAAAATTCAAGTCTTGAATTGCAGTATTGAAGGATTGTATGGGCAAAACATTGAATGATGCTAGAAATATCAAAAGAAGATGGAATGAATACAGACAATCACTGTACCAAATAGAATTGGACAATGTTCGGTGATTTTAAGAGGTAGCATATGATCAAGAACCAATGGTATTAAAGGAAGAAGTCCAAGGTGCAATGAAGGCATTAATAAGAAACAAGGATCCACCCTGGGACCATCAGTGGAGAAGAGCGGAGAGCGGGACCCCACCCAGAGGAGCAGTGAGGCCTGAGACTGAGACAGAGAGGATGACGTAAAGAGAGAGGATGACATGAAGAGATGGAGTAGCTGGGGACTAGGGATCCAGAGAGGGAAAGGGGCTGTGTGCTGAGGACCATGAGGGAAGGGTGGGTGGTATTGCAGGGTATACCCTTTGGTTGGGTGACAATGCATGCATGGACGGGATGGTAACTATGGCAATGAGATGATGTATGATGGAATGAATGTAAAACTAATGTTCCCCCATGCAGACTATCATACAATACACAATAAAACATTAAAAAACAAACAAAAAAAAAACAAGGATCCAGGGATTGTTGAAATACTGATTGAACTGTTTCATCAAACTGATGTAGCACTGGAAGAACTCAATAGTTTATACCAAGAAATTTGGAAGGCAGCTATCTGGCCAATTGGATGGAAGAGATCCATATTTGTGCCCATTCCAAAGAAAGATAAATCAACAGAATGCAGAAATTATTGAACAATATAATTAATATCACAAGTGAAATTTTGCTGAAGATAATACAAAAATGGTTGTAGCAGTACATTGAGAGGGAATTGCCAGAAGTTCAAACCTGATTCAGAAGAGGGCATGAAATAAGGAATATCATTATGGATCTTGGCTAAAAGCAGAGAATATCAGAAAGATGTTTACTTTTATTTTATTGACTATACAAAGACATTCGACTGCGTGGATCATAACAAGTTATGGATAACATTGTGAAGAATGGGAATTCCAGAATAGTTCATTGGGTTCATGAGGAAACTATACATAGACCAAGAGGCAGACCTTCAAACAGAACTCCATGGCTTAAAACTAGCAAAGATGTATATCAGGATTGTGTCATTTTACCATATTTATTCAATCATGCTATGCAAATAATTGGAGAAACTAGATTATATGAAGAATGTGGCATCAGGATTGGGGGAAGGGCTCATTAACGACCTGTGATATGCAGGTGAAACAACCTTACTTGCTGAAAGTGCAGAAGACTTGAAGCACTTACTGATAAAGATCAAAGAATATATATATAGCCTTCAGTGTGGATTACAACTCATTGTAAAGGAAATAAAAATCTTCACAACTGTACCAATACACAACATCATGATAAAAGGAGAAAAGATTGAAGTTGTCAAGGATTTCATTTTACTTGGATACATAAGTCAATGCTCATGGAAGCAGCAGTCAAGAAATCAAAAGACATATTGCATTGGGCTAATCTGCTGCAAAAGACCTCTTTAAAATGTTTAAGAGCAAAGGTGTCAGTTTGAGAACTAAGGTGTGTTTGACCCAAGTCTTAACATTTTCATCATATGAATACATGTGAAAGCTGGACAATGCATAAGGAAGATTGGAGAAGAATTGATGCATTTGGATTATAATGTTGGCAAAGAATATTGAAATTTTCATGAACTGCCAGAAGAACAAACAAATCTGTGTTGGAAGAAGTCCAGCCAGAATGCTCCTTAAAAGCGAGGATGGTGACACTTTGCATCACATACCCAGGACATGTTATCAGGAGGAACCAGTCCCTGGAGAAGGACATCATGCTAGGTAAAGTAGAGGGTCAGTAAAGAAGAGGAAGATCCCTACTTAGAAGGATTAACACAGTGGCTCCAGTAATGAGTTCAAACTTGACAATTGTGAGGATGGTACAGGACCAGGCCTTTTATTTCCTGTTGTACATACAGTCACTAAGAGTCAGAACGGAAGCTATGATACTGAACAGCAAGCTGAGGAGGCTATGATACTGTACATTCAGATGAGGAAGTGCTGAAGAGATACCATACAGGTGATAGCATTTGCGGTGGGTCTTAGGGAATGAAGGGGTATTCCAGGAAGAAGGATAAGCATGGGGAAAGAGGCCAAAGTGACTAGGTATGGGGCATAGTCAGGAAATAGCAACTAGTCTAATTTTATGAGGCTATAAATTGCCTGTAAAAGTTTAGAAAGAAATAAAAACAAGCAAGAAAAACAAAACAGAACAGGGTCATATTGCTAAGGAATCTTATGCAAATACAGGTAAATATGTTGAGGAATCCTGAGTAGTGCAAAGGGATAAGGCAGTACGGTGCTAACTGAAAGGTTAGAAATTCAAGCCCACTCAGAGGCATCTCAGAAGAAAGGACTGGAGACCTAAATCCCCAAAAATCAGTCATTGAAAATCCTGTGGAGCACAGTTCTGATCTAGCATACATGGGGCTGCCATGTATCATAATCAATTTGACGGCAGCTGTGTTTTTGTTTTGTTTTATATGTTGAAGCTGTGTGAGTATTTACTAAAAGCATTATCTTATTTAATGCTTGCAGCAATGCTGCAGAGTACAGTTGTTATGATTCTCACTTTACAGATTAGGAAACAGGTTTCTATACGTAATTTACCTAAGATCGCACATCTAGAAAATAGCAGAGCCAGAAATTGTACCAAGGTCTCTCTGGCTCCAAGGGTCTCTCTGGCTCTTGTTCCTTCTCTGCAATGACTGCAATCGGAATGGGAAAACTTGTCAAGGAAAATAGTATAAACAGAAAAAGAGATCCAAGCTTCATGGGAGCATCTATCTACATTCAGCGGTCTGGAGGATGAAGGGGAACCTATGAAGGAGAGAGACTGAATAGAACTAGGGATAGTCCTCAACTCAAAAGCCAAGAGAGAAGAGAAGTCTGAGGAGGTGGAGGAGGAGGCAGCCAGAAGTCTCAGACATTCAGGGGCATCAGGCAGGATGAGGTCTGCTTTGGAGAGGCTGGAGGGGATTTTCTATGGAGCACCAAAGTCCAACTGCAAAGAGGTGTGGAAGAAGGGATGGCAATGAAACAGTTACAGAAGATATTCGGTGATGAAAAGGACGACAGGGAGAGCAGAAGAGGAGTAAAGAAAGATAAGAAAGGTTGAAAGAGAGAGTGTTTAAAAGCATGTATTATTAATTATAAAATATTTCAAATATATGTACAGAAAATAATATAAGAAGCAACTATGAATCTGGTGAAAGGGATGGTGGATGATGCTGATAGGATTTTATGATTCAATTGTAATTGTTAGCAGGAGTAATTGCGATGGTCACAACTAATTGTTGAAGAGACGTAACTAAAAGAAGGGAGTAGTTAGTTAATCCTTGGAATCCTGGTGAGGCTCTGTGGGTTAATGTGCTGGACTGCAAAGCCATCTGAACCACAACATTGGTGGTTCAAGTTCACCAGCTGCTCCTTGGAAACTTTATACAGGGTCGCTGTGGGTCGGAATCGACTCGACGGCACTTAACAAGAAGAAAAAGTTAATCTTCATTTCAGGAACAGAAGATCCCAGGACCACCGAGAAGGAAGAGCGTGAGTGGAGTGTGAGATCCTACCTAGGAAAGCAGTGACAACAAAGACGGTAGCAGAGGTGATGGCATGGAGAGCCGGAGCAGCATTGGACGCTAGGCCCATGCACTGAGAAAGACTGTGTGCCTGTGGGCAGGAGGCTGGCTTGCAAAATGTGCCCTTTGGACCTTTCAATGAATATATATTTTTAGTTTTGAATAAGGAGCTCTGGTAGCATAGTGGTTATGGGCCCTCAGGGTCAGCCGTTCGAAACTACCAGCTGTTCCGTGGGAGAAAGATGAGGCTTTCTGCTCCCGTAAAGATTTACAGCCTCGGAAATCCTGTACAGGGTCACTATGAGTGGGAGCCAACTCCATGGCACATAACAACAACAACAACAGCATGTGTAAATTAAATATTTTTGCTTTGCTGATTCATGAAAAATACGATGTAAAAGGGAAGCCACAGGGAGGGAGCAGGATAACTGTTGTTGCAGGGAGGGGATTGGACTCACTGAGATGAAAGAAAATATGATTGGTTGATTAGTTGAAAGTAAAGCTGATGATCTTGTCTGTTAACCTTCACTCAATTCACAATGTTGTTGTTGTTGTTAAGTGCCGTCGAGTCGGTTCCGACCCATAGCGACCCTGTACAGGGTTTCCAAGGGTGTAAATCTTTACGGGAGTAGAAAGCCTCATCTTTCTCCTGCGGAGCGGCTGGTAGTTTCGAACTGCTGACCTTAAGGTTCGCAGACCGATTCGTAACCACTACGCTACCAGAGCTCCTTCAATTCACAATGAAAAGTTAAAAAATAAAAAAAGAAGAGGCAGCCATGAAACCACCACTCAGGCCTAACAAATGTTACTATTTATGATGCTTGCTGTAGATCTTCATTTTTCTCTTTTTAAAGAGCTATATTAATTTATAGAGAAACTTAACAGCTAGCAGCAGCAAGGAACACAAATAGCAATAATTGGCACAAATCTGGGCAGTATTTCATTCTGTTGTACATAGAGTCACTATGAGTCCGAATTAACCAGATGGTGCCTAACAACAACAACAACACTCCACCCAAGCCAACTATAAGTTTTCCACTTTCCCTTCCCACAGGTAACCACTGTTAAGTTAGTGTGTATTCTATACATTTTCGATAATACATTCACTGCCTCTGTCTGTATCTATATATTGATATCAGTACAGCTTACAGTCTAATTTTTTAAATTCACATAATGGGTATCTTCTGTAAATACCATGAGATATATATATATATATATATATATATATTTCAGATTTGTTTCTGATAAACAGCTGGGGCTTCAAAAAGTTCATGGAAAAAAAAATCCATTATCTTTTCATTCAATTTTTCCATGAACTTTTTGAAGCCCCTTTTTACTGTAGCTTGGGTTCATTTAACTATTTATTGTATTTGGAGTTCCTGGGTGGTTCACTCAGCTGCTAACCAAAAGGTCAAAGGCTCAAGTTTGCCCACATGTGTCTTGGAAGAAAGATCTGGAAATGTACTTCCAAAACAATCAGCCATTGAAGACTCCATGGAGCACTGGAGCAGGGGATGGAGATAGAAATCCAAACTGGTTGCCATTGAGTCAGTTCTGACTCGTAGGGACCTACAGGACAGAGCAGAATGGCTCCATAGGGTTTCCTAGGTTACGGAAGCAGATTGCCACATGGGATCGCTGTGAGTCACTATGGACTTGACAACTAGTGGTGGAGGCAGATCATGGTATTAAACAAGCCATATCCTTTCCTCTCCTGCTAGACATTTTGGTGGTTTTCATTTCTCATCATACTAACTTAACAGTGCTGCAGGGAACATGCTTATTCAAGTCTTGTACATACGTGGGAGAGTGACTCTCTAGACACTTAGTAGTGGACGGACGGTATGTCACAGACTCTTTTATCTTCAGTTTCACTGGGTAGCACATCGGACTTCCCCTAGTGAGTGCTCCTCTCTATAGTCCTGAGTCACCTCCATACCCACTGACACTTACGGCTAGCAACGTGTTGACTTTGCCAGTTTGATGTTTGTTAGTATTGTTTTAGTGCATGAAGGACAGGTTTTTATGATAAAGGAAAACTTTTATTATTTTTTTCCCCCAGAGGAAAAGGAAGGGACTGAAGATACAACAGTGAGAGAGGAAAACTTAGAGGGAATTGAGGGTGAGGAAGGAGAGTGGAGGAAGGGGCAAGGACAAGGTTTCACAGAGCTAGGAGCAGAAGGTAAGATAAAAATGCAAACTTGTTGCTGATGAGTCAATTCCAACACACAGTGACTCTGTAAAACAGAACAGAACTGCTCCATAGGGTTTCCTAGGTTATGGAAGCAGATCCCCACATCCTTCTTCGGAGGAGCAGCTGGTGGGTTTAAACCAGGTTTTAAAATACCAATCTTTTATTAACCAAACTTTGTTGGGAAAGTAGTTGGCAAAATGCCGGGCTGAGAGTGAGGGTAGGACTGGGAAGCAATTCAGAGGATGGGGGAGAGAGGAGTAGAACACCCTTGAGAGGACTTGAGGGTCCAACTGACTCTGGGGTCTATAGCTCAGTCTTTTCATTGCCAGCATCTCTCCCCCCCCCCACCCCCCCACCACAAGATTTTAAATAGATAACAACTAGCAACTGCTTACTTTTCCGGATAGAATTGTGTCTCTCAGAATACATAACGGAATCCTAACCCGTATGTTATGGATGTAATATTGTCTGGGAATAGAGTTTTCTTTGTTATCTTAATGGGGTCATATTTGTGTAATTGTTATTGTTTAGTGTCATCAAGTTGGTTCCAACTCATAGTGACCCTGTATAGGGTGGTGGATTTGAAATGCTGGCCATTGCAGTTCAATACTGATCTTGTGATCCAGTGCTTATCCTACAGTGTCATACCAGGATAAGATTGTGTTATCAAAAGTGCAGATAAGATACAGAAGGAAGCACAACATGAAGAATATAGATGTCACGTGAATAAAGATTGATATCCTAGGCATTTTGTTGTTGTTATGTGCCATGGAGTTGGTTCCGACTCATAGCAACCCTGCATAGGGTTTCTGAGGCTGTAAATCTTTATGGGAGCAGAAAGCCTCATCTTTCTCACATAGAACAGTTGGTAGTTTCGAACTGCTGACCTTGCTGACCTTGGGTAACATTGCAAGGAATCAGTATTCCTTAACACTTCACTGTGCTCATGAGGAACATGTACATAGACCAAGAGGCTGTTGTTTCAACAGAACAAGGGATCACTGAATGGATTAAAGTAAGGAAAGGTGTCCATCAGGATTGGAGGCAGGTTCATTAACATCCTGTGACATACAAATTACCCAGCCTTGCTTGTTGAAAGTGAAGAGGATTTGAAACACTGATGCAAATCAAAGACTACAGCCTTCATTGTAAGTTGCACCTTAATGTAAAGAAAACAAAAATCCTCACAATTGGACTATAAATAACATCATGATAAATAGAGAAAAGATTGAAGTTGTCAAAGATTTCAGTTTGCTTGGAGCCACAATCAATGCTTACGGAAAAAGTATTGTATTGTATTGTATTGTTGTTGTTAAGTGCCGTCGAGTCGGTTCCGACCCATAGCGACCCTTCTTTACGGGAGTAGAAAGCCTCATCTTTCTCCCACGGAGTGGCTGGTAGTTTAGAACCGCTGACCTTAAGGTTCGCAGCCCGATTCGTAACCACTACGCTAGCTACCAGAGCTCCTTATTGTATTAGGCAAACATATTGCATTAGGCAAATCTGCTGCAAAAGACCTCTTTAAAGTGTTAAAGAATAAGGGTGTCACTTTGAGGACTAAGGTGTGCCTGACCCAAGCCATTTTCAATCGCCTCATATACATATGAAAGTTGGACAATGAATAAGGAAGATTGTAGAAGAATCAATACATTTGAATTATGGTGATTGAGAAAAATAATGAAAGGACCATGGACTGCCAAAAGAACAAACAAATCTGTGTTGGAACATGTACAGTCTGAATGCTCCTTAAAGTGAGAATGGTGAGAAGAACATTATGCTTAGAAAAGTGGAGGGTCAGCAACAAAGAGGAAACCCTTCAGCGAGATGGACTGACACAGCAGTTACAACAATGGACACAAACACAACAACAACTGTGAGGATGGCGAAGAACTGGGCAGTGTTAAGTTCTATTGTGCATAAGATCGGGGAGTCAGAATTGACTCTACAGTACCTAACAACAGCATGTAGTATAGCTGCCCCAAAAGATGATACACTGTAGGTGGAATTACAGAAGCAAAATGTTAGTGTGAACAGTCCTGTGTTGCTCGCCCGATCAGACTGGATTGTTGTTGTTAGGTGCCATTGAATTGGTAACAGACTCATAGTGACCCTATGCACAACAGAACAAAACACTGCCCAGTCCTGTGCCAACCTCACAATCATATGTTTGAGCCCATTACTGCTGCCCTGTGCCAATCCATCTCATTGGGGGTCTTCCTCTTTTTTTGCTGACCCTCCACTTTACCAAGTATGATGTCCTTCTCTAGGGACTAGTCCCTCCTGATAATATGTCCGAAGTATGAGAGATGAAGTCTGGTCATCCGAGCTTCTAAAGAGCATTCTGGCTGTACTTCTTTCAACACAGATTGGTTTGTTCTTTTGGCAGTGCATGGTACTTTTAATATTCTCCTCCAATGTCATAACTGAAATGTATCAATTTTTCTGAGGTCTTCTTTATTCATTGTCCAACTTTCACATGCTATTAGGTTATTGAAAATATCATGTCTTGGGTCACGCACATCTTATTCCTCAGACTGGTATCTTTGCTCAGGAATGCTTTCAAGAAATCTTGTGCAGCAGATTTGCCCAGTGCAATATGCTATTTGATTTCTTGGATTAACAGTGTTTGTTTCTGTTCTGGGTGAAGATAATTACTAGAGCTTCTTCTATTTTTTAAGCACTTTCTTTGTGCTAGGTTCTTATAAAGTCCTGGTGTGGTGCTGTGGATTAATGCACGGGACTGCAAAGACGGTTTGAACCGCAAGGTCGGCTGTTCAAGCTCACCAGCTGCTTCTTGGAAACCCTATTCAGGGTTGCTATGAGTCAGAACCGACTCAATGGCCCTCAGCGACAACAAGTTCCTATAAGATGCTTTGCATGCATTCTATTCATTCTAACACAAGTCCTGAAGAGTAGATGTTATGATTTCCATTTTATAAATAAGTAACCTGAGCATACTAGAAGATAAATCACATGCCAAAACCCAACCTACTACTGTGAGTCCATTCTCACTCATAGTGATCCTGTATGGCCAATTAGAACTACTCCATAGGCGTTTTGAGGCTGTAAATCTTTACAATAATGGATTGCCTCATCCTTTCTCCTTCTGAGAGGTGGGTGGATTTGAATTATCCACCTTGTAGTTAACAGCCCAATGCTTAATCACTATACCACTAGGATCGCTGGGATACAGGAAATGTAGCACCTACTAAGGAGATCTCAAATATCAGAAAGGTCATCATGATGCAGAGATGCAAACCTGTTGCCTTCAAGTCAATTCTGACTCATTGTGGCCCTATGCATTACAGAGGAGGACTGTTCCAGAAGATTCCTTGGCTGTAGTCCTTAAGGGAGCAGATCAACAGGTTTTCTTCCATGGAGCTGCTTGGTGGGTTTGAACCTCCAGATTAGCAGTGAATCACTAACTGCTTATGTTACCCAGGCTTGCATTATCTGACCCCAAAGGTAGAACTAGACTCAGTGAATATAAATTGCATGTAGAGAGTGTTCCACTTAACATAAGGAAGAGCTTTTTCACCAGTCAGCACTGTGTCAGAATGTTTTGTGTTACCTTTAGCTGTGGTGAGCTCCTTGTTACTGGAGGTGTTTAAGCAAAGACTTGGAAGAATGTTGTTGAATGGTGCTGTACAGAAAAAGCCAGCATTAGATTAGAGTTGGAATTAGATGCCCTTCAGAATATTTTCCAACTTTTCAATTTTGTTGCATTTTTCAACAAGATCAAAAAGAGAAAATTTCAAGGGGGAAGAAGTTCAGAGGTGTTGGAATGGTGGGCCACAGACCTTTACATGCTCCAATTTGGGGAACAAGACGGGTTTTTTTGTTTTTTTTTAAGGTTTTTATTGTGGATTGAGTGAAAGTTTGAAGACAGGGCATATTATCAGTTTTACATTCAGCAAATCATATACCTTGTTTCATTACATTGATTATAATCCTCTCCTTGTACCATCAGTTAACAGTATTTCTCTCTATCCACTTCAGCTTTTTAAAAAACACACAAACAAAAGAACCCACTCAGGCATATATAATAATTTACATCTCCAAAGGGCACATTCTGCAAGTCTGCTCCTGGCTACCAGCTCTTAGTCCTTCTTTTCTTAGTCCATGAGTCTAGATTGCTCAGCCACTCCCCCTCTGCATGCCCCCATCTCTGCCTCCATCTCTGGCACTGCTGCTTCTCTGGATAAGGTCCCGCATTCTGCTTGTGTGTTCCTCTCTTAATGGTCCTAGTGTCCTCTGTTTCTGGATTGTAAGATTAACCACTCCCCTTTTTTTGTTCAAAACTTCTACCTTTACAATTGTGACAGTCACAATTAGTCATGATAACAGTTATTCACTATTGAATCTTACAAATCTTACCCCCATCTCTTTCACCAGACCCATCTAGACAAGATGAAATTCAGTGGAGACTCTTTCTTTCCCCCCATACTCTTAAGCTAAACTCCCTCTTAAAACCTTGTAAGCCAGTCACTTCGTGCCTTTATTGCCCCCTCATTTTAGGTAGCCAATGTCTAGTTGCCCATCTCTATCTACCCTGTGTACAGAGCAAATAGCATTGAAACTTGATTTGAAGACACTTTTCCCTCTCTGTTGGTATTTAGAGTAACTACCACTCTGAGTACAGGTCAGGTTCATCATGAAGATGCATCATCTGTCACTGTAGCTGTTCCAGTCTGCTTGTCCTTTCTAGTGGGAATGTCTCACCTCACAAGGTTGTGGATGGGATTCAGGATTCCACATAAGGTCCTATACTCTGTAAAGGCTTTGCATGAGGCCTATTTCACTGCGCAAGTTGTAGAACCCGTTTTAGGTATTCCAGTCAGTTATAGGCTGAAGGAGGGCTTACAAGTTTTCTCTAATCATGTTTCCCAACATTCCTTTCTATCCCACTCAAGTATCTGTTTTACAATAGTAGGCAAGGGAAACCAATATTCATAAGGCAGTCAAGGATTTTACTATTATTTACCCATAAGACAGATTTTTAAATCATTGGAATAAAAGGTAGAACTAGGGTCTTTCCCATTCCACTGCATGCACAACTTGACCTCAGGTAATGACATCTCCTGGACATATTTAGAGAAAGAAGTTTGGTGGATGTGTTTCTATTCAAGCAACTCTGCATATGTTTTCACCAGCTCTGGCTCCAGCAGGTGCCTGGCTGTGGTCTGAAATGGATTTGTTTGCGTTTCTGTGGCAGGCAGCCGCTGCGGCTGGTTGCAAAGGGAGACATTTGCTTTGTATATAATTTAATCCAAGGGTTAGGTAATGAGTTTGTTCCTCTCAGACAATGATGGCAAAAAGCTTCCTCCAACTACTTTTACTTGGTTATTACTGAGAATGCTGCTCTGTGGGCCCTGTTAGATAGAGTCCTGACTGACTCCAGTGTTTTCAACTCAGATGGGATTTACTCTAATTCCCAATATTAGAGACCTCTGAGTGAGACATGTAGAAGGAATAGTACTCTGCAGTGAATTTGTCCACCACTTGTCTGTTGGTCAGTTTGTCAGTTTGTCGTACAGCGGTGGTTTGCAAGTTTCTGTAGGATCAGTACTGGACTGTGAACCTCAAGGTGGACAGGTCAAACCCACCAAGTGCTCCTTGGAAATCCTATGCAGGTTTGCTATGAGTTGGAACTGACTTGATGGTACTTAATAACAACAACAACAACCTTTTACCAGTATTCCAAATACCAGCAAGGTTACCCATGGAGGAGTGGTTTCAGCAAAGCTTCCAGACTAAGACAGATAGAAAGAAGGACCTGGGAACCTACTAAAAAAGTTGGCCAGTGAAACCAGCAAAATATGATGTGATACAGTGCCCCTCACATTGGAAGACACTGAAAATATGACCTGGAGGAGCTGCCTCCTCAAAGTAGAGTCAACATTAATAATATGGATAGACTAAAGCTTTTGATGCCTTCATTTGCTAATGTGGTGTGACTCAAAATGAAAAACTAAAGAGCTGTTGGTTATTTAATCTCTAAATAATCAGCATGTGGAATATATGAAGCATGAATTTCGGAACATAGGAAGTTGTCAAAAATTAAATGGAACTCTCGAAAATAGATATCTTATACATTAGTGAGTGGAAATGGACTTGTATTGGACATTTTGAATGCAGCAATCATATAGTCTATTACGCTGGGAATGACAGATTGAAGCAGAACAGCATCCTATTCATTGTCAACAAGAACATTTCAATATCTGTCCTGAAGTAGAATGCAGTCAGTGATAGGATAATATCCTTATACCTACAAGGAAGACCAGTTAATGCAACTATTATTCAAATTTGCACAGCAACTACTAGCCAAAGATGAAGAAACTGAAGATTTTTTTTTTTGCTAAGTTCTGCAGTCTGAAATTGTTCAAACATACAATCAAAATGCATTGATAATTACTGATGATTTGAATGTGAAAGTTAGAAACAAAGCAGAAAGTTTTTTTGTTGTTGGTTTTAAGTGTCTTTGAGTTGCTTCTTACTCATAGTGACTCTGTATAAGGTTTCCAAAGCTGCAAATCTTTGTTGTTGTTAAGTGCTGTTGAGTCAGTTCCAACTCATAGTGACCCTATATAGGGTTTCCAAGGAGGTAGGATTGAACTCCTGACCTGTGGTTCACAGTCCAGTGCTGATCTTATAACGCCACACCAAGAGCACTGTAATCTTTATGGGAGCAGAAAACCTCATCTTTCTCCTGAGGTTCTCCTGGTGGGTTCAAACCACTGACCTTGTGGTTAGCAGTCCAATGATTACCAATGATTACCCTACCGTAGTGGTTACGAATTGGTCTGCTAACCTCAAGGTTGGCAGTTCGAAATTACCAGCGGTTCTGCAGGAGAAAGATGAGGCTTTCTTCTCCCGCAAGATTTACAGCCTCATAAGCCCTGTACAGGGTCACTATGAGTAGGCACTGACTCCACAGTATTTAACAACAGCCCTACCACACCACTATGGTGTTGGTGATAGAAACAACTCTGCAGATGACATGATTAAATTTTTCAAGATCAGTGACTTATTCTTTGCAAATACCCTTTTTCAACAGCATATATGGAGATTATACATGTGGATCTTTCCAGTTGGAATACATAGGTAGCAAGTTGACTACATCTGTGGAAAGAAACAACAGAGAAGCCAAATATCCTAAGTCAAAATAAGGCCAGCAGCCAACGTGGAAGAGATAATTAATTGCTCATATGAAAATTAAAGTTGAAGCTGAAGAAGACAGCCAGCAATAACCTTGAGTTTATCCCACCTGAATTTAGAGACCATTTAAAGAAGAGATTTGATTTGATACATTGAATACCAGTGACCCAAGACCAGATGGGTTGTGGGAGGACATCAAGGACATTATACATGATGAAAACAAAAGGTGATTAAAAAGACAGGAAAGAAAGAAAGAACCAAAATGGATGTCAGAAATGACTAAACTTACTTTTGAATGTAGAGAAGCTGAAGCAAATGAAGAAAATGATGAAGTAAAAGGACTGAACAGATTTCAAAGGACAGCTCAAGAAGAAAATAGAAAGAATTAAACACGCAAAGAACTGGCATGAGAAAACCAAAAGAGAAGAACACACTTGATATTTCTCAAGCTGAAAGAGATGAAGAAAAGAATTCAAGTTTCAATTTATGATACTGAAGGACTCGTGGGTGGCACTGCTGCATCAGTACTGGGCTGTGAACCACAAGGTCGGCAGCTGTTCTTCGGAAACCCTATACAGGGTCACTGTGAGTTGGAATGGACTCCACAGCACTTAAAAACAATGACAACAACATGGATAACATGTTGAACAATGCAGGAAACATTAAAAGAAGATGGAAGTAATACACAGTCACTGTACTAAACCACAGTCACATACAACCATTTCATGAGGTAGTATGAATCTATAGTATTAAAACTGATGGTATAAAAAGAAGTCCGAGCTGCACTGAAGGCACTGGCAAAAACAAAGATCTAGGAATTGATGGAGTAACAATTGAGATGGTTTTACAAAAGGATACAATGCTGAAAGTGCTCACTCATCTATACCAAGAAATTTGGAAGACCGCTATCTCATCACCTGACTGGAAGTGATCATTATTTATATGCATTCCAAAGAAAAGGAATCTGACAGAATGCTGAAATTATCAAACAATATCATCAATGCCACATGCAAGCAAAATTTAGCTGAAGATAATTTAAGAATGATTGCAGCACTTCATTGACAGATTGCTGCCAGAAACTTAAGCCAGATTCAGATGAGGAGATGATGTCATTGCAGACAACAGATGGATCTTGACTTAAAGCAGAGAATACCAGAATGATATTTACCTGTGTTTTATGGACTATGCAAAGGCTTTTGACTGTGTGAATCATGGCAAGCTATGTATCACAGCGAAGAATGTGTATTTCAGTTGTGCTCATGAGGAACCTGCACGTGGACAAGAGGCAGTTGGTTGAATAGAACAAGGGAATACTGAATGGTTTAAAATCAGGAAAGAAAGGGTTGTATCCTTTCACTATACTTATTCAATCTGCATGCTGAGCAAATAATCTGAGAAGCTGGACTATGGCATCAGGATTGGGGAAGACTCATTAACAACCTGTGATATGCAGAAGACACAACCTTATTGCAAGTGAAGAGGATTTAAAATACTTACTAGTGTAGATCAGAGACTACAGTCTTTGATATGGGTTGCACCTCAAAGTGAAAACAAAAATCTTCACAACTGGACCAATAAGTAACATCCATATAAATGGAGAAAAGATTGAAGTTGGCAAGGATTTCATTTAAAATGGATCCACAGTCAATTCCCATGGAAGCAGCAGTCAGGGAGTCTAACAACACTAGATACATCTGCGGCAAAAGACCTCTTTAAAATATTAAAGAGAGGTAGAGTCAGCGCCAGGCCAGGCAAAGCCTGATGGCATTGGGCAGATACTGTGCCTCATGGATGGATAATAATAGTAATAACTAAACATGGGCAAAGGAGATCCTAAGAGGCAAAATGTTGTCCTATGCATTTTTTGTGCAAACCTGCTGGCATGAGCACAAGAAGCATCATCCAGATGCTTAAGTCAACTTCTCAGAATTTTCCAAGAAGTGCTCAGAGTGGTGGAAGACCATGACTGCTAAAGAGAAAGGAAAATTTGAAGACATGGCAAAGACGGACAAGGCCCGTTATGAAAGAGAAATGAAAACCTATATCCCACCTAAAGGGGAGAAAAAAGAAGTTCAAAGATCCCAATGCACCCAAGAGGCCTCCTTCGGCCTTCTTCTTGTTTTGTTTGGAGTATCGCCCCCAAATCAAAGGTGAGCATCCTGGCCAATCCATTGGTGATGTTACAAAGAAACTGGGAGAGATGTGGAATGATACCGCTGCCGATCACAAACAATCTTATGAGAAGATGGCTGCTAAGCTGAAGGAGGAGTATGAAAAGGATATCGCTGCCTACTGGGCTAAAGGAAAGCCCAATGCAGCCAAAAAGGGATTCATCAAGGTTGAGAAAAGCAAAAAAAAAGAAGGAAGAGGAGGAAGATGAAGAGGCTGAAGATAAAGAAGATGATAATGATGAAGAATAAGTTGGTTCTAGTGCAGTTTTTTTTTTTTCTTGTCTATAAAGCATTTAAACTCCCCTACACAACTCACACCTTTTAAAGATAAAAATTGAAATATAAGACTGTGTAAGATTTGTTTTTAAATTGTACAGTGTCATTTTTTTTTTGTATAGTTAACACACTACAGAATGTGTCTTTAGCTAGCCCTGTCCTGGTGGTATTTTCAATAGCCACTAACCTTGCCTGGTACAGTATGGGGTTGCAAATTGCCATGGAAATTTAAAGCAGGTTCTTGTTTGTGCACAGCACAAATTAGTTTTATATGGGGATGGTAGGTTTTTGGGTTTTTTTTCATCTTCAGTTATCTGATGTAGCTTATACAAAATAATTGTTCTGTTAACTGAATACCACTTTGTAATTGCAAACAAAAAAAAGTTGCAGCTGTTTTGTTGACATTTTGGATGCTTCTAAGTAAATACAATTTTAAAAAAAATTATATATATATATATATGTTGTTGTTGTTGTTAAGTGCCATCGAGTCGGGTCCGACCCATAGCGACCCTGTACAGGGTTTCCAAGGGTGTAAATCTTTACGGGAGTAGAAAGCCTCATCTTTCTCCCGCGGAGCAGCTGGTAGTTTCGAACCGCTGACCTTAAGGTTCGCAGCCCGATTCGTAACCACTACGCTACCAGAGCTCCTTATATATATATATATATATATATATATACATTAAAGAGCAAAGATGTCGCTATGAGGACTAAGGTGCACTTGACCCAAAGTATAATATTTTCAATATGCGTACAAAAACTGGACAATGAATAAGGAAGAATCCCAGTGTTGGTGAAAAATATTGAATATAGCATGGGCTGCCAGAAGAACGAACAAATTTGTCTTAGAAATACAGTAAGAATGCTCCTTACAAGCGAGGATAGGAAGACTTCATCTGAAGTACTTTGGACAAGTTATCAGGAGGGATCAGTTCCTGGAGAAGGACATTATGCTTAGCCAAGTAGGGAGGTCAGTGAAAAAGAGGAGGATCCTTAGTGAGATGGATCGACAGTGGCCACACCAATGGACTCCTTATGTGGTGCTGTAGGATCAGCACTGGACTTTGAACCACAAGGTCAGCAGTTCAAACCCACCAGTCACTCCTTGGAGACCCTGTACAGAGTCCCTAGGATTCGAAGGCAGCTTGATGACATAGAACAAAACATTGGACTCAAACACGATAACACTTGTTAAGACGGTGCAGGACCAGGCAGTGTTTTGTTTTGTTGTCCATAGGGTTGCTGTGGGTGTGAGACTGGGGTGTTGTAGAATAAGCACTAGATTGCTAACTGAAACATTGGCAGTTTAAACCCACCAACCACTCCTAAAATCCTCTACAGGGTTGCTATGAGTTGGAACTGACTCTATGGTCCTTAACCATCAACACCACAATAACGAGGAGCCCTGGTAACACTTCAGGTTAGGTATTGGGGTTCTAACCACAAGGTTTTCTGTTTAAACCCTCTAGTCGCTTCAAGGAAGAATGATGAAGCCATCTGCCCCCATGATGATTTACAGTCTCAGAAACTATCTAGGATCTCTATGAGTCAGAATTGGCTTCATGGCAATGGGTTTGGTTTTCGGTTTTGGTAACAACAAGAAGAGGATTTGTTGATGAATTTGTCTCTCTTCCCCAAAAGAAGGGGCTGGCAGAAAAAGGATGCTGGACCAGAGGAAGACCACTATACTCTGCAAATCAGGCTTCTTAATGATTTTAGTGAGAAAATAATCAGAAACTGTTTTTGAAAAATATCCCACATCCTCTCTCAGTAGGACTACCATTAATTTCAGGGTTGAAGATGGCTTGGCATCTTTTTGGTATTCTTAAAATAGAATAAATAAGCAGCTATCTTTAAAAATGGTTATGATTCAGAGTTTGAGTTATCTTGACTGACTCCTAATTTATGTATATATGATAATGTGTGCCCCTGTTCTGGAGGTTGATTGCTGGGAAGCCGGACACATGAATAATATAAATTTGTTCAACAACAGGTGAGGAGGCCGAGGGACTCCTGTTAATTCCTCTGAGATTGACATCTGTCCCCGAACTCTCACCTGCTGAATCAGGATGTCCTTTTCCAGACCAATGGCCAGGGCTGGTTTCCTGGCTGTGTCACTGATATAGTCACACAGGACTCTATGTTCACAAGGGTCCCACATTTGGTTTACTGTACCCTGTTCTTGAAATGTTTAATTCTTGAACAAGGGACCCTGCATTTTCACCTTGCACTGGGCCAAGCAAATTACATAGCTGGTCCTGACAATAATTTTCATTGTTGAACATCTCTGTCCTGTGTTTATCTGCCCTTTGCTCAACTCTGCCATTTTGTCAACGGGCAAAGTGATAAAAAGTTTGCTCTAAAAGTATGTGTACATGAGGTATCTTTTGGAAAGACAGATTATTGCTTTTGTGCCCTATATTGGCAAAGAATATTGAAAGTACCAAAGACTTCCAGAAGAACAAACAAATCTGTCTTAGCAGTACAGCCAGAATGCTCCTTAGAAGCAGGGATGGTAAGACTATGACTCTAGCTCTTTAGACAACAACAGCATGCATGCTCTGTTTAAAAAGTAATACAAATTAACTATGGAAAATTGGGAAAGTACAAAAAAGAAAAAAAGTCATCCACATGCCCACATCTACTAATTTCCTATGGCTGTTGTAATAAAAGTACCACAAACTGGGTAGCTAGTAAGAAGAGGAATTTATTCCCTTGCAGTTAATCTCTCTGGAGACTACACGTCCAAATTCAAGAGTCATGCTGTCTCTGAGGGCTCTAGGGGAAGACCCTTCCTTTCTCTCCCAGCGCCTGGTAGCCTCAGGCATTCCTTGATTTATTGATGCATAACCACTCAGCATTCTTTCCTCTGTATGGTATGTCTCTTCCCTTTTATAAAGCCACCACTCAGAATAGATTAGGATCCACCCTACTCCAATGTGAGTTTATAGTAGTTTAACTGATAACATCCTCAAAGACGCTATTTCCAAACCAAGCCTTGGTGTGGTGCTATCGGATGAACATTGCTGTACTAATCACAATTCAAACTCCCCAGCTGCTCTTGGAAACCCTAGACAGGGCTGTTATGAGTACGAACTGACTGATGGTACTTAACAACAATTTCCAAACCAGGCAGTGTTCGTAGGTGGGAATAAGAAGGATTAGGACTTCAGCATTGGCTAGTACAATGAATCTGACATACCACCACAAAACAATATATCATTTCAGGAGTCTTTCTGTACATGTTTTTGTATTGTTCTGCTTTTACATCATTGGAAACATTCTGAAATAACATTTGGAAAGTGGTTACGAATTAGGCTGCTAACCTCAAAGTCAGCAGTTCAAAACTACCAGCGTTTCCAATGGAGAAAGATGAGGCTTTCCGTTCCCATAAAGATTTAATAAGGAAGATCGTAGAAGAATTGATGCATTTGAGTTATGGTGTTGGAGGAGAATATTGAAAGTGCCATGGGCTGCTAAAAGAACTAATAGATCTGTTTTGGAAGAAGTGCAGCCAGAGTGCTCCTTAGAGGCCAAGATGGCCAAACTTCGTCTCTCATACTTTGGACATATTGTCAGGAGGGAACAGTTGCTGGAGGATATCATGTTTGGTAAGGTGGAGGCTCAGAGAAAAAGAGGAAGACCCCCAATGAGATGGATCGGTCAGGTGGCAGCATCAATGGACTCAAGTGTGGCAACAGTAGTGAGGTTGTCCCAGGATCAGGCAGTGTTTCATTCTGCTGTGCATAAGGTCGCTATGAGTCAATGCTGACTCGATGGCACCTAACAACAACAACAACAAAGATTTATAGCCTCAGAAACTCTATATGGGTCTCTATGATTCAGAACCAATGCCATGGCACATAACCACCACCAACCACCACCAATATAGCATAAGCACTTCCCCCATGCCATTATTTTTGCTTCAAGATTTTGATGGTTGCATAGTATTCCACTATACAAAAATACCATAATTTACTTAAGCAATCCTTTGCTGTTGCGTCATTTTATTACAAATGACATGCCAAAGAGTATCTGTATAGATTTCAAAAAACAGAAGCAGAAGTTAAAAAAACAAAAACAAAAAACTCTAAACATTGTTTTTTGGAAGGAGCCTGAATAATGCAAGCAGTTTGCAATTGGTTGAGAACTCAAAGGTTAGTGGTTCAAACCCGCCCAGTGACTTCACAGAGGAAAGACTTTCATTAAGATCACAGCTAAGAAATCCCGATAGAACAATTCTACTCTACAGCACATGGCCACCATGAGTTGGGGTGGGCGAAACTTGATGGCAGCTAATAACAACAGATTCCTAAGAGGCACAATTTTGGTATACCTTGTCAAAGTGCCCTCTTGAAAATGATTTCAATTTGTTGTGACTAAGGGGGGAAGGAGGAGTAATAGAACAAATTAAAAAACAAGATAAAAAAATTTCTTGAAGCAAATGAGAATGAAAACAATATACCAAAACCTTTGGGACACAGCAAAAACTATGCTTGTTGTTAAGTGACCTTGAGCTGGTTCCAACTCATAGCGATCCTGTATAGGGTTTCCGAAGGAGCTCTGGTAGCGTAGTGGTTACGAATTAGGCTGCTAACCTCAAGGTCAGCGGTTCAAAACTACCAGCTTTTCCACGGGAGAAAGATGAGGCTTTATACTCTGGTAAAGATTTACGCCTCAGAAACGCTATGCAGGGTTGCTATGAGTCTGAACCAACTTCACCACACATAACCACCACCATCACCCCAGGGTTTCTGAGGAGCAGTTGGTGAATTTGAATTGACGACCTTGGATTCAAGATGACCTTTAGGTCTAGTGCATTATCCCACAGCACCACACTAGGACTCCAAAAGCAGTGTAATTTATAGCAACAAATGCACATGTCCAAAAAGAAGAAAGAACCCAAATCAACACCTTGACACAATACATTCAACAATTAGAAAAAGTGGAGGGGATAGTCTCTTCAACAGATGGTGCTGGCAGAATTGGAAAATGATATGCAAAAGTCTGAAACAATACCTTCACCTCACGCCATATACAAAAACCAACTCAACATGGATTAAGGACCTAAATGTGAATCCCAGAATTATGAAGGTCATCAATGAAAAATTCGGGACAAATCTGAAGGCACTAATGATGGGAATACATGGACTACAAAA
>NW_006408603.1:2269141-2284782 GCF_000296735.1 Chrysochloris asiatica | reverse complement strand
TGGAGGGGATAATAATCAATGTAATGAAACAAGCTATATGAATGGTTGAATGTGAAGCTGAT
The DNA here is from genome assembly GCF_000296735.1 of Chrysochloris asiatica. Classification (NCBI taxonomy): domain Eukaryota; kingdom Metazoa; phylum Chordata; class Mammalia; order Afrosoricida; family Chrysochloridae; genus Chrysochloris; species Chrysochloris asiatica. Next base: position 2,284,720 of record NW_006408603.1, on the reverse strand, counting down.
GATGTGCCCTGTAAACTTTCACTCAATCCAAAATAAAACATTTAATTAAAAAAAATTAGAAAAAGTCCAGCACACTAAGCCTACAGACACTAGAAGAAAAGGGAAAAAGAAGGAAAGGAGGTGGTTGAAGGAGAAGTGGAGGGAAGTGACAGAAGAAAAGGGAGCTTGTGGATCAACAGCTGACCCTTTCAATTTTCAGGCTCATCTTCCTTACACTACAGTCACGCAGGGCTAGCTTTCCCACTACTTCAAACCTCTTTGCAGAGGCAGCTCGGCCCTAGCCTCTTTCTGCCTTCACTCTGGCTGTCACAGACCGTGTATGTGACCCACAACAATGGCGAGTGGGAGCCCCCAGGAGTTACTTCACATCCAGTCAAGGTACGATGTGTTGTTAGCAGTGGTGTCAGTAGTAGGAGCAGAAAGGAGGGGTGGTGAGGATCTTTTAACACTGTCAGAGAGTTGTTATTGTTGTTGTTAGGTGCCTTCGAGTCCATAGCGACCCTGTATAGAGCTTCCAAGGAGCAGCTGGTGAGCTTGAATCACCAGTTCGCAAGGTTTTGCAGTCTGACGCATTAGCCCACACTAAAATGACCCCAGTCTGTGGTGGCGATGCCACAATGGGAGGGACCACCAAGGCAGTGGTGTCTTAGATGTAACTCATTACTACCATCCCTACCCCCAGTCAGGATGCAGGGAGTCTGGCTGCAGTGCTCATCTTTGAGCAGATTGGGACTCTGCCCTGGCCAATGGGAGAGGGGGAAGCTGCAGCTGGGGCGTGGCCTAGTGCTAGCTCTGCCCTTGGGGTGGGGTGGGGTCAGGGTGGTAGGTGACACCAATCCTAGAGACAACACTAGTTGTTAGACAGCATTGAGTCAATTTTTGAACACATAGAGACTCCATGTTACATAGCAGAATTCCCCATAGAGTTTACTAGGTTGTAACGAGCAGGTCTTTGTGCCACGGAGCCGCTGGGTGGGTGCTACCCGCCAAACAGTTAGTAGCTGAATGCTAAATTAGTTACAGTTGTTGTTGTTGTTAAGTACCGTGGAGTCGGTTCCGACTCATAGTGACCCTGTACAGGTTTTCCGAGACTGTAAATCTGTAAGGGAGCAGAAAGCCTCATCTTTCTCCAGCGGAACAGCTGGTAGTTTCGAACTACCGACTTTGAGGTTAGCAGCCCGATTTGTAAGCACTACGCTACTAGAGCTCCTTTAACTGTAGGATACTGGCCTTGTATGTTCCCAGAAAGTTCCCACTAGGGACATTTTAGGGTGCTCAGCTTGGTTTCCTGGTGTGGTGCAGTAGGATAAGTACTGGGTTGCTAACTGCAAGGTCTGCCGTTCAAAGCGGCCACTCTTTGGAAACCCTGAACATGGTCCTATCCCGCTCGATCTACAACACCAATTGCTTGATTTTCCAAAGTCTCAGGGATGGTATGTGCTGTGGAGTTTGACTCATAGCGACCTCATTTAGGGTTTCCAAGGCTGTAAATCATTTGTTGTTGTGTGCCGTGGAGTCGATTCCGACTCATAGCGACCCTGTACAGGGTTTCCGAGGCTGTAAATCTTTAAAGGAGCAGAAAGCCTCATATTTCTCCAGCGAAAAAATGGGGACAGAAAACCTCATCTTTCTCCTGCAGAATAGCTGTTAGATTCGAAACCGCTACCTTGCAGTTAGCAGCCCAACTCGCAATCCACTATGTTGCCAGGGGTTCTGTGGAGGCCGCAATAAAAATTATATTCTAAACTCTGTAGTCTCTACTGAGGGAAGTGGCTCCACAGGATAAGCACTAGATTGCTAACCACATAGTGGCCAGGGGTTCTGTGGAGGCCGCAATAAAAATTATATTCTAAACTCTGTAGTCTCTACGGAGAGAAGTGGCTCCACAGGATAAGCACTAGACTGCTAACCAGGTCAGCAGTTGGAGCGGGAGAAATATGAGACTCTGCTCTAGCAAATGACTCGCAAGGTCGGTGGTTCAAGCTCACCAGCAACTCCTCAGAAACCCTATACAGGATCGCTATGGGTCAGAACCAACTTGACAACACTTAACAACAACAACATACTTGACTTAGAGTCCTGGTATGGTGCTGTAGGATCGGTTTGAACTGCAAGGTCAGTGGTTCAAGCTCACCAGCTGCTCCTCGAAAACTCTATACAGGGTCACTACGGGTCGGAACTGACTCAAGGGCACTTAACAACAACATACTGGACTCACTAGCCACTCCTTGGAAACCCTATACAGGGTCGCTATGGGTTGGAACCCACTCAAGGGCACTTAACAACAACATACTGGACTCACTAGCCACTCCTTGGAAACCCTATACAGGGTCGCTATGGGTTGGAACCCACTCAAGGGCACTTAACAACAACATACTGGACTCACTAGCCACTCCTTGGAAACCCTATACAGGGTCGCTATGGGTTGGAACTGACTCAATGACATTTAGCAACAACAGCATACTGGAGTTCGGGGTGGTGCTGGAGAATAAGCACTGGACCGTAAGTTCAGTTTGAACTTTAAAGTCGGTGATTGGAACCAGCCACTCCTGGGAAAGTCTATGCAGGGTCACTATGAGTCAGGACTGACTAGACAGCACTTAGCGACAATAGCAACATACAGGGTTGCTATAAATCGGAACCTTCTAAACAACAACAGCTCTTAACAATAGCCCTACAGTCTCTGGGTTGGGCAAATGATTAAGTCCTGGATTACAAACCAAAAGGTTGATGATTTGAATTCACCAAGAGACAGCTCAGTAGACCGATCTGGCAATCTACTTCTGAAATGTTACCCCTCTGACAACCCTACGGAGCAGTTCTACTCTGTATATACCAGATCACTACGAGAATGGATGGACTCCACAGCAATGAAGGACGACAACAGCACAGTCTCTATCACTAGCAACACCTGCTCTGGAGTCAATTCCAGCTGATGGCTACCCTAACTATGTGTGTCAGACTAGAACTGCACTCCATAGGAACTTTTTTTTTTTTTTTAATGTTTTATTGTGAATTATGTGATAGTTTACATGGGAAAACATTAACTTTACATTCATCCTATCGTATATTGTTTCATTGCCATGGTTACAATCCCCTCCATGCATCATCAACCAACCAAAGGTTATACCCTGCAAGCCTGCTCCCTAGTCATCAGCACACAGTCCCTCTCTCTCCCTTCAGGTTCTAGAAGTCCCAGCCACTCCATCTCTCCACATCATCATCTCTGCCTTCATCTCTGGCATCACTGTTTCTCTGGGTAGGGTCCCGCACTCCTCTCTTCTCCCTTGATGGTCCCAGGTACCTCTGCTCCTAAACTGCAAAGTCAATCACTCCCCTCCTTTTGCTACAAAGCATCTACCTTTACATTTCCAGACCTCACAGTCAGTCCTGATAATAATTATTCACTATTGTAACACATGAGTGCTATCCCCATCTTCTTTCATCAGCCCCGCCCAGACAGATTGGATACTACTCAGTGGAGATTCTACCTTCCTCCATGCCCTCTGGATCTAGGCTCCCTCTTGAAAGCTTGTAAGCCAGTCACTTCTTGCCTTTGTAGTCCACCTGCCCTCCATTTTGGGTAGCCAATGTCCAAGTTATCCATCCCTGTCTACCCTGTGTATAGAGGGGGTGGGAATGATCCTCGCCGTAAGATTTGCTCCCTCTGTTGAGCAGTTATAGTCTTGATCCTTTAGACTTTACATACGTTTTAGGGCAGGGAGGGGTGGTGGTAAGCAGTTGATTTGTTTATAACTGAAGCCCTGCCCGTTTGACTATGAGAGAAGCTGCCATATGCTGTTGGGGAGGAAGCTCTGGAGATCTCTTTGAATACAAACTGGAAAAGCTTTAGCTGCTTTCACACTGGTATGTGGCCAGGGCAACTCCCAGAACTGTCTTCTGTGAGGGGAGAGGAGCGGTGAGGAATGTGTTCTGGGCAACATGTGGTTGAAGTTGCATTGATAGACCAGCTGGACAATGGACCCCAAAGGATCCTTAGCATCTCCAGGGCCTCCTGTGACGCTGTGTGCCTGGGGCCAGGAAGGAAGGAGGGCAGGGATCTCTTTTATACTTAGCTGCTGTGGTTCCAAGACCCAGAGCTCTTCTCTGTTTTGAAAGAACCTCTCTTGCCTTGGTGATTTTCCCATCTGCTGGAGACACAAAATGTGTGAGTTGCATTGTTTTCTCTGAACTTCTTTCTGCCTCTGCCCGCGAGCCACAGTCCTACTCCCCTGGGTCTTTGGTCGTGCACACCACAGCCTAGAGTTGCCAGGGACAAGCCACTGGCCTTTGGCTCTTCCTCACTAGTCCTACCCCCAGTGGGAAGAACAAAGGGCTCTTGTTTCTTCAGACCACCAGGAAGAATGTCCTGAGAGAAACCACACTACCAGCAATGGAAACGCCTGCTGCCTTCCTCTGCTTCTGGTTCTTCCCCAAGTCGACTCAGTAAATGAGAAGTTTCAGACTGGGGACACAGCTTCATGTTCTACAAAAGTCTCCAAAATATATTAGAATTTTTACTTTTAAATTTTATAGTGTTTTACAGAATTTCATAAAGACAAAACTTACTTTAAGTTAGTATTTCTGCAAATGTGTTGCCAAGTGTTCTTTAAGAATGGTTGTCCTTTAAAAGGGACTAAACTTTAAAGGAGCTCTGGTAGCATAGTGGTTATGAATTAGGCTGCGAACTGCAAGGTGACCGGTTTGAAACTGCCAGCTGCTCTGTGGGAGAAAGATGAGGCTTTCTGCTCCTGTAAAGATTTACAGCCTCGGAAACCCTGTACAGGGTCGTTATGGGTCGGAACCGACTCGATGGCACTTAGCAATAACAACAACAAACTTTACAGAAATTTGAGAAACATGAAATATGCTCAAACCTATCAATGACTGTAAGGATGGCACAGGACTGGGCAAAGTTTTCTTCTACTGTACTGAGGGTTGCTATGAGTTGGAAGTAATTTGATGGCACCTTACAACAGGAGTCCTGGTGTGGTGCTGTGGGTTAATGCATCTGACTGCAAAGCCTTTCGAACTTCAAGGTCGGCAATTCAAGCTCACCAGCCGCTCCTCGAAAACCCTATACAGTCACTATGGGTCAGAACTGACTGGATGGCACTTAACAATAACAACAGCAACAACACAAAACCTTTCATGAAAATAAGTGCTTTTGTTGAGCCCCTAAAGAGTACTGTGGACTAGGCAGTGTATTGCTAATGACAAGATCAGCGATTCAAACCTACTAGCTGCTCAGAGGGAGAAAGACAAGACTACCTTCCTCTGTAAAGATTTACAGTCTCAGGAAACCCTATCTAGTGTTGTTAAGAATTGAAATATACTTGATGAGAGTAAGCTTGCTGTTGGTTTTGGTTGAGCCCTAAATCAAGGAAAATCCAGATTTTCCAAAAGAGGAGAGCAAACCTTAGAGGTTAAATTGCTAGCTAAGTTCACACCAGCCAGGAAGACAAGATGTAAATGTCTGTTTCTCTGGGTAAGGCAAATGGCTTAGTGCTCATTACTAAAGAAACTACCACTCATCTGTTTGTCGTCATATTGTGGTGGCTTGTGTGTGACTGTGATGCTGGACATGATGTCACTGGTGTTTTAAACACCAGCAGGGTCACTCATGGTGGACAGGTTTCAACTGAGCTCCCAGAGTAAGACAGACTAGGAAGGAGAGGTAGACTAGTTTTGAAGATTTAGCCATGTGGGTTAATGCGCCAGACTGCAAAGCCATTTGAACTGCAAGGTTGGTGGTTTAAGTTCACCAGCTGCTCCTTGGAAACCCTATACAGGGTCGCTATGGGTCGGAACCAACTCTATGGCACTTAACAACAACAACAACAACCTATTCTTATGAATAACAGTGGAACACTGTCAGATAACATCATAATATAGAATATTGAGACATTGTGACTAGCACAAGAATATTGTCAGAAGATGAGTCATTCAGATTGTAAAGTACTCAAAATATGTTTGGGGAAAAGTTAACGCCTCAAAGTAGAGTTGATTGTGATAACACAAATGGAATAAAGCTCTTGGGGCCTTCATTTGCTGAGGGGGCACAACTTAAAATGAGGAGAAACAGCTGCAAATATCCATTAATAATCAGAATATGAACAGTACAAATTATGAATCTATGAAAATTGGAAGTTGTTAGACATGAAATGAAACACACAAAGATCAATATCCTCAGCATTGTTGCTGTTGTTGTTAAATGCTGTTGAGTCAGTTGTGACTCACAGAAACTCTGTATAAGGTTTCTGAGGAATGGCTGGTGGATTTGAACCATCGGTTTTGTGGTTCAAATCAACATTGCAGTTGAGTGTTTATCTTACAGTGCCACACCAGGACTCAATCCTAAGTATTAGTAAGCTGAAATGGACTGGTATTGGCCATTTTGAATCTGACGATTATGTGTTTTAATATGCCAGAAATGACAAGAATGGTGTCACATCCATCACCAAAAAGAATATTTCAAGATCTATCTTGAAGTATAATCCTGTTTGTGATATGATAATATCCCTATGCCTACAAGAAAGACCAGTTAATAACACCATTATTCAAATTTATGCAACAATCATTAAAACCAATAATGATGAAATGGAAGAATTCTACCAATTTATTTAGCCTGAAATTGATCAAACATTCACTCAAGATATATTGATAATTACAAGTGATTGGAATGAAAAGATTGGAAACAAAGAGGATGGATAACTAGTTGGAAAATATGTCCTTGGTGATAGAAATGATGCCGGAGATCCCTTGATAGAATTTTGCAAGACTAATGACTTAGTCACTGAAGATACATTTTTTAAACAACATAAAAGGAGGCCATACACATGGACCTCACCAAATGGAATACACAGAACTCAAACTGAATAGATCTGTGGGAAGAGACGATGGAAAAGCTCCATATTATCAGCAAGGCCAGGGGCAGACTGTGGAACAGACCATCAATTGCTCATATGCAAATTTAGGCTGACGCTGAAGAAAATGAAAACAGGTCCAGAAGAGTCAACATGTGATCTTGAACATTTGTTTTTGTGTTAAGTGCTATCAAGTTGATTCTGACTCATAGTATCCTGTAGAGGGTTTCTGAGGAGCAGCTGGTGGGTTTGAACTGCTGATCTTACAGTTTGCAGTCCAGTGCTGATCCTACAGTGCCACATCAGAGTCTGCACCTCGAACATAGCCACCTGAATTTAGAGATGATCTCAAAACCAAATTTTCCTCTCTTATTTTTCTCTTCTATAGCTCCACCTTCCTGTCCCTCTTTTAAAAAAGTTATTCTTTAGTATTTAAAAAAGTTTTCTTCCTTTTATTTTCTCTCTTATTTTTCCCCTCTATAGCTCCATTCCCTTTCCTTCTTTTGCCTTTATAGACATTATATCTTTTTTCTGGTTGCTTCCAGTTTTAATTTCTTTTCCTTCTTTATTATTTTCTCTTTGCATTGTTGATTCCTTGTTTGTTTATTCTCTTTTGTGTGTGTGAAGGGGGTTTCTCTTTCTCACTCTACAGGGAAAAGCAGCCATACCCATACAGCTCAGCCAACTGGACAAGAGCCAATACCAGCTCCTGTACCATCTAATCATCCATAGATAGCAGCTGACACCAGCCAAACCCACCCTAAAGTAATGGTGAATAAGAACAATGTACACACTTCCGTTCTCTAACTACACCCATAAGACTACACCCTTGGTAAGAACCTAAGAATACATTAACATATAATCGTCAATTAAATATGAATACAACAACCCCAGAATGCCCCAGAAACAACAGACAGTTTTAGCTCACACAAAGAACCAAGAAAGAATGGCTCACACAAATGACAAAGATGCAGAGCCTGAAAATGTTTCTGGAGCTGCTTGAACAAAAGAGATGTGAGAGGCTGTGGCCCAGGCAGGGAATTCGAATTAGCCCAGGGCACAGCGTATTCCTTAGGTAGTGAGAAGAAATGATAAAGGAACTAACTGCAAAAGAATTCAAAAGAATGATATTTGTTGTTGTTGTTAAGTGCCTTCGAGTCGGTTCCAACCCATAGCGACCCTGAACAGGGTTTCCGAAATTCAAAAGAATGATGTTTCGGTACTTCAAAAGATTGACAGGAAGACTGAGAAAAGCACAGAACACAGAAAAAACTTTAGATGAAGTAAGGAAAACACTGTAAGAACAGATAAAATGAATGTAAATTTTGAAACAATACAAAGCCTGCAATTAGAAATCCAGAAGATTAATATGAAGATATCAGAAATGAACAATAAATTGAAGATATAGATACCAAATGTCAAAGATGTCAAGTAGATTTCAAGATAAAACAGACTGTTTAAAATAGGTAGGGGAGGGGAATCAATAAATTACAGGGTAACCTCAAAGAAAATGAATATACCTGTGCATCAAAATAAAACATTTTTAAAAAGGGGAAATCAAAAAGATTTACTAATTATTAACATAACAGAAATGAAAATGGAAAGAAAACCCACAAACAAAATGAACCCAGGGCAGAAAATTATGTGGAACAAAGAATCCAACAGCATCACAAAAAACACACACAGCAAACAACAACAATCAATTCAGACCTATTGATAATCACACTGAATGTCAATGGACTAAATGTAGCAGTCAAGAGACATAACATAATTGCCAAGAAAACAGGCTCCTTCAGTATGCTGTTTACAAGAGACACATCAAAAAGATGGAGACAGCCTAAAATTCATCAGCAGAAGAAAGGTTAAACAAATTTTGTTATGTATAAACAATGGAATACTACGTAACGTTGAAGAATAATGATGAATCTATGAAACACTTCACAACATGGATGAACCTGGAGGACATTATGCTGAATGAAATTAGTTAAAAGGAAAATATTGTATGAGCCCAATATTGTAAATGGTAGTCAACAACAACAACAATATTGTAAAAAGCTAAAAAAAAATTTTTTCTTAATAAAAGAAACAATCTATGATAGTTGGAGGATAAGGGAGGAGGGAAAGTCATTCATAGATTAGAAGGTAGACACATGTTAGCATGGGTGATAGGGCAGGCAGTATACAACAATAAGGAGGTTAGCAGAGGAAAGATGAAGGTAGGGGGAGATACAGGAAGGAATGCAGTAGTTATAGTGAATAGAGGCAAATACTGCTAACTGTTGGTACATGGAAGGGAGTGCAATCATTGTAATCAAACAAAATATTTGAGTTTTTGAATGTAAAACTGATGATCTGCTAAACTCACAACAACAACAACAACAATATATATATAAAAGTACAATGGACTGCCAGAAGAACAAACAAATCTGTGTTGGAAGAAGTACTACAAGAATACTCCTTAGAACCCAGGATGGTGAGACGTTGTCTCTCATACTTTAGATGCAGTATCAGGAGAGACCAGTCCCTAGAGAAGGACATCATGCTTGATAAAATTGAGAGTTAGTGAAAAAGAGAAAGACCCCCCAACAAGATGGATTGGCATAGTGGCAGCAGCAATGGGCTCAAGTGTAACAGAGATTGTGAGACTAGCCCAGGACTGGGCAGTGTTTCCTTCTGGTGTGCATAGAGGGTCACTATGAGTCGGAACCAACTCGACAACTAAAAACAAAAACAATGACACCTAAAGAAAGGTTAATAGTTTGAGCCTGGTGATTTGCTTCCTAAAGGTCACAGCAATGAAAACCCAAAAGTGTGCAGTTCTATGCTGACACACATGGGGTCACTATAAATTGGTATCAGTTCAAAAGCAACTAGTCTTCTCTAACTCTAATATGAGAAGGCATCATATTAACTGGTGTGGGAATGAGGGTAGAGTTTGTTTTAAAAATTGATTCCATTATTGCTGGTCAAGTAGTTTATATCTCCTGAAAGAATACGAGGGGGGGCGGTTTAAAAACGTTCATGGAAAGATAAAATGAAAAGCTATTAGAATTTTTCCATGAACTTTTTGAAGTCTCCTCAAATAACACACGGACATAACTAATTAGAGCCAGAATGTGATAATTGCTAAAATTCTAAAGCAAGGAAATAAAAAGGGAAGATAGAGTTGAATTCTAATTTAGAAACTTGGATTTGAAAAAGGGATAAAAGAGTATTTATTTTAAAATAAATTTAATTTACTTGCAAGAAATCTGGGTGTGGCACTGTAGGATAAGCACTGGATTGAGAACTGTGAAGTTGACTGATCAAACCCACCAGCCGCTCCTTGGAACCTCTATGCAGGGTCACTATGAGCCAGGACTGACTGGAGGGGGCATTTGACAACATTGAGCTGAGTTAGCCCTAGAAGGCCTGAGTGGAAAAATATTACTGCCCTGCCTTCAAAACACCTGTGAAGAATGAATGGACACTTAGAAACTGTCTAGGAAAGCATTACCATAGAGACAATGGGTTGGGAGCCACTGGACAGCCTCTATGTTCTTTTCCCCATCTATCCCGTCCACCTCCACCTCCAGGATGGTTAGGGAAGTGCTTGAGCAGTCAGAAGGGAAGGGGATTTTCCAGGAGAAACAGTGCATGCAGAGGGAGCTGCTTGAACAAAAGAGATGTGAGAGGCTGTGGCCCAGGCAGGGAATTCGAATTAGCCCAGAGCACAGCGTATTCCTTAGGAAGTGAGTATAGAAAGTCTGAGACACGCACCTAAGCTCAAACCTGTTAAAGTTTTAACAGGGAAATTGACATTTTCTGGAAACAATGGGAACCTGTTGAATGTTAGGAGTCTCTGAACTAGTCTCTGCACAAGCTAAGTGCTTGACTAAAAAAATGAAATGTTGGCAGTTCAATCTACCCAGTACCATCTCAAAAGAAAATCCTAGTGACCTACTTCCACAAGGTCACAACCCTTTAAAATCCTATGAAACAAAATTCTACTCTATGCACATGGTTTACCATGAGCAGAATCAACTAAAGGGCAACTGTTGTTGTCGTGTGTTAGAATCTCTACAACAACAAGAAGGGAGAAATGTGCTAAACAAAGATGACTCTGGGGCACTGTGGATCAATCAGGGAGAGTTATGACTGGACATAGGAAGACCAGATAGGAAGCTATTGTAGTATACACGTGACAAATGGGGCAGTCTGAGTTTGTACTAGGGGAAAAATAATTCCAGATTCAAACATATCTCAGAGAGACCCTGTGATTCAACCTTAAACACAAAAAACAAAGGCAATCATTCTGGATGTGGGAAACCATCCGCACGTATACACAGTGCAAAGGCCAATGGAGTGCATCAATTCACCAACTTAGTGTTCATTCTGTACAATTGAGAACAAAGGAGATCCTCACAAGATTTTGATTGGTGGCAGGCCAATCCATCACTGTTGCAGGTGGGACTACAGAAGCAGGAAAAAGACCATGTTTGGGATATGTATACATCATTTCAGATCGAAAGCTTACAAGACAGGTTTTGAGACTTTGACTACCTGGCCCCGAGTCATAGTCACCAGAGCCCCAACTTTTAACTTAAATTAGGTAACATGTGGCAATTTTCTGATAAATCTTTAAGGTCATGTCCAGGTCAGTTCCCTAGTTCTTTGTGTCAGCCTGAGGGAAAACTATCCCTTTTTGGATTTACCTTGGACTTGTTTAAGCATAATCACATGGCTGGTTTAATGGCCAGAAGAATTAGGGAAGAAACTTAGAGATCTTAAATGGTGTCTGAATTTATGCCAAGTCTAAAAAGGGAGTTATGGTTCCCTTTGCAGACTGTTGTTGTTTGTTGCAAAGTGCCATCTCATAGCAACCATGTATAGGGTTTCCGAGGAATGGCTGGTGTGTTTGAACTGCCAGCCTTATGGTTCAAAAGAACCTTGAGGTAGAGTGCCACACCAGAACTTCAGGCTATAGACTTCCATAAACCATAAATTCAGAATTTAAGTTCCAATGCAGACTTTCTATCACACTCAGACTAAAAACCAAAACCATTACAAGGACCTATCATGTCCCACATAGGCTGACCTAATATCTTTCTGAACTCATTGCTTTCTCTGGATTCCCGCCTTACTCCCACTGACCTCCTAGCTGATCCTTAAATGTGCCAATCACACCTGACCTCAGGACCTTTGCACTTTTTCTTTCCTCTGTCTGGAATGCTCTTTCTTCAGATGGTTACATGGTTCACTTCCTCATCTTTTTCAAGTCTCTACTTAAAGTCTCCTGAGAGACCTGGGGCTGGTCTGGAGGAGGTAGAAGAAAAGGCGTGAAGGGAATGAGGGGACTTCTGAGCTGGACTTTGAAGGGTAAATAGAACTTTAAAAGAAGGATTGAGTTATTTCTCTGGAGGGTTGTTCTCAATGCCAAGGCTGTCTGCATGTAGAACATGTGCCTCAGTGTCTTAGGCTGGGTTCTCTAGAAAAGGAAAACCGAAGAAGCATATATCTACACCTGAGGGGGTTTCAAAAACTTTGTGGAAAATGGAATTAAAATATAGTGGAATTTTCCCATGAACTTTAAAAAGCCCCCTCATGTGTGTATGTTATTGTATGTATACCCACAGCACCACACTAAGACTCCATGTATATATGACAAGCACTAGATCTCAAAGTCAGTTTGAACAGCAAGACCGGTGGTTCAAACCCACCAGCTGTTCCTTGGACCCTCTACAGGATCACTATGAATTGGAACCAACTTGACGACACTGAGCAATATAACAATATATATGTATCAAGTGAATGGTTCATGCAATTGTGGAGGCTGGCAAGTCCCAAATCCATGGGTCAGGCATCATGCTGGAGGCTTCTCCTGACTCATGTGGTTGCAGGGACTGACAAATTTACAGTTGGCAGGTCAGATGACAGGGCTGCAGGAGTTGGCAAATCTCAGAATTAACAGGTTACATGATAGATGACTAGTCCCAAGAACCCGAGGTCAGGATCCAGAACAAGGAAGAGTTTTGCATATATATATATATATTGGATGCAGATCATTGTTGTTGTTGTTGTTGTTGTGAAGTGCTGTCGAGTCGGTTCTGACCCCTAATGACCATGTGTAGAGATTCCAAGGAGCAGTTGGTGAGCTTGAACCACCGACCTTGCAGTTGAAAAGGCTTTGCAGTCTGGTGTATTAACCCACAGCGCCACACCAGGACTCCTCATACCACCAGGGAAATTCCCCTTACTGCAGAAGGGTGGGACCTGAGTAAGGGTGGGACTTGAGTCATGCCTTCTTGTAAGGTTGTGACTCAAGATATATCCACACTAATCCTGTCTTGCTAACATATTGTTGTTAAGTGCCCTTGAATCGGTTCTGACTCATAGTGACCCTATATAGGGCTTCTGAGTGAGGACTTAAAACTTGGCGGGAGCAGAAAGGCTCATCTTTCTCCCACAGAGCGGCTGGCGGGCTTGAATTGCAGAACTTTACAGTCCAGTACTTATTGTATGGAGCCACTGTACTCCCTTTATTAGCATATTGTTATTGTTAAGTGCCCTCTAGTTCATTCCTACTCATTGTGACCCTGTATAGGGTTTCTGAGGAGGAGTTGGTGAGTTTGAACTGCTGACCTTGTGGTTCATAGTCCAGTGCTGATCCTATAGCACCACACTAGGAGTCCTCACTAACATATTTGTCGGTTCTGACTCACAGTGACCCTGTACAGGGTTTCCTGTATACACGAGCAGAAAGCCTCATCTTTCTCCCACAGAACAGCTGGTAGTTTCGAACTGCTGACCTTGTAGTTCACAGCCCGATTCATAACCACTACACTACCAGAGCTCCTTGTGTAGAGGTTGGGATTTACAATACATAAAATGGAGGATGATTATATAATATCACAAAATGGAGGCTAATTATTTTTTGTTGTTGTTATGTGCCATGGAGTTGGTCCGACTCATAGCGACCCTGTACAGGGGGCTAATCATATCAGATCTAAAATGGAGGACAAACACAATACTGGGAATCATGGTCTAGTCAAGTTGACACATAGCGTTAAATCATCACACCTAACCATCATACCTGGAGTCCTGGTTTGGCACTGTGGGTTAATGCACTGGAGTGCAACGTCAGTTTGAACCACAAAGTCAGCAGTTTAAGCTCACTAGCCACTCCTCGGAAACCCTATACAGGGTCGCTATGGGTCGGGACCAACTCAACAGCACTTGACAACAGTCATCACACCTAGTCAGGCTTTTAAACTTTCACAACCCATTTGCACCTCAGTGGATAGATCTGTCCTTAATTAGTAACAGGGAGAAGCTAAATTCCATGTACTTGTCAAATAACTTAACTTCCTGCTCCATGCAGCTCAATGTTTACCAAATGCTTGGTTGCAAATCTAGCATGACTAGGAGGCAAAAAGACATGCAATTCTATCATTCCTGTAGGTAATAAAAATCTTACCCACAGATTAATTCAAACCTTTGGAGAGTTGAAAACATAATTTTAACCTCTGACTAGCTTTATCCAACCAGGTTTCTTTGTTAGACAACGGGTCTAACTCTTTATATGTTGTTGTTGTTGTTATGTGCCGTGGAGTCGGTTCTGACCCATACCAACCCTGCATAGGGTTTCTGAGGCTGTAAACCTTTATGGGAGCAGAAAGCTGCATCTTTCTCCCAAGGAACCGCTGGTAGTTTCAAACTGCTGACCTTGAAATTAGCAGCCTGAATCATAACCACTATGCTACCGGAGCTCCTTAACTCTTTATATGCTTAACATAAAAAGTGTTGATGCAGCTCACTACATCAGGCAAGATTCTCATTTTGGAGACTTGTGTGGCAACCTCCTACACGGCCCCCAGAGATCCCTGTTCCCTAGCAGTCCACGCCTTTGTGTAGTCATCTCTCTGACATACAGAGCTAACTCTAATATGTTGTTAAGTGCTGTCAAGTTGGTTCTGACCCATAGCGACCCAATGTAGGGTTTCTGAAGGGTGATTGGTGGGTTTGAGACACCTTTCAGCTCAAACTGACCTTGTGCTCCAGCACATTATTCTGCAGTGCCACATCAGGACTTCAAAATCTAATATGATATACCAGAAATGATGGAGTTTGGCTTCTGAAGCTAAGACAAAAAGATATTGTGACTTCCTTCTTGTTCGTTTATATACTACTCACTCTGGAGGAAGTTAGTTGCTTGTCATGAAGAATTAGCCCTGTGGAAAGATCCATGAGGCAACGGCCTTCTGCCAACAGCTAGCTACTTGCCAACCATGTGAGGGACCCATCTTGGAAACAGAGCCTGCAACTCCAGTTAGCTTTGCAGATGACTGCAGAGTAGATTAGATCTTAACAGCAGCTGCATGAGAAACTTGAGGCACTCTTGAATTCCTAACCCTCAGAAACTGAAAGATAACATTTATTGCTGTTTTGATTTGCTAAATTTTAAGGTAATTTGTTACATAACCCAAACTAGTTGCCACTGAGTCTACTCTGACACATGGCTACTTCATAGTGTCAGAGTAGAACTGTGCTACATAGGATTTTCAGTGGCTGGTTTTGGGGAAGTAGATCACCAGGCCTTCAGAGATATTTCTTTTTTTTTTTAAGTTTTTATTGTGAGTTATGTGATAGTTTACATGGGAGAACATTAGCTTTACATTCATCCTATCGTATATTGTTTCATTCCCATGGTTACAATCCCATCCATGCATCATCA
>NW_006408603.1:2259655-2266976 GCF_000296735.1 Chrysochloris asiatica | reverse complement strand
TTGGCTTTAGGAAAATACCACATTTATCTGTGGATTGTCAAAGGCTCCAGTGTATTAATTTAATATATATAACTGAATATTAATATGAAAGCAATTTGCCATTAACTGCCAGTGGCCTCATTTGTTACACTCGGCCCTAGAGGGCCTCGAACCTCTGACTAGTCTTAACATGGTCTGCAACAAGGGTCTACTAACAGCCAGGCCCCTCCATTTCCTACTTTTGAGAGGAAACCACTTTCAACTAGTGTAGGCTGTTTCTTTGGTATTAATTTCCATATCTCTAAATAACAAGGTGGAGTCCTGGCGTGGCTCTGTGGGTTAATGTGCCAGACTGCAAAGGTGTTTGAACTGCAAGGTCGGTGATTCAAGCTCACCAACTGTTCCTCGAAAACCCTATACAGGGTTGCTATGGGTCGGGATCGACTCGACGGCACTTAACAACAACAATAACAACAAATAACAAGTAATACTGAAAGGAGCTCTGGTAGCGTAGTGGTTACGAATCGGGCTGCGAACCTTAAGATCAGCGGTTCGAAACTACCAGCCGCTCCACGGGAGAAAGATGAGGCTTTCTACTCCCTTAAGGATTTACACCCTCGGAAACCCTGTACAGGGTTGCTATGGGTCGGAACCGACTTGACGGCACTTAACAACAACAACATAACAGGCATTCTCTACTGACTCCCCATTACAAAAGATGAGGCTGAAAGTCCATTTCACTATCTTCACCCCAGTACCCAAGCACCCTTTTTTCTTCTCTTAGTATGCTATAATGTAAGTTTGGTTAGAGCAATGATTAGTGATTGCTTTCTTATGATCACATAAATCCTATTTGAAGTAGAGCTATTAGTTTTCCTTTCTTGCACTATCTAATTTTTAAGACTAGGAATGATTATTTGTAGGTGTGTAGTTAATTTCTATGTATTAACTATGAATTCAGGAGGCCTGGTGTGGCGCTGTGGGTTAATGTGCCAGACTGCAAAGGCGTTTGAACTGTAAGGTTGGTGGTTCAAGTTCACCATCTGCTCCTCAAAAACCTTATACAGGGTTGCTATGGGTTGGAACCGTCTTGACAGCACTTCACAACAACAACAACTGTGAATTCATGTCTGAACTTTCTCTTTAGTTATCAAAACTTCAGGTATTTCATCAGCCTCTGATGGAGACAGCTATCTGGGGATAGCTCCTGAGACATTCTGAGGTTCTTTAAGCCTGTTGCATCCTGGATTTTCCTTTACTTCCATCTTGCTGGGTCCTATTGCCTTGCTCTTATTTGGATGTCCTGTTTTATGTATTTCAATGGACTTGTGAATTGCATATTTTATCATGTTTATCTTTTTACATTGACTGCGAAGAAATTCAGAACCTAATCTATGACCACTTAAGGTAAGATATATAGGAACTTATGGAATGCATTTTTTGGGCATTTTTAACTTACCTTTGAATTTCTCCTAATTTTGTGTTTCTTTCCCATTCATGATCTCTCTGTTTTTAATGCTATATTCAACATGTATGGGACTGCAGGTTAATGCGCTGGACTGCAAAGTAGGTTTGAACCGAAAGGTTGTTGGTTCAAGCTCACTAACTACTCCTAGGAAATCCTGTACAGGGTTGCTGTGGGTTGGAATTGACTTGACAGCACTTAACAAGAACAACAATATTCAACATATATTTGCTAACCATTTCAAATTTTTTTTTTAATATGGTGGGACATAAATACATGACTTTTACTCAAATAGTCAAAAGCTAGTGTTAGAAAATTGAACTCAGACAAAACCCCTGAGAGTGAGAATCAGGTGCCAGAAATGACAGACAAACTTCATGATCAAAGAGGCAAGAAGTAAAGTAAAAAATTAACACAAGGATCCAGGGGGACTTGGCGGACATGAGAGCAGTTTAAATCAGTGCAGAAACTAAGACAAATTTCCCATGACTGGTGGGCATTCTCAGTTTGCTTTATGTGTAAGACAACTACCTGGCCAACTGGCTGGAAAGGTTCCAATTTGTGCCCATTCCAAAGAGAGGTGATCCAACAGAATGCGGAAATCATTAGACAATAGCATTAATATTACGTGGAAGTAAAATTTTGCTAAAGATAATACAAAAATGGCTGCAACCATGCATTGACAGAGAACTTCCAGAGGTTCAAGCTGGATTCAGAAGAGGACATGGAATGAGGGATATCATTGCTGAAGTCAGATGGATGTTGGTTGAAAGAAAAGAGTACCAGAAAGAGGTTTACTTGTGCTTTATTGACTACACAAAGGTTTTTGATTATGTGGATCATGACAAGCTATGGACAACATTGAGGAGAATGAGTATTTCAGCACACTTAACTCTGCTCATGAGGAGCCTGTACATAGACCAAGAGGCAGTTGTTCAAACAAAACAATGGAACACCGAATTATTTAAACTTAGAAAAGGTGTGTGCCAGGGTTGTATTCTTTCACCATACTTATTCAATCTGTACGCTGAGCAAATAATCCAAGAAGCTGGGTTATATGAAGAAAAAACATGGCATCAGGATTGGAGGAAGACTCATTAACAACCTGTGATATGTAGATGATACAACCTTGTTTACTGAAAGCGAAGATGACTTAAAATACTAACTGATGAATATCAGAGACCACAGCCTTTGGTATATGTTACTCGTCAACGTAAAGCAAACAAGAATCCTCACCACTGGACCAGTAAACAGCAGTCATATAAATGGAGAAAGATTGAAGTTGTCAAAGACTTCATTTGCTAGAATTAACAATGAACACTCATGGAGGCTGCAGTCAAGAAATCAAATGATTTATTGCATTAGGCAAATCTTTTGTACAAGAACTCTTAAAAGTGTTCAACAGTAAAGATGTCAGTTTGAGGACTAAGGTGCACCTGACCCAAGCCATGGTATTATGAATAACCTCATATGGATGTGAATGTTAGACTGTGAATAAGGAAGACCGTAGAAGAATTGATGCATTTGAATTATGATGTTGGAGGAGAATATTCAAAGTACCATAGACTGCCAAAAGAACAAAGGAGTCTGTTTTGGAAGAAATATAGCCAGAATGTTCTTTAGAAGTCAAGATGGTCAGATTTTGTCTCTCATATTTTGGATGCATTATCAGGAGGGACCAGTCCCTGGAAAAGGATATCATGTTTGGTAAAGTGGAGGGTCGGAGAAAAAGAGGAAGTCCTTCAGCAAGATGGATTGGCACTGTGTGGGCAGCAATGGGCTCAGGCTTAGCCTTAGATCATGAGATTGGTGCAGGACCAGGCAGTGTTTTGTTCTGTTGTGCATAGGTTCTCTATGAGTTGATACTGACTTGATGGCACCTAACAACAACAAAGACTTACAGCCTTGGAAACCCTATACAGAGTCTCTATGAGTTGGAATTAACTCAATGGCCATGGATTTGGTTTGGTTGGTCTCTTATTTCCTCTTTAAAACCTCTCTCATCTTGACTTCCATGACTTATTTATTTTTAATGTCTTTTTCTTTGATCTCTTCTTTCCTTCTTTTGGCATGTTCCATTCCTCCACCTATCCCTTAGATTGTGTACTGGTTACCTATTGCTGCTGTAACAGAAATACCACAGTGGATGGCTTTAACAAACAGAAGTTTATTTTCTCACACTCTAGGAAGCTATGTTTCTGAATTCAGGGTACCAGCTCTGAGGAAAAGTCCTTGTCTGTTTAGCTTGTTTCCTGATTCCTTGGAGATCTCCATGTGGCTTGGCATCTATTCCCCTTCCCCCTCCCCCATTTCTACTTCTTTTGATTGCTTGTTTTAATCAGTATTATATCTCAAAAGAGATCAATTACAAACACACCCTAAACGAATCCTGCTTCATTAACAAAAGAAAGATGACCCATTTCCAAGTGAAATTAAAACCACAGGTGTTGTTGCTGTTTGGTGCTGTTGAATCAGTTCCAACTCATAGCAACCCTATGCACAACAGAACAAACACTGCCTGGTCCTGGACCAACCTCTCAGTGTGGTTACGTGTGAACCCACTCTTTTTGCCATTGTGTCAAACCATCTCCTTGAGGGGTCTTCCTCTTTTTCACTGGCCCTCCAATTTACCAAGCATAATGTACTTGTGCACGGACTATTCTTTCCTGATAACACGTCCACAGTATGAGAGATGAAGTCAAATCTTGCCACCTTGACTTCTAAGGAGCATTCAGGTGTACTTCTTCCAACACAGATTTTTTGGTTCTTCTAGCAGTCCATGGTACTTTTAATATTCTTCTCTAACACCACAACTCAAATGCATCTATTCTTCTGTCTTCCTTATTCATTGTCCAACTTTCACATGCATGTGAGGCAGTTGAAAATACCTTGGCTCGGATCAGGCATATCCTAGTCCCCAATTGTTATTTTTGCTTATGAACATTTTAAAGAATCTTTAAAGTGGGTTTTCTGCATCAGATTTGCCTAGTGCAATACATTGTTTGATTTCTTGACTGCTACTTTCATCTCAATATAAAGAAAACAAAATTCCTCACCACTGGACCAATTAACAACATTCTTATCAGTGGAGAAAAGATTGAAGTTGTCAAGGTCTTCATTCTTCTTGGATCAACTATCAACACTCACAGAAGCAGCAGTCAAGAAATCAAACGACGTATTGCATAAAGCAAATCTGCTGCACAAGAACTTTTTAAAGTGTTAAAGAGCAAAGATGTCAGTTTGAAGACTAAGGTGCGCCTGATCCAAGCCAATGATATTGTCAATAACCTTGTATGCATGCGAAAGCTGGACAGTGAATAAAGAAGACCGTAGAGGAATTGATGCTTTTGAGTTATGGTGTTGGAGAAGAATATTGAAAGTGCCATGGGCTGCATTTCGGAACTAAAGAAATACACTTAGGCAGCATCAATGGGCTCAAGCGTGGCAACAGTAGTGAGGCTGTCCCAGGATCCGGCAGTGTTTCGTTCTGCTGTGCATAAGGTCACTATGAATCGGTACCGACTCGATGGCACCTAACAACAACAACAACAACAACTTTCATGTCAGGAATCCTGGTGTGGTGCTGTGGGTTAATTCACCAGAATGCAAAGTAGTTTGAACTGCAAGGTTCAAGCTCACCAGCCACTCCTTGGAAACCCTGTACAGGGTTGCTATGTGTCGGAACTGACTCAATGACACTTAACAACAACAACAGCAACAACTTTCATGTTGCTTCTATGCCACAGGCATGTTGTTGTTGCTAAGTGTCATTGAGTTGGTTCTGACTCAGTGGCCCTGTATAAGGAGTGACTGGTTGCTTTGAATTGCCAACCTTGAGATTGCTCAGTGCTTATCCTACAGTGCCACACCAGGATAGAGGTTACAACGCACATTTTGAGAAGACACTGCTATGTCAGTTTGAACTTCCAGGTCAGCAGTTCAAGCTCACCAGCCTCTCCTTGGAAACTCTATATAGGGCCACTATGAGTCAGAACTGACTCGACAGCACTTAACAACAACACCAATATTCACAATTAATATTTGTGGTCAACCACAAGTACACTGTGTACAAAGTCTATATTTCCTCATTTAATACATCTCCATCACATTTTGTTACCACTTGTCCTTTTTGAAAGAGGGGGAAATGAAAGTTCAGAGAGGGTAAATAACTTACCCAAAGTCACACAGCACAAAAATGGCACAGTTGGTACTCAGCTCTAGATCTTTTGATCACAGATGCTCTACCTTGCCCACTAAACTCTCAAGGGTATGTACTCAGTTTCTCTCTAGGAGAACCCCAGATCAGTGCCCAAGGCTCAGCATGAAAATGTCCTATCTAGCCAGTGAATACCTCAACTGGAGCAACATTCATCTATTATTTAGCAATTATGACCTGAGCCCCTGCTGGATTTGCAACAAGCCCTGTGTGAGTAACCTCCAGTTCTCCTGTCCTCAGAGTAACAAAGTTGCCTCCCAGTGAATCATAGATGACTAATTCAAATACATGCTCTTATGGGCTCTCTGGTGATTCTTTCCCAAACTAGCCAGGAGTAGGAATGGGCGTAGAATTATTACTGTATATAAAGAAAATATACAGAAGATGAAAAGAGAGAGAAAGGAATGGAAGTAGACAAAGGGAGAAAACGGGAAGAAGAAAGGATGCATGACAAGAAAGAAGGATAAAAGCTTATCTATTTTCTTCCAGGAAAACAGGTAAACTGTCTTAGTTTCTAGCATTTGACGAGGAGTCCTTGGATGTCACAAATGATTAGGCATTCCACTATTAGCTGAGAGGTTGGTGGCTTGAACCTGTCCAGAGGTACCTTGGAAGACAGTCCTGGTGACCTGCTTCTGAAAGGCCATTGAAAACCCTATGGAGCAGTTCTGCTCTGACACCCATGGAGACATCATGAGTTTGAATCAAAACAATAAGCACAATTTACAAAGTGCTTCCAGGAATGTGATCCTGTTGAAATTTTCATCAAGACCTGTGTTTTTAGTAAATGATTATTGTTGTTGTTAAGTGCCATCGGGTCAGTTCTGACTCATAGCAACTCTGTATAGGGATTCTGAGGAGCGACTGGTGATCTTGAACCGCTGACCTTGTGGTTCAAAGTGACTTTGCAGTCCAGCGCATTAATCTGTATGCAGCACCATGCCAGTGAGGAGAATGAGATTCTGAGAGGTTAGGGATTAGTTAACCTTGCAGGCATTCTAAAACACACTGTATAAGACCCTTGAAATCATTTGGTCTGGCTCTGCCAAGACAATTGCAGTTCCAGCCATCACATTGTTGTTGTTGTTACTGTTGTTAAGTGCCATCAAGTCAGTTCCTACCCATAGTGACCCTGTGTAGGGTTTTGGAGGAGCGACTGATGGGTTTGAATCACTGACCTTGAGGTTCAAACTGACCTTGCAGTCCAGTACATTATCCTGAAGTGTCACACAGGGTCATCACAGGCGTGAGTTAATCAAATATTTGACCAAATATAACAGACTAATTTTTAAGTTGATACATTTGTATGACCCACGAATGGTGTTATAAATTTTGGCAGAGAAAAGTTTCCCACGCCTGGTCTACAAGAACTGAAAAAAACGTTGAGTTTAGATGCCTAACAGATCTGGATTCAAAGCCAGACAACTTATGAACTATCAGCATGACTTTGGTCAAGTTATTTAACATTTCTGAGCTTTTGGGTTCCTCTTCTGTAAGATGAGAATAATAGACTAATTACTTAGCGTCCTTTTGAGGATTTAGTAGCTATTAAGGAGCTCTGGTAGCGTAGTGGTTACGAATCGGGCTGTGAACCACAAGGTCAGCAGTTCAAAACTACCAGCCGTTCCGCGGGAGAAAGATGAGGCTTTCTGCTCCCGTAA
>NW_006408603.1:2258299-2258889 GCF_000296735.1 Chrysochloris asiatica | reverse complement strand
GGTAGAACTTAGCTCACAGCTTCATTGCTGTTTTTCCCTCACTTCCCCTTATCTGTGACCAACATGGTCACCAGTCAGACCACATGCCTGCTCATTTATTCCCCTCGAGTCTTAGTCTTGGAAGGGGACATGCCCTGAGGGGACCCGACCACTTTCCTTGATGTCTCCTGGGTGAGCAACTTTCTTGTTCTTGTAGTAGTCAATTGGACTGCTGTTACTGTTTTTTATTTTTCCTGTCGGTCTTTCCTTCAAGAAGTATCTTCTGTTCTTCTAGCCGCTCCAGGCTGGTCTGCTTGTCCTTTCAGAGACACTTCTTGGTGGATTTGAAGTTCCAATCTTTTGGTTAACTGCCAAGCACATTAACCATTTGCACCACCCAGGGACTCCAGTTTATCTCAGAGCAAAAGATAACTGACATCACTTGCTAGAGTAATTTTCTCTAGGTTATTTCTTTTGAGATTGTTTTGTTTGTTTATATTTTTAAAATCAGATTCATATATGTGCATGTGTAAACAAGCAGTTTTTTCAGGGTCTGTCGGGGACCCGCCTCGACATTGGGGTTCAGTTCACGAGGAGAGGATACCTGACGG
>NW_006408603.1:2227189-2248774 GCF_000296735.1 Chrysochloris asiatica | reverse complement strand
CCGCGGGAGAAAGATGAGGCTTTCTGCTCCCGTAAAGATTTACAGCCTTGGAAACCCTGTACAGGGTCGCTATGAGTCAGAACCGACTCCACGGCACGTAACAACCAAACAACAACATGTGACACATGGTGTCCTGATGTGGAGCTGGACCACCAGGTCAGTTTGAACTGACAAAGTCAATGGTTCAAAGTTACCAGCCACTTCTCAGAAACCCTATACAGGGTCGCTTGATAGCACTTAACAACAACAATATGACCCATAGAAAGAGCTCAACAGATGCTAACGATGTTGTGTCTGTATTATTGTTGTCATTATCACCACCACTATTACTAAAGTATGTGGCACTATTTTTACTTGAATAGTGTGCATTCAACCAATGTTCATTTTACCCTGGAAACAATTATATTGCTTAAAATAATACAGTCATAGTAAGTGTTGAAGGCAGGTTGGCCCAGGGTTTTTGACCTCAGCATCAGTAGTACCAGAAGATAGTCTTCCCATAACATCTTGCTGCCCACTTCTCTGTTGTTTGTTGTTGTTAAGTGCTACTGAATTGATTCCAACTCCTAGAGACTTTACGTATAGCAGAATAAAACCTGGCCTGAGCCAGCTTCACAATCATTGCTGTAATTGAGCAGTGATTTATTGCAGCCACTGCATCAATACATCTTGTTAAGTCTACCTCTTAAGGAGCCCTGGTAGTATGATGGTTGAACACTTGACTATTAGCTGAAAGGTTAGTGTTCTGAACCCACTCAGCAGCTCTGACTCCATGGTAGAAAGACCTGGAGATCTGCTTCCCTAAAGATTATAGCCATAGAAACCCCTATGGGGCTCTGGTAGTGTAGCAGTTACGAATTGGGCTGCTAATCTCAAGGTCGGCAGTTCGAAATTACCAGCGGTTCCGTGGGAGAAAGATGAGGCTTTTTGTTCCTGTAAAGATTTACAGCCTCAGAAACACTCTACAGGGTCGCTATGGGTCGGAATTGACTTGACAAATATTTTTAACAACAACCTTGGGGTCATTATGAGTAGAAATCAATTTGATGGCACCTAACAAGAACCAGCTGCTAACTGCAAGGTTAGCAGTTCTCGGAATCCCTATACAGGGTTATAAATTTTGGGTCTCACAAAAATTTTGACCCAAATATAACAGACTAATTTTTAAGTTGTTAATAGACTAATTTTTAAGCTGATATATTTGTGTGACCACATTTGTGGGTCATACAAATATATCAGCTTAAAAATTAGTCTGTTATATTTTGTTACATATTTGAGTCAGACCAACTCTATGGCACAAAACAACAACAACAAAACTAACTTCTTTTGCAGCTTTAAGAATATCACCCATCCCTAGTCCTTGTGTGGCACTGTAGGATAAAGCACTGGGACACAAGATCTGTTTGAACCACAAGGTCAGCAGTTCAAACCCACCAGCTGCTTCTCAGAAACCCTGTGCAGGTTGCTATGAGTCAGAACTGACTCGACAGCACTTAACAACAATTTAGCAGCCCATCCTGAGCCTTCTGTACTTGATGTTGTTGTTAAGTACCGTGGAGTTGATTCTGACTCATAGTGAGGGTACCCTGTACAGGGTTTCTGAGGCTGTAAAAGGAGCAGAAAGTCTCATCTTTCTACCATGGAACAGCCGGTAGTTTTGAACTGCCGACCTTGAGGTTAGCAGCCTGATTTGTAATCACTACATTACCAGAGCTTCTTCTTAGCACCTTAAAAATGTAACTGGACCATATTAAATACTACCAAACACCAAAACCCAGACCTATGGCCACTGAGTCAATTCTGACTGACAAAGACCCAGTGTGCGGTTTCCAAGACTAAATCTTAATGGAAGCAGACAGCCTCATCTTTCTTCCTCACAGTGGGCTCATGGGTTTGAACCATCAATCTTGAAGCTAGTAGCCCAATGCCTAACCCACAGTGTCACCTGGGATCCTGACTGTATATTCTGGGATTCTAGAATGAAAAGGTTGAAGTTGTCAAATACTTCATTTTGTTTGAATCCACTATCAACACTCACGAAAGCAGTAGTCAAGAAATCAAACAATGAACTGTGCTAGGCAAATCTGCTGCACAAGACCTCTTTAAAGTGTTCAAGAGCAAAGATATTAGTTTGAGGACTAAGGTGCACCTGACCCAAGCTATGGTATTTTCAATAACTTCATACGCATGTAAAAGTTGGACAAAAAGAAGACTGTAGAATAATTGATACATTTGAGTTATAGTGTTGGAGAAGAATATTGAAATTACCATGGACTGCCAGAAGAAAAAACAAATCTGTGTTGGAAGAAGTATAGCCAGAATGCTTCCTAGAAGACAGGATGGTGAGATGTCATACTTTTGACATGTTACCTGGAGAAGGCCATCATGCTTGGTAAAGTGAAGGGTCAGCGAAAAAAAAAGGATGACCCCTAATGAGATGGATTGGCACAGTGACAGCAGCAATGGGCTCAAACGTAACAACAGTTGTGAAAATGGTGTAGGATCTGGCAGTATTTTCTTCTGTTGTGCATAGGGTCACTATGAGTTAAAACTGACTAGGCAGCACCTAACAATAACAACAACAAGGCTACAAAACAGATGACACATCAGTTCTTATCCAATCAGCAGAGGATTATTGACTGTCCTATATATTATATACTGTATACCACATGATCCTAAGATTCCTTCCATTTCAAAAAAGTTATCTAGATATATTAATATTCATTCTTTAGACTATTCAATCAGCCTCTGCTGCTTGGGGAAGAACAGGTATGCCATCTCTATTGCAGCCTAGTACCCCAGGATATGATGTTTCCTCTAATTATTTTAAAGTTTGAGTAGATGATCAATTCTGAACAAACAGCCAACTAGGAAGGCTGAAAATAATGGACAGAGTTTAATGTTGAGATTAATCTTAAAGCAAAGTTAATCATCACATAATGATCTTTGTGCTACATGATGATTAGCTATAAAGGAAAGCTATTCATGTAAATGAAAACAATCAGTAATATCTGTGCAATCAAACCAAGTATTTTAGGGGCTTGTAAGGGAGAGCAGCAATCCCGAATGTGGGTTGGTAATGCAATTATAGCTACCAGTGTCTCTAAATTGCTTAAGGAAGGAATTGGCCACTGAATATCTAAGATGCTTTGTACAATGCCTGGCAATTATAAATGTTAGGTAAGTGTTAGCTTCTCTTCCATGTCAATTTCACCTTCTTCTTTACCTTCTTCTTCTTCTTCTATTGCTCCTCCTCCTTTTACTACTTCTTAGTCTTAACAATGTATATTACTTCTTCTTAAACTAAAATGATTCCAAGATCATTACCATTGTTCCCAGTGTTTGAGAGTAACTATGGCTACGGACTTGGAGACCTCTGTTCAGACAACTGGAAGGGAGAAGGAGGAGGAGGAGGAGGAGGAGGAGGAGGAGAAGAAGAAGAAGAAGAAGAAGAAGAAGAAGAAAAACACTTTGGAGAAATGATTTTAGTGTTTGTCTTAGTTACCTAAGTTACAATAACAGAAAGGAGCTCTGGTAGCATAGTGGTTACGAGTCGGGCTGTGAATCTCAAGGTCAGCAGTTTGAAACTACCCGCCGTTCTGCGGGATAAAGATGAGGCTTTCTGCTCCTGTAAAGATTACAGCCTTGGAAACCCTGTGCAGGGTCGCTATGAGTTGGGACCAACTCCACAGCACACCACCACCACCACCACCACCACAATAACAGAAACACCACAAGTGGATGGTTTTAACAAAAAGACATTTATTCTCTCAAAGTTTAAGAGGCTAGAAGTACAAATTTGGAGTGCTCTGGAGAAATGTCTTTTCTCCTTTCAGCATCTGTAGACCCAGCATCCCTTGGAGATCTCCATGTGTTAAGACATTAATTTTTCTCAGGATCTGGGAGCTTTGCAATGCAGTATTTGCAGGTATAAAGGACACACTCCACTCCTGGCTCTCCTTTCTTGATGTAGGAGGTTCCTCCTTCTCTGCCCATTTCTCTCTCCTTTTATCTCTTGTAAGATAAAAGATGTTGCAGGCCAACCCCAGGGAAACTCCCTGACATTGGATCCTGGTTATGAAGGGATTAAAGGTATTACAGTCCACCCTTACTGCTTTTTTTGGTTTGTCACATCAGATCACATAATGGGGGTTCATCACATAACTGAAGCATGACGTTATTACAGAACTGTCAAACCACTGAGAATCCTGGCCCAGCCAAGCTGACACTATTTTTTAGGAAGACACAATTCAATCCATGACAAGGTTCATTAGAATATTTCACATAAGAAAGCACCAGATAAAGAACTAAACAGACTGCATCTAGAAAGAGATGATGGCAAAGTTTGATATCATTTGTCAGAATAAGGTTGTGGGATGACTGTGGACTAGACCATCAATTGCTCTTATGCAAGTTCAAGTTGAAACTGAAGAAAGTTCTAACAAGTCCATAAGAGGCAAAGTTAGCCTTGAGTATGTTGTTGTTACGTGCTGTCAAGTCAGTTCTGACTCATAGCAACCCTATATAGGGTTTCCAAGGATTTCCTGGTGAGTGTCAACTGCTGACCTGTGGTTCAAACCAAACTTGCAGTCCAGTACATTATCCCACAGCACCACACCAGGACTCCAGCCTCAAGAATGTTGAACACTAATGATCCTAGATCAAAACACTAATGTCCATAGATTAGAAGAGTTATGGGATGACATTAAAGACATCACATATGAAGAAACCTAAAAGTCATTTAAAAGATATGAAAGAAAGACAAGACCAAGATGAATGTCAGAAGAGACTCTGAAACTTGTTCTTGAACATAGAGATTGGAAGAAATGATGAAATAAAATTGCTGAACAGAAGATTTCAAAAGGCAACTTGAGAAGACAAAGCATTCTAATGAAATGAGCGAAGACCTGGAGTTAGTAAGCTAAAAGGGAAGAATATGTTCAGCATTCTCAAATTTGAAAGAATGGAAGAAAAAAATTCAAGCTTCAAGTTGCCCTATTGAAAAAGTATATGGCAAAAATATTGAATGATGCAGGAAGGATCAAAAACGATGAAAAGAATACACAGATTCTTTCTACCAATAAGAACAGGCTGATGTCCAATCATTTGTTGTTGTGTGCCATCACATTGGGTCCAACTCGTGGAGACCCTGTGTAGGATTTCTGAGAGCAGTTGGTGGATTTGAACTGTCCATCTTGAAGTTAACAGTCCAGTACTTATCCTATAGTGATGCCACTTATGATGAAGAACTGATGGCACTGAAGGCAGAACTCCAAGCTGCACTAAAGTCATTAGTGAAAAACAAGACTCCAGAAATTGATGGAATACCAATTGAGATGTTTCAACTAGTGGATGCAATGCTGAAAACACTCTCTCATCAATTCCAAGAAATTTGGTAGACATATACTTCTGACAGGACATAATACATATTTGTGTACATTCCAAAGAAAGGCAATTTGACAGAATGCAGAAATTATTGAACAATAACATCAGTATTACACACAAGTAAAGTTTTACTAAAGACAATTCAAAGACGGTTGTTGTAGCACATTGACAGATAACTGCTAGAAATTAAAGCTAGATTCAGAAGACTACAGGGAATGAGGGATATTGTTACCGACTTGACAGCACCTAACAACAGATATATAAGCAAGGCAATAATATGATTTAGATATTATGGGGGGTTACTGTCTAGCCCTCAGTAACTCCTTTGTCTAAAAATCCTCCCCATCACACCCTATTTACTCATCAGAATGGTTTCTCAGTACATAGTCGTATGTGTTCACTTGTCCAGGACTGGGTTGGATCAAGAATGGATGCAAGCTGGGTTCAGGTAACTCAAGTTAGGCCAGTCAGTCTTTCTTCTGGGAATCTAAGTTTTGATTCAGGCACAGGGAGTCAGTTTCTATTTACATGAGAACATATATTTTGAGAGTTAAATGGTAGCTGTCAGGTAGACAGAAAGCAATAAACTCAGTCTGCAGACAGAAAAAAAAGAAATGAGGGGCAGAAAGAAACAGAGATGAGAGTCTATAAGATCCTAGAGTAAAAGAAAAACAAAATGGATTTTGATTCCTGTAAGATTATAACTACAAAAGGGATTTTAGTCACTAAATCAGCCAATGCTTAGAGACAGGGCTCAGAGCTAAGAGCTCTGTGTATTGATAAATAGGAGAGGGAAGCAGAAATCTCCCAGATCTGCCTCTCCAACTGTTGTTATTGTTAGGTGTCATTGAGTAGGTCCCGGCTGATAGCGACCCTATGTACAACAGAATGAAACACTGCCCGGTCCTGAGCCAACCTCACAATTGTTGCCAAGTTTGAACCCATTGGTGCTGCCACTTTGCCAATCCATCTTGCTGGGGGTCTTCCTCTTTTTCTCTGACCCCTCCACCTTACCAAACATGATATCCTTCTCCAGTGACTGGTCCCTCTTGACAATAGGTCTGAAGTATGAGAGACGAAGTCTGGCCATCCTGGCCTCCAAGGAGCACTCTGGCTGCACTTCTTCCAACACAGATCTGTTGGTTCTTTTGGCAGCCCATGACACTTTAAAAATTCTCCTCCAACAC
Organism: Chrysochloris asiatica; assembly: GCF_000296735.1. Classification (NCBI taxonomy): domain Eukaryota; kingdom Metazoa; phylum Chordata; class Mammalia; order Afrosoricida; family Chrysochloridae; genus Chrysochloris; species Chrysochloris asiatica. The sequence goes on along the minus strand of NW_006408603.1, from coordinate 2,242,202 downwards.
CATAACTCAAAGGCATCAATTCTTCTACAGTCTTCCTGACTGTATTGAAAATTCCTGAGGTTATTGAAAATACCATGGCTTGGGTCAGTTGCACCTTGCAGTCCTTAAGCTGAGATCTTTTCTCGTCAATACTTTAAAAAGGTCTTGTGCAGTGTATTTGTCTAATGCAATACGTCGTTTGATTTCTTGACTGCTGCTTCGGTGAGTGTTGATAGTTGATCCAAGAAGAATGAAGTCCTTGACAACTTCAATCTTTTCTCTGTTGATAAGAAGAATGTTGTTTATTGGTCCAGTGGTGAGGATTATTGTTTTCTTTATATTGAGATGCAATCTGAACGAAGGCTGTGGTCTTTGATCTTCATCAGTATTTTAAGTCCTCTTCATTTTCAGCAAGCAAGGTTGTATCATCTGCGTATTGCAGGTTGTTAACGAATCTTCCTCTAATCCTGAAGCTCCAACTGTAGGGTGCTTTTAAGAAGAAAGAAAATCAGGATCAAGGATTTGTGATTAGTCATTATTTATTGTTTTTCTTTTCCATTAGTTGGGGTGATTGTATCAGTAGTTAGGGTAATAGTTTACCAAACATAGTAACAGTTTCAATCATTCCTTCCTGTTTATTTATGTTGCTTTTGTTCTTGGGAGGAATTACATTTGAGTTACAGATTGTGCTTTGGGGGTTGAAATGGAATGATTAATTATGGAATGTAGCTAAGGAGAGAGTTAAAATTTGACTATAGCTTCAGTTTTTTTCTTTGTCCTTGTGGCAGAAAAACTGTTTTCAGTGTCCCCATGTCTCAGAGCCCCAATTCCTAGTTTAGATCTCTCCTGAAACCCATTTCTTCTTCCTAAACTTAGCTTCTATGACATGCCCTTGTAGCCATAGAATAAAAATTTCTATTTCATTTAAGTTAGTTCAAGTGGGTTTTTGTTATTTACAACCATAGGAGTCGTAATGAAAACAGTGTTAAGGTTGTTTTTCCCACACATTTCGCTAAGAGAAGAGAAGCTTGGATAGTTTTGCTCGGAAATAATATTGGTGTCGTAAGAAAGGGAGGATGGCTGTTAAGGGACTCCAAATGTGCTTTCTGTGTTAGAAGTAATTAAAAATCCAGAAAGCATTTACACATGTGAAATTGGTTAGGACAACAAAGGTCCCAAGTTTGACGTTGGCCAAGCTGGCCCAAGTGGAGAGGGTGAATTTGCCTTGCTGAACAGATTCTATGGAGCTTTCCTCTATAGAAAAAAATTGAAGACGAATTTCCAAATCTCACCCATGCATATTGTGTGATGGATCTCTGAATGTGAAATTCTGGGCCCACCCAGAAAATTCAGCATTCAAGAAGATCAGACACTCCAAAAGAAAGATTTTTCTGGTCATCCAATCAGCAAGCGTTTGTTACACATCTGCTAGGGCTACAACACTGAATCAAGAGAAGCAAAGGACATGAGAGCAGGACCAAAAGTACAGTCTTCACTTTGAGAACTTTAAAACCACATTCGTTCATGCAAGCAACATTTTATTATTATCACTAACGCATATATATTAATTGTGATCTGGGTGAAAATATTCAGAGCAAATTGATTTTCCATTCAAAAATTTATGCACATTTCGTTTTGTGACATTGATAGCAATCCCACAATGTTGCAGCACTCTTCTTGCTTCCTTCCTGTGTTTACCATCATCCTTCTTTCCAATCTCTTCCTGCTTTTGAGCTTTATCCCTGGGCAAATGCTCTTTTGATCTCAGATGGTTAATATAGGTAGGGAGGGAATTAAAGTTTAACTATAGCCACTGGTTTAAGATGGCTATTCAGGTTCTATTTTACTTTGTTGTTGTTGTTAAGTGCCGTCGAGTTGATTCCAACTATAGCGACTCTGTATAGGGTTTCCAAGGAGTAGCTGGTGAGCTTGACCTGTCAACCTTGTGGTTCAAATCGACTTTGCAGTTCAGTCCAGGACACCAGGACTTTTACTTTAGGCTAAGCTTAATCCTTCTCAGTGCCTTTATTTCTAGTGTCCCCGTTTCAGACTTTGTAGCGTGTCCATCTCTGATATTGTTTTTCATGTTATAGACCTGTATATCATTTGACTGAAAGTTGAGCAGCAGGGGTGAGTTCAGATCCAGACTTGAAGAGTGTCTGAGGGTCATAGTCCTGGGGATTCCATCAGTCTCTGTCATACCAATAAGCATATTCTTTTTGAAATGATTTTGAGTTTTTTCCACAGTTTTCTTCTACTCTACCCAGAACCTCCTGTTGTGAGCCCTTTCAGAGCAGTCAGCAGTGGTAGCTGGGTGCCATCTAGTTCTTCTTGTCTCAAGGTCATGGAGGCTGGGGTTCACTTGGTGCATTAGTTCTTTGGGTTAATTGTTCCCTTTCATCTTTGATTGTCTTCATGTTTTTTGCTCCTTAGAGGTAGAGACCAATAGTTACACCTTAGTCAGTCAACATTTATGAAGTACCTGTTATATGTCAGACACTATAAGGAGCTCTGGTAGCATAGTGGTTACGAATAAGCCTGCCAACGGTCAAATACAATATTTCTCCTTTTATGATTGACTAATTTCACTCAGCATACTGTCTTCTAGGTTCATTCATGCTGTGAAGTGTTTCACAGTCTTACCGTTATTCTTCAATATTCTATAGTATTACATTGTGTGTATGTACCAACATTTGTTTAACCATTTATCTTAGGCTGGTGACTACTTCTAATCCATGTAAGAGTCTTTGTCTCTAATAAAGCACTTGATCAGATGTTTAGATTTTATCAGGGTAAAGGTAGAGCTGATCTCGTTATACTTAGAATCATGAAATATTTAGAGTTTGAAGGGACCTGAAATAATTAATCCAACTCCATTACTTTATAATTGAGAAAACAGAAGGCTATCAGTATGATGCGATTTGTCAGAGGGCTCATATCTGGACAGTAGCCAAGTCTAGAAATCTGTTCATCTCACTTCTAAGATAATGTTCCCCCATTTGGTTCTACTGTCAAGTAGCAATTAAATTTCACTACCTTTACCCTTTCCTAATCACAGCTCACCTTCCAACTACCTTGCCTATTTAAAGTCCAAATTTGTTTCTAAGAAGAAACACCATCCATATTTAACTATATCCAGAACACATATTTTCACTTCTTATTTGACTCTAGAGAGACTAGGCATTAAATAAGAGAGGTTGAAAATATGAACCTCTAAACAAATGTGATGGGTTATTATGATTTCATCAGTAGTTCCTGCAACCTGGGAAAGATGCTATTTCAAGCATCTCATTCTTAAAAGACAATTCGAGGGCAACAAAGCAGGTTAGAGTTAGGAGTTTTACTGTCTGACTAGAAAAAGCCTTACAGGGTAGAAAAAAGTAGCAAAAGCACAAATCAGGGTGTGCTTTTAGTGCAAGTAACATAATAGCTGAATAAAAGAGGCTAAAGCAGTTCTGTCACATAACAAGAATGCCAGAGTTAGGTAATTCAGAGTTGTTTAACTCGGTATCTCAACAAACTTGAACCCCCCTGGAGTGGCTACTCAGAATTCTGCAAAGGTTTTCCAGTGGTCACAATATACCTGCAGCAGCTTCAAGGGTTACTTGGTTGAGTTACCAAGTAGCATGATGAATCCAAAGAAATGAATGAATGGGCTGAGGAAAGAATGCCTTTTGCCCTTGATTGCAGGGTGAGTGTGAATAGCAAAACAAAAATCTGAGTTCTGACAGCAAAGGAAATGGGGGAACTTGTAGGCAGACTACATCTGTCATGAACCCCAAGGGAATACAAGTAAGAGAAAAGATACAAATTGGATCTGATCAAGGAAGGAAGTCTCTGGGTAATACAAACTGTGAACATTCTCGGCTGCCAACCAAAAGGAGTCCTGGTGTGGCGCTGTGGCCTAATGCGCTGGACTGCAAAGTCAGTTTGAACCAAAAGTTTCAAGCTCACCAGCTGCTCCTCGGAAACCCTATACAGGGTCGCTATGGGTCAGAACCGACTTGATGGCACTTAACAACAACAACGACAACAACCGAAAGGTTAGAGGTTTGAGTCCACCCAGAGACACTTCAGAAGAAAGGCTTAATAATCTAATTCCAAAAGTTCAGCCATTGAAAACTCTGTGAAACATAGTTCTACTCTGACACACCAGGGGTTGCTATGAGTCAGAGTTGACTCAGCAGCAACTGGTAATCAAGGAAAGTTTTCTGAAATGCATGAGCACGTAGTGAGATCTTAAAGGCCTTGGATGGCCTTGGTGTGTGTGGCATATGGAGGCAAGAAGACAGGAGAGGTAAACAGAGAAACAGAAAGTAAATGAGTTGATCCTTGCCTAGGATGCTGTTATGGATTAAATTGTACTTCCCAATTGTGTTATAGCCTAACCTCTATGCCTGTGGTTTAGACTCCTTGCGTGACGCTGTTAGATAAGCACTGGGCTTGGAACCACAAGGTGGGTGGTTCAAACCTACCTGCTGCTACTTGGAAACCATGTACAGGGTCACTATGAGTCAGAATCCATTTGAGGGAGGTTGGTGGTTCAAGCTCACCAGCTGCTCCTCGGAAACCCTATACAGGGTCGCTGTGGGTCGGAACTGACTTGACGCCACTTCACAACAACAACAGGCCTGTGGTTAAAGTGCCATTTGGGAATGGGTTATCTATGTAATGGTAAAGAGGCAGGATTAGTATTGAGTGTGTTTTAAGTCAATTTCTTTGAAGAGATTAAAACAAGCAATTGAAAGAAGAGAGATGGCAGGAGGGATGATGCCAAACCACAGGGAGATCTTCAAGGAACCAAGAAACAAAAAAAAGAGACTAGGACGTTCCCCTAAAGCTGACACAGAGAGAAAAGCATTCCTTGAGAGCTGTTGCCTGAATGCGGTCTTCTAATTTTCTAAAACGGTGAAAAAATAAATTTTCTGTTATAGCAAAACTTGATACTTAAGAAAGATGGTAAACAAATATTTGTATTTGATGTGAGTAGAAGACATGGCCAGGGAAGTTTGAAGATCCTGGCTTTCCTTGAGTTTAAATCACTTGCCTTTGGAATGGATGATAGACATCTTATCCGTGATCCAACCTGGCTGCAAGGAGCACCTGAATTTATCTCCACTCAGGGGTCCTTGTAAAAGATGCTATAAGACATCTGTGAGGAGGAAGAGTGGGTCATAGGACTTATTTCTGGCTCCTATCTATGACTCACTGGATGACTCAAGATAACTCTCTACTCATCTCGGAGCTCCAGGCTCTCATCCATGAAGAACAGTTTCCTTCCAGCAAACTGATCTCTGCAGGGGTTGTGCAGAGACCAGCAGACTGCCCTCTCTGGCCTCTGACTCTTTCTCTTCAGCCTTTCTGGCTGTTTCCTCTGCTCCTACTTCTCTGCTTTCTTTTTCTTTTTTTCCTTTTCCAAATAGCACTGTTCCAAAGCAGCATAGACATATGTCCCAGGGATGGCTCTGCAGGCCACCCCTGAGCTATGGGAACAGGCCTGAGATTGCTTCCTATTAGTGATTCCGTTTGCAGGATAAATAATGTGAACCTGAGTGCTGGGCTCCTGTGGGCTAGGGCCAGATTTCCATTTTGCAGCAGGTCAGCTTCCATTGCACTGGGGGATTTTGAATGTTAATAGGCATTTCTCTCTAGGTGCTCTTCTTGGTTCTTTGCAGGGCACCAGTCCCGGGGAAACCTTCCATTGGATTCCTACAGAGAGACTATTACTCTTCTCATTGTTTTCCTTACAAATTAGTTTCTGGGTTTAATGGCTCTGGTTACTGAGCAGACATCCAAAATTGGGGCGGAGGGTGGTGTGGGGTGAGCTGGAGTTCCAGTTATGGGCGCTTGGTTATTGGCTGCCTGTGGGAGTCTGGGGTTTGGGATTTAAGTGGAATAAACACTCATAGGTTTCTTAATGGCGAGGATAGGAGCAAGCCTCCTCTTCCCTTGAAAGAAATTATATTTGTTCTTATTGTCTGCTTAAGAACTTTATAGAAATTGTAGCACAGGAATGCGATAAAGAACAAATTCTCAATGGGATGTGGGGGAGTGTTGTTCAGTTATGGGAAACTTAGAATGATAGTCAAAACTGGGGAATGAGCAATCTCTGATGACTATTTTATTAATGGAGTCCTGGTATAAACACTGGACTGCTAATTTCAAGATTGACAGTTCAAACCCACCAACTACCCCTTGGAAACCCTCTACAGGGTCACTATGAGTTGGAACCAACTTGATATCACTTACTTAACCAGAATAATCTTGTTAATATCCCCCAATCAAAACACAACCTGCTGGCATCTAGTGGATTCTGACTCATGGTGATTCTGTGTGTTATAGAGTGGAACTGCTCTAGAAGATCTATTCACTTGGCTGTGGTCGCTGTGGAAGTAGATTGTTGTAGACCACAATCACTGAGATGTTGAGGCCCTGTGTCATGGATGAAAAACCAACACAGCGGCGCCGCTCAGGATTGCTAGCCAGGGACCCTGAGGGCCCAAGGAAGTAACCTCCGGACGTCCCGGGTTCATTGGCTTTTAGAAACTCACTGTTGGGCTATCTCTGTGTAACTTCCTTTAGTCCTATTAATTCATTCTATGCTTCTAACTCCAGTAATTCTAGCTTCTGAGAAAATGGTTTCTTATGTGCCTCTCTTAATGTCTCCACTGTGTTGGCAGTGCTTAAGGTTCTAGGAACAAATCTCTCTGAGGAGCAAACTCTGGCCACCTGGCAAACATGGCTTTTCTTTATCAGATTATTCAGTTATGTTTGATATTAACTTAATACATGAGCCCTTGATACCCATGGACAAATATTAAAACAAAAACTTCTTCTAAAGCCGAGGCCTAAAAGTTCCAAAGGCAAGTTTCCCCCAAGGAATTAACCCAAAGTAGATTGGCGAATTCCGGGGTTTTGTCCAAAGAACAATGGCGTCAGCCATCTTAAATCGCCCCCAGGTGCAGATCATTGACCTAGGCGTCTTTCTTCCTCCTGCAAGTCTCGGCCAGGCAGCCGACACAGCGGGATTCCTCCCAATCCTTTTCACCTTTTCCCATTCGAGATTAGGTTCTATAGGTATGTTAATTAGGCTTGAGAAACCGAGTTGCTGTCTTGGGATTCGAACCTGAAAAGTACCATATAACAATTTGCTTGAATTTCTGGAAAATTAAGGATGTTAGATTATCAAGACAATTTGTGATGTAAGTTTTAGAATTTGTGCCTGTAAATCATTGTGTCCTGTTTTGAAAGATTAATCACATTTCACTTCTGTACCCTGTCTTAATAAATTCTGCCTTACTTTGTGTAAAACTCCTCCCTGAAATAAAATGGAGGCGCAGACCAAAGCCCGCATGTGTTATGGCTTGCAGGGCATGCGTTACTGCCTGCAGGGCTGGCTATGCATTACTGCCTGCAGGGCTGGCTGTGTGTTACTGCCTGCAGGGCTGTGCATTTACTGCCTGCAGGGGCCACGATGCCTGTAGTCCAGGGTCTGCCCACCAGTTTCGGGGTGTCTTCTTGTCTCTCTTGTTGTGTCTTTGTGTGTATTCTTTCTCTATCTCTGTCGCCGCCAGATCTCCCTACTTCGTGAACCAAACTCTCATGTCAAGGCCGGTTCTCGACAGCAGATCACCAGGTCTTTCTCCCACAGCACAGCAGAATGGATTTGAACCTCCAACCTCAGGTTGGCAGCCAAAAGCAAACCATTTGCATCACCCAGGGATATTTTGTTAATGCCACAGAGTCTAACAATTTATAAATTTGAGGACATCCTGATGCTAGGAATGTGGGCAAAAGTGCCAAGGGGATGGATGGGCAGGAACAGCATTGAAGATCCCAGTTCCAGGAGAGGTGAGATGGGATGGGGTAGAGTGGGCATCTGAAGAAGTAACGAGGTCTGGGAGGAAGCTGGTTAGAGCTGCTAAACTGAATGATTAATCTTTGGGTTTCTGAGATGTTAGTCATCTCTGTAGAGAACTTGGACCAAGAGGTGTCCTTCAGGCAGGAAACTACTGCTGAGTGGGTGTTCCTTGAGGGGCTGGAGCTTTAAAATAGGCAGGTGAAAGTGGACAGTAGGAAAAACAAAAACTGTTATTAAAAGACAAATTTGGAGATCTGAGAAATAATACCAAAGAGATGGTGCTAATCCCCCAAGATTCAGTTGGAAGCCTTTTCAGTGAACTAGGAGATGCTTTGCAATAAAAACCAGGCCAGGAAGTAGGTGAATGTTCCTTCAGTATAATAAGGCCAGGGTAATGACTTTCCAAAGAGAAGGGTCAATGGTGTGCTAATGGGAAGAATATGCACATATTCTAGACATTGGTCTTTGGAAGAAAATTAATTGTTGCTGTAGCTAGATGTGTTTGCTTATAGGCCATTTAGGCAAAAGCAAACTGCAGCATTTGCTCATGAAGAGAAACTGAAATGGAGTTGAAACATCCACTATCTGCTCATTGTTTTTCCCCAGTCTTCTCAAACATATCCACAGAGTTCTCAGTAGACCAGCAGAGCTCTGCATAGAGAACGGCCACATTCATCTAAGGGAGTGGCAAGACCAAGAAGAGAACGGAGCTGAACCTTACATCATCCCTGGAGGAAAAGAATATCTTGACATAAAACCAAAAAGTCAAACCAGTTGCTGTTGATTTCATTACAATTCATGATGACCAGAGTAGAACTGTTACACAGGGTTTTCATAGTAAAGCTGTTCCATAGGATTTTCAAGGCTGTGCTCTTTCTCCAGACTTCTTTTGGGTGGCTTCGAATCATCAAGCTTTTGGTTAGTAGATGAGTGACTAACCACATTGGTGCTACCCAGGGACTCCACTCTGGCATGTTGTTGATATTAAGTGTCTGAAAAGTTGGTTCCCACTTATAGCGACCTTTATAGGGTTTCTGAGGAGCAGCTGGTGGGTTTGAGCCACTGACCTTGCAGTTAGCCATCCAGTATTTATTCTATGCACCATACCAGGATTCCCCATCCTGGTATGTTGTGTTGTTAAGAGCTGTCAAGTCAGTTCCAACTCAAAGCAACCCTGTATAGGGTTTCCAAGGAAAGGCTGGTGAATTTTAATAGCCTACCTTTCTATTGGCAGTCCAGTGCTTATCATCCAGTGCCACAACAGGGCTCCCATCCTGGCATTGTTGTTAGGTGTTTTTAGGTGCCCTCAAGTCAGTTCCGTCCATAGCAATCTTGCATAGGGTTCCCAAGAAGCAGTTTGTGGGTTTGAACTGTTGATCTTGTGGTTCACATAGGAAGGGCTTAAAAGGAGAACTGTGGAAGAAGGCAGAAAGAAGTAGGACATGAAGACAGAGAATTGTTAGTTGATGTGAAGTCAGCTCTAACTCATAGCAACCTAGGTATACCAGAAGGATCATGGTCCAATCCTCCATCATCTTCACCATCCTTGGTATGTTTGAGTCCATTGTTGTGTAGTGTCCAGGGGTCTCATCTTCCATTACTATGTTGTCATTGGCCAATTTCTTTCTTTCTAGTCTGTCTTAGTTTGGAAGCTCCCCTGAAATGAGTCCACCATGGATGCTGCTACTGATATTTGAAATACTGGTGGCATAGATTCTAGCATCATCAAATCCATTGATTTCTAGTCAAATCAGACTCACAGTGACACTATATAGGGTTTCCAAGACTGTACGTCTTTACAGGCTCAGACAGCCTCATCTTTCTCTTGAGAAGCAGCCCAATGTCTAATCCACAGTACCACCACTTCAGTATGACAAACTGATGACTGAGTGGTGGCATGTAATAATTGTTGTTGTTGTTAAGTGCCATTGAGTCAGTTCCGACTCACAGCGACCCTGTATGGAGATTTTGAGGAGCGGCTGCTGAGTTTGAACCACTGATCTTGCAGTTCAAACCAACCTTGCAGTCCAGTGCTTATCCCATAGCACCACATCAAGACTTCCATGTACATAATATTGGTGTTAAGTGCTGAGTCGGTTCTGGCCCAGAGAAACCCTATCTAGGGTTTTCAAGGAGTGGCTGATGTGCTTGAACCACCAACTCTGCAGTTCAAACCAACCTCATGGTCCAGTGCTTATCCAACAGCGCCACACCAGGACTCCATATATAATAACCATCATTTATTTGAAGACTTGGCAATAACAATTATTATATATATGGAATCCTGGTGTGGTGCTGTGCATTAATGCGCTGAACTGCAAAGTCAGTTTGATCATCAAGGTCAGCAGTTCAAGCTCACCAGCAGCTACTCAGAAATCTTATACAGGATTGCTATGGGTTGGAACAGACTCAATGGCACTTAACAACAACAACTTAACAACAACAGCATTTGAAGACTTGCTCAAGAAAACCCAGAAGGCAGTTCTACTCTGTCACATAGGGTTTTTGTTTTTTTAAATGTTTTATTGTGAATTATGTGATAGTTTACATGGGAGAACATTAGCTTTACATTTATCCTATCATATATCATATCATTGCCGTGGTACAATCCCCTCCATGCATCATCAACCAACCAAAGGGTATATATACTATAAGCCTGCCCCCTCCCCCACCTCCAGTCAGCACACCAGCCCCTTTCCCTCTCTGGGTCTAAAGTCCCCAGCGGCTCCATCTCTCCACGTTATAGTCTCTGCCTCCGTCTCTGGAGTCACTGCTTCTCTGGGTAGGGTCCTGCTCTCTACTCTTCTCTATTGATAGTCCCAGGGACCTTTGCTCCTACAAAGTTAATCACTCCCCTCCTTTTGCTACAAAACATCTAACTTTACATTTCCAACCCACACAATCAGTCCTGATAACAATTATTCACTATTGCATCACAAGAGACCTATCTGCATTTCATTTAATCAACCCCGCTCAGACAGATTGGATACTATTCAGTGGAGATTCTATCTTCCGCCATGCCCTCTGAATCTAGGTTCCCTCTTGAAACTTTGTAAGTCAGTCACTTCTTACCTTTGTAGCTCCCCATTTTGGGTAGCCAATGTCCAAGTTGCCCATCCCTGTCTATTCTGTGTATGGAGGGAGTGGGAATGATCCTTGCTGTAAAGATTTGTTCCCTCTTTTGAGCTACTGCATCCATAGGTGTAGGTCAAGTTCATCAAATTGTATCAGATTACTCTTTTTTTTCCTCTTCTTTCTTCTTTTAGTGGAGCTCTGATCATTCAGTCATTGAAGCCAGGTCAAGTGGTTACTATCTGCAAGTGTGGGTGTTCTTATGCATATGCCCTCTCTTCTTGTCAGCTGGACACTTCACTCTCCATTCTAGTCCTCTGTGGCTATGTCAGTGACTCTGTCTCAAGAGTCCCCAGGTCTTGCCACACTGCTGGCCAACCAGGTCTCCACCTGTGTTCACAGGAATCTATTGAACGTTGTAGGGCTTATCTCGCTGCTTCATTGCTGTTTTTCCCTCAGTTCCCCTTATCTGTGACTAATGTGGTCACCAATCAGAGTGTGTATTCCCATTGAGTCTTAGTCTTAGAAGGAGGTTTGCCCTGAGGGGACCCGACCACTTGCATTGATGTCTCCTGGGCAAGCAAGTTGCTTGTAGTAATCAGTCAGTCTGCCTATATTGTTTTGTATTTTTCCTGTAGATCTTTCTTTCAAGAAGTATCTTCTGTTCTTCTAGCCACTCCAGGCTGGTCTGCTCGTCTCCTCAAGTGGAAATTTCCCACCTCAGAAAATTCTGAGGTTCAGGATTCCACCTATGGTCTTATGTAATGCAGAGGCTATGCAGGAAGCCTCCTTCACTGGGCACACTGTAGCCCCATTTTAGGTATTCCAATCAGTTTTAGGCAGAAGACAGACTTACAAGCTTTCTGTAGTGATATTTCTGGCTATTCTTTTCTCTCCACCTCAAGTGTCTATTTTACAATGGTATGCCTGGGAAACCAAGATTCAAAAGACAGCCAAGCATCTTAACATTATTTTCCCCCTTTTCCCCCTTTTCCGCATTCCAACCATGTCTCAATCCCTGTGTCCCAGGGCCCTGTTTTTCCAAGGTTGTGCACACATCATTCTTTACCTCTGTCCCACTTAGCCCATGCAAACCCGCCTAATTGTTTTCCCGTCCACTTTGTTCTTCCATTCCCCTCCCACTTCTTGTGTATTGCCTCCCTCCCTAGCACCCAAACTATTCTGTGTCACATGGGTTTTATGAGTCAAAGATTGACTCAATAGCACCTAACAACTGGGTCTGCTCTGTTCTAAGCACTTCTATATTGATAGTCTCATTTAGCCCTCACAACAATACTAAGTAAAGGGATTATTTTTAGCTATCTCTGTTTTGTAGATGAGGAACCAAAGGATTAGAAAACTTATGGCTTGCCCAAAGTCATTCCATTAGTGAACCATACAACCAGGATCCATCTTGGGTAATGTGACTCTAGAACTCAGACTTGCAAGCCCTACCCAATACTGGTACAAGGAAATGGAAATGAAACAGGCACAAACTTCAGTGCTCTAGGTCTTTCCAGCTTTGGAGACCTTTGGCAAAGAACTGCTTCAATTGCCATCAAGGATATGGATGACCACATTGAAGTAAATCCTGTGATGCTAGAAATTCTGGTAAATGACTTAATGCAAAGAACTACCCTTCCCTATATAATTTAGGTGGATTCATACATGCTCTAATGTTAAATATAAATTGAAAGCAAAATATATGTACATATGAGAGGACTTCAAAAAGTTCATGGAAAAATAGAATGAAAAGAGAATGAAACTTTCTCATTGATCTTTAGAAAACTTGTAATTGTAAATTCCTCCTCTGTCTCTCTTGTTGTTGTTAGGTGACTTGAATTGGTTCCAACTCCTAGCAACCCTATGTACAACGGAACAAAATATTGCCTGGTTCTGTGCCCCACAATTGTTACACTTGAGCCCATTGTTGCTGCCACAGTGCCAATCCATCTCATTGTGGAGGTCTTCTCCTTTTTCACTGACCCTCCACTTTACCAAGCATAATGTTCTTCTCTAAGGACTAGTCACTCCTGATAACATGTGGCAAGTATGAGAGATAACGCCTCACCACCCTGGCTTCTAAGGAGCATTCTGGCTGTACTTTTTACAAAACAGACTTATTTGTTCTTCTGGTAGTCCATGGTACTTTTAACAACACCATAACTCAAATACATCAATGCTCCTATGGTCTTCTTTATTTTTTGTCCAACTTTCACATGCATATGAGGCAATAGAAAATACCATGGTTCTGGTCAGGTACACCATAATCCTCAAACTGACATATTGGCCCTTGAACGCTTTAAAGAGGTCTTGTGCAGCAGATTTGCCTAATGTAAATACATCATTTGATTTCTTGACTGTTGCTTTCATGAGTGTTGATTGTGGATCCAAGAAAAATTAATTCTTGGTCAACTTCAATCTTTTCTCCATTAACATAATGCTATTTATTGGTCCAATTGTGAGAAGTTTTGTGCTGAGGTGCTGTGTCATACCGAAGGCTGTGTCTTTGATGTTCAGCAGTAATTATTGTCCTTTTTGCTTTCAGCAAGCAAGTTTGTATCATCTGTATATTGTAGGTTGTAAATGAGTCTTCCTCCAATCCTGATGCTGTGTTCATCTTCATATTATCTAGTTTCTCAGATTATTTGTTCAGCATATAGATTGAATAAGTATGATAGAAAGACTACAGTTCTGGCCTCTTTTTGGACATGTTTCTAAATCCCTTTAACAAGCTAAACAGCTTCTTGTCAGTTTTATAACCCTGGAATGTTTCTTTAAGGAATCCGGGAACTAACACTTTTACATAATCATCAAGGAAGATAGACTTCTTGTCTTCCAGTTTCTGTGGAAGGGTAAGAGCAAAATTTCTGTTGCCATCTTGCGCCAAGCTGCAAAAACTATTTCCTGTCATGAAGATATGGGAAGTCGATTTTTCCTTTGGATAAAATCAGTTAACAAACACAGGTGGTTACTTCAATGACCAGGTGAATTTAAGGTGAATTATGTGTAACAAATGGTGCTGTCAAGTTCTGCTGTTTGAGAACTAGTTATTGTTTATCTTGAGAACACACTGTGACCAAGACAGCTTTAATATTTCCCTCAGTTTGACTGAGTTTTAGACAGGTTTATTCCTGCCATATTTCTCTGTCTCTTCCCCCTAGAAAATATAGGAGAACTAATCACAGCAAAAGAAAACATTCTTGCCAAATGGCTCTAAATTGCAAGCTCAGTAAATCAGTTGCTCATCCCATTATCGATCCGTCTAACATCTTTCAGTACTCTAAAAAAAATTTTTTTTTTAATGTTTTTATTGTGAATTGAGTGAAAGTTAACAGGGCAGATCATCAATTTATTACAATGATCATAAGATTATAATCCCTTCCATGTACCATCAGTTAACAGTATTTCTCTTTATTCATTTTAGCTCTTTTTTTTTTTTTTTTTTAACACTCAGGCATATGTAATAATTTAAGCTACCAAATGGCACATTCTGCAAGTGTGCCTCCTGGCCACCAGCTCTCAGTCCCTCTCTCTCCAGGACTTTAGAGTTCTCAGCTGCTCCATCTCTCCATGTCCCCATCTACCTCCATCTCTGGTGTTGCTGCTTCTCTGGATAAGGTCCCACGTTCTGCTTGTGCTCTTCTCCCTTGATGGTCCTAGGGTCCTCTGTTTCTAGACTGTAAGATCAACTACTCCCCCATTTTTTGTTACAAAACTTCTACCTTTACAATTGTCACAGTCACAATTAGTCATGATAAAAATTGCTCACTATTGAATCATAAGAATCTTATCCCCATCTTGTCTTTCAGTAGTCTTTTTTTTTACTAGCCCACCTAGCCCTTAAAAACCCTGCCATCTTTTGTTTTAGTGCAGTTGAGTTCGGATTGATTCTGGTCTCTCTACCCTATTGCAATAGCATTTAAGTAAAGTTGCCCTTGCTCACTTAACATTGTCTGGTATAATTATCTTTGACATGAGTACTCAACAGGATAAAGAGTGGCTAAAGGAGCTCTGGTAGCGTAGTGGTTACGAATTGGGCTGCGAACCTTAAGGTCAGCGGTTCGAAACTACCAGCTGCTCCGCGGGAGAAAGATGAGG
>NW_006408603.1:2225649-2226379 GCF_000296735.1 Chrysochloris asiatica | reverse complement strand
TTAAAAAGCTAAAGTGGATAGAGAGAAATACTGTTAACTGATGGTACATGGAAGGGATTATAATCATTGTAATGAAACAAGGTGTAGGATTTGTTGAATGTAAAACTGAAGATATGCCCTGTAAAATTTCAGTCGATCCACAACAAAAACCTTAGATAAAATTTAAAAAAAAGAAAACCTTTTCTTAACTTTTTACAACAGTTGTTGTTGTTGTTGTTAAACAGTAGTCTCATATAATATTTGCTGTTTTGTGATTGACTATCACACAGATTACGGGGTGGATCTAGCCAGTGATGACTTTGCCAACTAGCTATGTCAAATGGCAACTAACAAGCAATTCAGCTTCAACAGTGGCCCAGGACAACAAAAATCACAGAAGATATGAACCGCCTTTAGTATCCAACCATATAAGTCAGCTGCATGTAACAGAAATGGTCAAGGCAAGCCTTCCAGAGGAAAGAGTTATGGATACCTTGAGGAAAGTAGCAAAGGGCCTCAGTTCATTCAATCAACAAGTGCTACTGAACAAGTATTATGAGTCAGGCACTGTGATAAATGCAAAGGACATCTTAGTTTCTTGGTGCTGCTCTAACAGAAGTACCACTTTAAGAAACAGAAATCTTTTCTCATAGTTTTTGTTGTTGTTATGTGCCGTGGAGTCGGTTCCGACTCATAGCGACCCTGTACAGGGTTTCCGAGGCTATAAATCTTTACGGGAGCAGAACGCCTC
>NW_006408603.1:2209563-2222544 GCF_000296735.1 Chrysochloris asiatica | reverse complement strand
CTGATTGCCTCCAGGTAGATGTGATCAGGAAATGGTCTTCCCTTTTCATTCTTCTTCTTGAGAAATTTCAAGATGCCACTGTTGGTTGTTTTGATATCACTTAGCATTTAATTTTTGGCCTATTTCCTTTTTTGTCTGCCTGTTCCACTCCACAATCCCCTTTTTACTAGTTATAAATAGTTCAGAGCTGGTTTGGTTTTAAGTGGAAACTGTCTCTTTAAATTTCTAGGAGATGTGTGTGCATGTATAGTAGAACCCTCTGAGAGTGGAGCTGGGGTGTCCACTAGCTCAGGCACCCCTATAGTCACCAGAATGGAGGTGTGCAGACAGCAAGGAAGAGGTTTTCTTGATAAAGGAAACATTCTATGATGGCTACTGGTTGGGGAGGGGAGGGAATTATTCATGGCCTAGAGGTTGACACATGTTAACATGGGTGACAGACCAGGCAACACACAAACAAGATGGAGGTTTTCAGAGGAAAGATGATGGTAGTGAGAGATGCAGGAAGGCATGCAATAGATAAAGTGAATAGAGGTAAATACTGTTAACTGATGGTACACAGAGGGGATTGCAACCATTGTAATGAAACAAACTGTATAATTCATTGAATGTAAAACTGATGATCTGTTCTGTAAACAAACCTTCACTCAATTCACAGCATTGCTTTTTATGGTTCTGGTGGATAGTTCTTGGAGAGACTCTGTAAGTGTCACTAGTGTCCTAGTAGAAATGAGCCCCTTCAGTAGTTGTTCCCCTATTGTACTGATGTTTTCTCTTCCCTTGTGTCTTTTTTGTTGTTGTTCTCTCATTCTTGCCTTCTGGATAACCTTATAAACTATCTGTCCCTATGTCTTTTGTTGTTGTTGAAACTATACACAGTAAAATCTAGATGAATTCAATACCTTCCACAATTCAGTGACATGCATGACATTCTCCAAGTCACCCAACCATTCCCACTCTTCTTTTCTGAGTCGCTCCTTCCCGACTAACATAACTCACTATTGCCTGAAGTTTCCTTTTTAGCCTTTCAAGTTGCTATTGTCAATTAGGTTCCATAAAGATTGTCTTTTAACAAGAGCACAATGTTCAAGGCATACAGTCTTTACTAATTAAGCTAAATGGTTGTTTTGTTTGGGCACCTAAATCTTAATCTTAGGCTCTGCTCTTGGGGAAGCCCAAGAGGTTTATTCTGCCAGCAACAGGGAGACCTTGAAGTATTTTTTTCTTTTTGATAAAAATCTCACAATGAACTTTAGGCACCATGTTGTACGCAGAGGATGAAAACCTACTGTGCAGCGGTCCCTGTACTTCAGTAGTTTACAAAGTCCACTGTAAACCTTTCAAAATGCTTTCATTTCCACAATCTTATTTGGCCTTCTCAACAATCTTTCTAGGAAGGTAGTACAAACATCACTATCCTTATCTTAAAAAAAAAAGCAAAAGGAGACAGAAAGGTTAAAGCAGTTTACAAGGCTACACAGCTCATGAGTGGCCTTTTAGGCAATTAAAATCCTTGGCCGGGTATGTACATTATTTAGTCATGTTGAGAAAATAATGTTAAAAAGCAACACATTTGCTATAATTTAATTATTCGCTTGCCTTCATTATATTTCCTTTTCATTCTCAGTTTCGCCTCAACATTCCAAATATTGTACTGGCTTTTAATCAGTGCTATGTAATTTCTCCTGCGAAACTAGGTCAATGTACAACATGCTAACATAAGTTTCCTTTTGCAGTTTAAACAAAATTTTAATAAAAATTAAACTTAAAAGAATAAAGAACTCTTTGACTACCTGCATATTTTTAAGCACAATGACATGATTGGATTTGAAATTTACAAAGACAAGTTGGAGGACACAGTGGAGGAGGGATTGGAAGGGCAAAATTCTACATTCTCTCCCTAAGTGATTCTATTCCTTTCTAGGACTTTAAATAACATCTTTATGCTGATGACTCACACATTTTTATCTCCAGTTCCAACTCCTCTTCAGATTGGCATATCCAACTTCCCAAGTGACATATCTCCACTTGCATATCTCACAGGCACTCAAATTGAACAGGTCCAGAATGAAACTCCTGATATTTACCCTTCCCTCAAACTGCTCCTTTCCTCTGTTTCCCATCTTGCTAAATGGCATCAGCATAGCCCCAGTTGTTCAAGCCAGAAACCTAGCTGTTCTTGATCCCTCCTCCCTCATCCTCTGTATCAAATCAACTGGCAATTTATACCTTTCAAGTGGAGACCTGGTTACACTTTGGGCTGCTAACCAAAAAGTCAGCAGTTCGAATCTACCAGCTGCTCCAGGGGAGAAGGATGAGGCTCCTCAGAAACCCTATTCAGGGCCGCTACGAGTCAGAACCAACTCGATGGCACACCACCAACAACAACAACTGTCTTATATTAATTTAATTTTCCCCACATGAGCCACCTCACTGGTCAAACCACCATCATCTCTTATCTGTACTATAGTTATAACTTCCTAGCATTTCTATCTTTTTCCACTCTTGCTTCCTGTTGCGATAGATGCTGTGGGAAAGGAGAAACTGTTCTTTCCTGTTGGCTTCATGTTTTCATTATGTAAATGCCCTGGTCTTCTTCAGCGATCTGAGTAGTGAGTTTGGAAGATGGAATAAGCATGCTTACCTTTAGCTACTTGGCATCTACCTACCTCAGGGAGGCTGCATTAGTTTTCTATTGGTGGTGGTAGTTGTGTGTCATGGAGTCGGTTCCGACTCATAGCGACCCCACACAGGGTTTCGGAGGCTGTAAATATTTATGGGAGCAGAAAGCCTCATCTTTCTCTGGTGGAACAGCTGGTAATTTTCTGTTACCACAGATTTAGCATCTTAAAGCAACACACATTTATTATCTCACGGTTTCTCAGGAGTCCAGTCATGGCTCAACTGGGTCCACTGCTACAAAGCTGCGATCGAGGTACTGGCATGCTGCATTCTTATCTGGTGGCTGAGGAATCTGCTCACAAGGTCATTCAGGTTGTTGACAGAGTTCATTTAAAGTTATATGACTGAGAGACGCCTTCTTCTTCTTCTTCTTCTTTTTTCTTTGGACTGGCAATTGACTGGAGGCTACTCTCAGGTCCATGGAGTTCCTTGTTTTTTATGCGCTGCTCAGCATGTCTGCTTACTTTATCAAGTCAGTGGGGAGAATCTCTTGATCCTTTCCACTGGCTTGACAGTGTTCTGTTGGTGTTTTGTTAAGTGCTGTTGAGTCGGTTCCGACTCATAGCAACCCAGTCTGTATAG
This sequence comes from Chrysochloris asiatica, assembly GCF_000296735.1. Classification (NCBI taxonomy): domain Eukaryota; kingdom Metazoa; phylum Chordata; class Mammalia; order Afrosoricida; family Chrysochloridae; genus Chrysochloris; species Chrysochloris asiatica. The sequence goes on along the minus strand of NW_006408603.1, from coordinate 2,219,280 downwards.
GCATTCCAAGGAGTGGCTGGTGAGTTTGAACTACCGACCTTGAAATTCAAACCAATCTTGTGATCGAGTACTTCTCCTACAGTACTCCACACCAGGACTCCAATGACAGTGTTTATCTGGCAATATACCTACTAGAAGAGCCCTGGTGTGGTGCTGTAGGATAAGCACTGGACTGGTAACCACAACATTGACAGTTCAAACCCACCAGCTGCTCTCAGAAACCCTACACAAGGTTGCTATGAGTCAGAACTGACTCAACAGCACACACACAACTACATATTAGAAAGTTAACATGACTGACCACACCAAATGTTGGTGAAGAGGTAGAGAACTAGGACTCTCTTTCCCTGATGGTGGGGATATTGTTGTTGTCAGTTCTGACTCATAGTGACCTTATTAACAAATAGGACAGAACACAACCGGTCCTTTGTCATCCTCACAATCTTTATGTTTGAGCCCATTTTTGCAGCCATTTTGTCAATCCATCTTGTTGGGGGTCTTTATCTTTTTCAATGACCCTCTTCTTTACGAAGCATGATGTCCTTTCCCAAGGACTGGTTCCACCTGATAAAATGTCCAAAGTATGTAATGATGCGAGTATAAAATGTATAACCACCTTGGACAAGAAGTTTGGCAATTTCTTAAAAAGTTAAAATACACATACCATATGATCTGGCCATTCCATTCCTATGTATTTTTCTAAGACAAAAGAAAGCATGTTGTTGTTAGGTGCCATTGAGTCAGCACTGACTCATAGCGACCCTATGCACAGCAGACCAAAACACTGCCTGATCCTAGGCCAACCTCACCACTATTGCCATGCTTGAGTCCATAGATGCCACCACCTGGCCAATCCATTTCATTGGGGGTCTTCCTCTTTTTCTCTGACCTCCACCTTACCAAACATGATATCTTTCTCCAGCGACTGGTCCCTCCTGACAATATGTCCTAAGTATGAGAGACGAAGTTTGGCCATCTTGGCCTCCAAGGAACACTCTGGCTGCACTTCTTCCAAAACGGATCTATTGGTTCTTTTGGCAGTCCATGGCACTTTCAGTATTCTCCTCCAACACCATAACTCAAAGAAAGCATATATCCATACAAATACTTATACATTGGTGTTCATAGCAGTGTTATTTATAAGAGCCCCCAAATAGAAACAATATATATATCCATTAACAGGTAAATACCAAATATCCACACAATGGAATATTACTCAGCAGTGGAAAGGAATGAACTATCAATGTTTGTATGGACGAACATGAATGCATCTAAAATAATTATGTTGAGTAAAAGAAGCCAGACCACAAATGAGTATATGCTATATAATTCATTAATATAGAACTCTACAAAGCAAAAACTAATAATAGTTACAGAAAGCATATCAGTGGTTTCTTGGAGAGGTGGGGTGGGGAAGGACAAGAGGGAAGAATTAAAAAGGGACATCAAGAAACTTTTGGGGTGTTCACTATCCTTATTGTGGTACTGGTTTCATAGTGGATATATATGTTGAAATTTATGAAATTGTATACTTTAAATCTGTATAATTTATTCAATGTCAGTTCTACTTTAATAAAGCGATTAAAAATAATCCTTGAGTGGCTTTTCACTTTATTTTGAACAAAATCCAGGTTCTAGACTCTTTGTTGTTATTGTTAAGTGCTGTCAAGTCAGCTCCTACTCAAAGGACCCTGCATAAAGTTTCCAAGGAGCAGCTGGTGGGTTTGAACTGCTGACCTTGAGGTTAGCAGTCCAGTGCTTATCCTACAGCACCACTCTAGGACTCCTTAAAAATTCACATCTCTGCATTTTTGGTTCCTGCTTGCCTCTCCAGCCTCTTATACATTTTTCTTCCCCTTCTTCTCTAAACTCCATCCACCCTTGTCCTCAAGGCTCCAGGGTGTAGGCATAGGTTTGTCTATCTACCTGGAATATTCTCCAGCTCTTCACCATATCCCCTTTATAAGACTGTCTCCTCCTCATGTTTCAGGTCTCAGCTTAAGTGTCACCTTCACAGAAAGTCTTCATTGGTCACCCAATCTCAGTGAATCCCCTTTTATTCTCTGTCATAAAACCTCTTTGTGTCCTTCATGACACTAGCATAAAATGTAATTTTATATTGATTTGTTTGCTTTTATTCTCTTTTCACAGGTCTGTAAAGGTAAGGGCTGTGCCTGGCATGTAGCAGTTGCTTTGTACATATTAAATGAATGAAAAATAAGGTAGAAACATCGATTCAAAAGTCTGTGCTTTCCAGCTGTGAAATTAGGAGATTCTGAAACAAAATGGTAGCCATGGGAAGGAAGGGGTAAAAAGGAGAGTTTTTCTAAGAATCTGAATTGATAGTACTATGAATAAAGATGGCAATGATGACTTTCAAGTTTTTGAGTGAGGGTTCTGTTCTGGGCATTGTGGTATTGTTGTTGTTGTTGTTGTTAAGTGTTCGAGTGGTGGCGACCCTACGCAGGGTTTTCAAGGAGCAGCTGGTGGGTTTGAACCACTGACCGCGTAGTTAGCAGTCCAGTACTTATCCTACAGTGCCATATCAGGATGCCATTGTAGTATATACCCATTTTTTTCCCAGCCTCTTTTCTTCTTTTTCTGGCAGAGCCCCAACTTTTATTGGGAATCCATCCTCCCCCTACTTTGTTACCAGTGACCTTGCCCTAAATTGGTCAATGCTTCAAGATCCCTGGCCACCGTGATTAACTCAGGGTTGGGCATGTGATTTCTTCTTGTTAAAACAGAATGAAATTCAGGATTCCTAAAGACAATGCTGAGACAAAGACCCTCTCCTTTTTCTGTGGTATTTGATGGTAGCATGACAGGCAGCTCTTTTATAATGAGGAATGGAAAGTAGGTCTGAGAATACATTCAACACACAGAAAAGGAGAGACATCTGATTCCTAGTGACATCATTTGAGTTCCTGGATCAAGCCCTGTATGAGACCAAACTACCTGTGGCCATTCCAATTAATTTCCTTTCCACATAAAACATTTTGAATCTATCATCACTTGCGACTACAAGCTTCACTGAATCCAACATGTTTTGGGGGGCATCTTGGTGAAGTGTCAGGTGACAGTTGGATATGAGAATATCAGTATATGAGTCAGAAATTCTGGCTAACCATCTGAGCTGGCAACATAGACTTAGGAGTGTGTGGGAGGAGTTGAAGCCAGTTAGGTGGATAAGATCACCTCGGAAGATGTGCACACTGAGGAGTAAAGAGCCAACAATGACAAGGTATCTCAGGAAATCAGCGTCATGAGCTGGACAAATCTATTAATTTCCCATGGCTGTCATGACAAGTTCCACTAAGCAGATGACTTAAAATATTAGAAACTTATTCTGTCACAATTCTGAAGTCTAGAAGTCCAAAATAAAGATGTTTGCAGGGTTGTTTTCTTCTGGAGGCTCTGAGGAAGATATCAACCCATGTCTCTCTCTTAGCTTTTGGTGGTTGCCTGCAATCCTTGGCATTCTTTGGCTTATAGACATAACACTCCTATCTCTGTCTCTGTCTTCACACGCCTTTCTTTTTTTGTGTGTCTCTCCTTTTTTTTTCTCTTATATAAAAAAAAAAAACCCATCATTGCATTTAAGGTCCACCCTAATCTATGAGGAGCCCTGGTGGCACAGTGGTTAAAGTGCTTGGCTGCTAATTGAAAGAGCAGCAGTTTGAATCCATCAACTGCTTGCAAAGAGAATGATATGGTAGTCTGACATATGCCAGAATTGACTCACTGGCTGGGGACTTTGATTTTTGAATCCAGGATGATCCTTACCTTAATTGTTGTTAAGTGCTGTCGAGTTGGTTCCGACTCATAGCCACCCTGTTTAGGGTTTCCAAAAAGCAGCTTGTGGGCCTGAACTTCTGACCTTGTGGTTTGCAGTCCAGTGCTAATCCTACAGCACCTTACCAGGAGCCCTTACCATAATTATATCTGCAAAAATTCATATTCTAAATAAGATGACATTCTAGGTTCTGGGTTGACATATCTTTTTTTTTTGGGGGGGGGTCACCATTCAACCCACTACAGTGAGTAAGAATATCTTTTGGAGGAGACTAAGAAGGCTGCCAGACAGGTAGAAGGAAAACTAGAGAGATGGGGAGCTTAGAGACATCAGGTGAGGAGAGTGTTGAGCAGGAGGATGAGAGCCGCCATCTCAGCTGCTGCAGAGAGGTCAGGTGGGAGAAGACTGGAAAGAGTTCATGCACTTGGTCACTAGGGAGTTAAAAGTGATTTTGACCAAGACAGTTTTAATGAAATGGGGGACAGAAAGTGACAGTGAAGAAAGACAATGGAGACAAGAAGTGTGAATTCTTTTGCAAAAATATTGGCTGTTTCATGGAGAGAGGATATTTAGAGAGGAATGCAGAATTTGGTATGGTCACAAACTTTTGGAGTCTAACTCTGTGGTCCTCCCAAAGATACTGGATGTTACCTAATAATATCTGATAATGCATTTAATTTTTAGTTAACCATTGGTTTCTGCTACCTCTAATTAAGAATCTTTGATAAAATAGTGAGCTTGAGGACAATAATAAAGGCCTGAAACAATTGTGGGGAAAAGGAGTTGCTGTTTGTGGCTGTTGAGTTGGTTCCAACTCATGGTGACCCCATGTATTACAGTAGATTTTCTTCGTGCATTTTTCCTGTCTGTAATCTTAATGGAATCAGATTACCAGTCTTTTCTTCTACTTTACCACTGGGTGGGTTTCAACTGCCAACCTTTAGGTTAACAATTAAGTGCAAACTATTTGTGCTACTTGGGTGTGTTGGAGAAAGAGAGAGGGCTATGAAACAATATTATAATAATGGAAGATAATTGAGTGTGTCTTGTTGTTGAAGGGTAAAAGCCAGTAGAGAGAAAAAAGTTGAAGATAAAGTATTGAGAAGGACTGATTGAGGGAATAATGCTCTTGAGGCTTGTGTGCTGCTGCGGTTCTGCAATCAGTGCGACCAGTATTTTAAACACCAGCAGGGTCACTCATGATGAACAGTTTGCAGTGGAGCGTCCAGACTAAGACAGACTAGGAAGAAGGAGAGGCAGACTATTTCTGAATGGTTAACCACTGAAAACCTAATGAGGAGCAGTGGAACATTGTCAGATGTAGTTCCAAAAGATGAAAATAATATGAATATCACCAAAACAATGTCAGATATAGTGCTGGAAGATGAGTCCCAAAGGTTGGAAGACACTCAAAATATGAATGTGGAAGAGCTGCCTCCTCAAAGTTGACCAGCAACTAAAATTTTTTTATTTATTGTAATGTTTTATTGTGAATTATGTGACAGTTTACATGGTAGAACATTAGTTTTATATTCATCCTATCATATATTGTTTCATTGCCATGATTGCAATCCCCTCCATGCATCATCAACCAACCAAAGGGTATATATATCCTACAAGCCTGCCCCTCACCCCCCTCCACCACCCCCCACTCCTGGTCATCAGCACACAGCCCCTCTCCCTCTCTGGATCTAAAGTCCCCAGCTGCTCCATTTTTCCACGTCATTGTCTCTGCCTCCATCTCAGGCATCACTGCTTCTCTGGGTAGGGTCCCGCTCTCCGCTTTTCTCCCTTCATGGTTCTGGGGACCTCTGCTCCTAGACTGCAAAGTTAATCACTCCCCTCCTTGGCACAAAACGTCTACCTTTACATTTCCAGCCTTCACAATCAGTCCTGATAATAATTATTCACTATTGTATCACAAGAGACCTATCCATATTTCCTTTCAGCAGCCCTGACCAGACAGATAGGATACTACTCAGTAGAGATTCTACCTTCCTCCACACCCCCTGGATCTAGGTTCCCTCTTGAAAGCTTGTCAGCCAGTCACTTCTTACCTTTGTAGCCCTCCCCCTTTTTGGGTAGTCAATGTCCAAGTTGCCCATCCCTGTCTACTCTGTGTATGGAGTGGGTGGGAATGATCCTTGCTGGAAAGATTTGTTCCCTCTTTTGAGCTACTGCATCCATAGATGTAGATCGAGTTCATCAAATTGTATCAGATTACTCTTTTTTCCCTTTTCTTTCTTCTTCTAGTTGAGCTCTGATCATTCAGTCATTGAAACCAGGTCAAGTGGGTATTATCTGCAAGTGTGGGTGTTCTTACGCATATGCCCTCTTTTCTTATCAGCTGGACGCTTCACTCTTCACTCTGGTCCTCTGTGGCTATGTTACTGACTCTGGGCCCAAGAGTCCCCAGGTCTTACCACACTGCTGTCTAACCAGGTCTCCACCCAGGTTCACAGGAGTCTATTGAACATTGTAGGGCTTAGCTCGCTGCTTCATTGATGTTTTTCCCCTCACTTTCCCTTATCGGTGACGAACGTGGTCACCAATCAGAGCGTGTATTCCCACTGAGTCTTAGTCTTGGAAGGGGTTTACTCTGAGGGGACCCGACCACTTGCATTGATGTCTCCTGGGCAAGCAACTTGCTTGTTCTTGTAGTAATCAGTCGGTCTGCCTATATGGTTTTGTATTTTTCCTGTCGGTCTTTCTTTCAAGAAGTATCTTCTGTTCTTCTAAGCCACTCCAGGTCTGCCCATCCTTTCAAGAGGAAATTTCCCACCTCTGAAGATTCTGGATGTTGTTCAGGATTCCACCTATAGTCTCATGTAATGCAGAGGCTCTGCAGAAAGTCTCCTTCACTGGGCATGTTGTAGCCCCATTTTAGGTATTCCAATCAGTTATAGGCAGAAGACGGACTTACAAGCTTTCTATGGTGATATTTCTGACTATTCCTTTCTCTCCCCTTCCAGTGTTTATTTTATAATGTAATGCAAGGAAAACCAAGATTCAAAAGACAGCCAAACACCTTAACATTATTTCTCCCCTTTTCCCCATTCCAACCATCTCTCAATATCTGTATCCCAGAGGCTTGTTGTTCCAAGCCTGTGCATACATCATTATTTACTTCTGTCCCACTTAGGCCATGCAAACCTGCCTAATTGTTTCTCATCCACTTTATTCTTCCATTCCCCTCTCCCTTCTTGTATATTGCCCCCCTCTCCAGCACCCAAACTATCCCCTGTCTTTTCCCTGCCCTGTGCTCCACCTTCCCCTTAGCAACTAAAATTTTCTGAAAATAATTAAAGCATGGTTACAACAGTAACCATGGAACTAGCTATATCATTGCTGTATCAGATGGAGCTTGGCTGAAAGCAGAGAATACCAGAGAGATATTTACCTGTGCTTTATTGACTATGCAAAGGCTTTCAACTGTGGATCATGACAAGCTATGGAAAACATTGCAAAGAATGGATAGTCCAGAACACTTAATTTTGCTCATGAGGAATCTGTACATAGACCAAGAGGTTTGAACAGAACAAGGGGATACTGAATAGTTTAAAATTTGGAAAGGTGTGCATTAAGGTTGTATTCTTTCACAATACTTATTCAATGTCTATGCTGAGCAAATAATCCGAGAAACTAGATTATATGAAGAACATGGCATTAGGACTGGAGAAAGACTCATTAACACCTTGCAATATGCAGATGATACAACCTTGTTTGCCGAAAGTGAAGTGGATTTAAAATACTTGCTGAGGTAGATTAAAGACCACAGTCTTCAGTATGAATTGCACCTCATTATAAAGAAAACAAGAAACCTCACCACTAGACCAATAAACATCATGATAAATGGAGAAAAGATTGAAGTTGTCAAACATTTTGCTTTGCTTAGATCCATCATTAACACTCATGCAAACATCAGCCAAGAAATGAAATGGCATATTGCATTGGGAAAATCTGCTGCACAAGATTTCTTTGAAGTGTTCAAGATCAAAGATATTAAGGTTTGTCTGACCCAAGCCTTAGTCTTTTCAATAGCTTCATAAGCACGTGAAAGACCCCATTCAGGCTACATTGTCCTGTGCCATTTGCCCTCCTTTGTGCCAGCCCCTCCTTAAGCCACACAGGCTCTCTGTAGAACAACCTCATCTTCATCAGGCACCAACACCCAACTCTAGGACTCCCCTCTTCCTGTGCAGATGTTTAAATTTGCTTAGCTCTGTTGGATAGCTTTTACTTGGTTTGTTCTGGCAGGAAAGAAAAGAGAAAGAGGAATAGAAAAAGGAAGAAGAAACCCTGCTTTCCTATGGAAGAAGCCAGAATTCCGTCTTTTTCTTTCAGTTTCATTTGCAGCTAGAGCAGAGATATGTGGCACTGTCAACTAGTTGGACCTATAAACCCCCAAATTAGTTGCTACTGAGTCAATTCTGACTCATGACCACCCCATGTGTTGCAGAGTAGAACTGTACTTCACAGGGTTTTTTCAAGGCTGTGACATTTTAGAAACAGTTCCCCAGACCTTCCTTCCAGTATGGCTCTCAGTTGGTTTGAATCATCAACCTTTCACTTAGTAGTTGAGCACTGAATCATTTGCACTGCCCAGGGGCTCCTTCTGAATCCGTGCTATTGTTGTTAAGTGTTGTTGGAACTAACTCAAGTTGGAGTTTCCAAGGAGCAGCTGGTGAGTTTGAACAGCCAACCCTGCAGTTCAAACTGACCTTGTTGTCCAGTGCTTATCCTACAGTGCCACACCAGGACTCCATACTGGACCCATGTTGTTGATAGGTGCCATAGAGTCGGTACCAACTTACAGCAACCCTATATACAACTGAACGAAACACTGCCCGATCCTGGACCAACCTTGCTATTGTTGCCACGCTTGAGCCCATTGATGTGCCACTTGGCCAATCCATATGAAGCTTTAATTCAGAAGTGAACAACAGGAGCAAGGAGAATCTATGTTTGATGTGAAAGGTAATGAAGGTTTTCAGTTTTTGATGAAAATTAGTGGTAGAACTTCTTGCATCTGTCCCTCAACATCATCAGTGAAGATTGTAACATATTTTTTATTAATGTTTTAGGATCGATGGTATTATATTTCATTTCTGTAGATCTTGGAAAGTGTACACTAAACGAGTTCCTGTTTGTTTCATTAAATAGCCTATATATGAGTAAGCACTTCTTTCATTTAGTAAATAAGTATTTATTTACTACATTATCTAGAAAAGTAGAAGTCCTTGTGGAAGTGAGATTTATGCAGAATTGCCATATCAAGAAATATTTATAGTGACATCATAAAGGAAACAAAAGTCAGCATCCTTAGTTGCTAACAATGGGGTCTACTCTAACTGGTTTATGCAGAAAAAGAGCAACAAAAGGATACTGGATAAGTCACAAAGTCTCCAGAAGGGCCAAAGAGGCAGGCATACAGGCTACACACTCAGGAACAATGCCCAAGTCACTCTGTAGGGTGTCCCTGTGAAGCCACCTCTGTCCCTGTCACTGTCCCCTCACACTGCAGCTCTCATGGATGACACTAACTGCAAACCAAACCTAGTGCCTTGAGTCGATTCCGACTCATAGAGACCCTAGAATAAAGGCCTCAGATTTTTCATTATGACCCAGTGACGAGAGGCAAAGGCCTTGAAACTTTTCAGTGATTCCCAGTTTCTGTTGCGGACCGTGTAAGACTAGTCAGAGGTTCGAGGCCCTCTAGGGCCCAGTGTAACTAATGAGGCCACTGGCAGTTAATAGCAAATTGTCTTTCATCTTAATATTCAGTTATATACATTAAATTAATACACGGAGCCTTTGACAATCCACAGATAAATGTGATATTTTCCTAAAGCCTAGACTAAAGGTTGCAAGGTTAAGCCTTTCTCCAAAAGGATTAACTAAAAATATCTTAGCTACTTCTC
>NW_006408603.1:2206853-2209034 GCF_000296735.1 Chrysochloris asiatica | reverse complement strand
CATAATGCCTGTAGTCCCAAGCCTGCCCACCAGTGATGTATCCACCCTGGCTTTGGGGTGCCTCATTGTCTCCCTTCTTCTGTTTGTCTGTGTATTCTTTTGCTATCCCTATCGCCGCTGGATCTCCCCTCCTCGTGAACCAAACACTCGTGACAACTATGTCGAGGTCAGTCCCCGACAAGTTTCTAGTGAATAAAAGTCCGTTTTACCTGAATTACCACTGTACTAATAAAATTGTAAGGGGAATATGTATACATATGCACATGTAGTGGGCATATAGTTGTTGTTGTTAAGGATCGACTTATTAAGTAAGTCTGTTCCAACTCACAGCGACCCTGTATAGTGTTTCGGAGGAGCAACTTATGAATTTGAACTGCCAACCTTGCTTTTCAAACCAACCTTGAGGTTGAGTGCTTTTCCTACAGTACCATACCAGGACATGGATTATCCTTATTTGAACTGTAATATATACTTCTTAAGATTAATTATTGGAAAATGATAGGCTCAAAAGACCAACACAGACAACTGCAACAAGCTAAACTTACTATAAAACTAAGTAATCATAAAGCCAAATTTACAGTAATTTCTAATTAAGTCTCAATTAATGTAACTAAGCTATCAAAATCCACAGTTAACTCAAAGCAATGCTGATGAAGTACTGACAATCAAGTGTCATTATCCCAAATGACAGGAATTCCAGCTCTCTGAGCATATTCGCACTGTGAGAGTGCCAGTCATTGCCAACATCAGCTTGAGGACAGCCTCCTAAGCAGGATACCGGCTTGGAGTTCTCAAGATACTCATGTATCAATTCATTTCTGAAAACGAAATTTAAGTAACACACAATGTCTTAAAGATAGATCCTTGGAAGCATAGTGGCTTACACGTGGGGCTGCTAACCTCAAGGTCAGCAGATGCAGTCCAACAGCTGTTCCCCAGAAGAAAGATGAAGCTTTCTGTTTCTGTGAAGAATTACAGCTTTGGAAACCCTATATGGGGTCCCTATGAGTTGGAAGTGACTCAGCAGCACAAATACAGTTAGCCAACCATATTGACATAAGCAGTAGATGACTAGACAATAAACTCCCAAGCCCAAACGCATTACTATTGAGTTGATTCCAACTCATTGCGACCTATAGGACAGAGTAGAACTGTTCCAAAGGGCTTCCAAGGTGGTCATCTTTATGGAAGCAGACTGACATATCTTTCTTCCATTGAGTAGCTGGTGGATTTGACCCTCCAACCTCTTAGGCTGGCAGTTGAGTGCTTAATTACTGTGCCCCCAGGGATCCTTTACTAGAAAATAGAGATAGAATATCTGTCATTGAGTCAACTCCAACTCATGATGACCTTATGCACAACAGACAACACCAGTACCAGGTCCTGCATCGTTCTCACAATTGTCAGCATGTTCAAGGCCATCATTCTGGCTATTGTGCCAGCCCATCTCACTGAACATGAGCACCTTCTCACCTTACAGGCCCTCTGCTTCACCAAACATGATGTCTTCCTCTAGTGACTGACCCCTCCTGGTAATGTATCCAAAGCAAGCGAGTCAGACAATGTTCTGTTGTGACCCATAGGCTTTCATTGGCTGATGTTTGGAAGTAGATCAGCAGGTCTTTCTTCTGGATCCTTTAGAAGATTTCAGCTCTGTTGAAATCTGTCCATCATGACTGACTCTGCTGGTATTTGAAATATCAGAGACAGAGCTTCCAGCATTATAGAAACATACAAGCCACCACCGTATGCCAGACAAGTGGTGATTCTATAAAAGTAGTCTCTTATTATATATAAAAATCGATAGCACCACGTGCCATTTGCACATAAGAATAGAAGCAAGGACTTTCATTTTGGTTCAGTTTGAGGTTGCCAGTGAGCTCCCATAGGGCTTTGGAAGTCACAGCTCTGGATACGTTATGAGACAGTCTTAACAACTCTTAGCTCCTCAACTTTCTCATATCAATGTCTCCAAATCCCAAGGTAAAAATTCCAAATGACCCAGCTGGAGCAAGACGTCCACTCATCCATTCATTCGGAAGGTTGTTGTTGTTAAGTGCTGTGTAGTTAGTAAATGTTTTATTTGTCAGGACCTCTGTTGTTGTTGTTGTTGTTGTCAGGTGCCATCGAGTCGGAACCGACTCATAGCGACCCCATGCACAGCAGAACGAAACAATGCTC
>NW_006408603.1:2187373-2203403 GCF_000296735.1 Chrysochloris asiatica | reverse complement strand
TGGTACAATCAAGATAAGCTTTCTCAAGATGGCGGATCCTGGAGCAGCTGAGTGTCTTGATCCAGAAAATAATGAATTTCTGGATTCTCCTGCAAATTCCCCAGCTATAAACCCTCCGAACCTCCAAACATACCTTTATATTTGTTACAGAGTTCCAACACCAACTCATGAGTCCTCTTGACCCTATATTCCGTGTTGTTGTTGACCGAGCTACTCACTACAGGACCTCTGTAGGTGAGGACAATTTAAGGAGAAGAGGGGTTCCATAGGAGATTGTTATTATTGTTAAGTGCCATCGAGTTGCTTCCGACTCATAATCATTCTGTATAGAGTTCCAAGGAGCTGCTGGTGGCTCTGAACCACTGACTTTGCAATTAGCAGTCTAGTGTTTATTTTATATTACCACACCAGGACTCCACAGATGATAGCATCCATTAAAGCAATAACAACAGCAATAAACACTGTATCAGGGTTACACCAATCTTGGACCTCCAGAAGAAGATGAAATCTTTATTTTGTCTCTAGCTTCTAGATAATTGGAAAAAAAAAAAAAAAATTGACGTTCAGTTCAATCCAAGTTGTTGGTGGATGTTTTCAAGTCTATTCTGATAATCTATGTTTGCATGACAGATTAAAACTGCCCCAGGTTTTCCAGGTTATACTTTTTATGGGAGCAAATCAGCAGGTCTTTCTATAATGGAGTCACTGGTGGTGGTGGTGGTGGTGTGCCATGGAGTCAGTTCTGACTCACAGCGATGCTGCTTAGGGTTTCCGAGGCTTTATGGGAGCAGAAAGCCTATTCTCCTACGGAACAGCTGGTAGCTTCAAACTGCTGACCTTGAGGTTAACAGTCCAACTGGTAACCACTACACTACCAAAGCTCCTTAACAGAGTCACTAGATGGGTTCTCAGGACAAACTTTTCAGTTAGCAGTCAAGTGCCGCCAGGAGTCATTAATGTAAATGATGCTGTTGTTGTTGTTAAATGCCATCAAGTCAGTTCCAACTTATAGCGACTCTGTATAGGGCTTCTGAGGAGTGGCTGGTGGACTTGAACTGCCGATCTTACAGTCCAATGCATTAACCTGCAGCACCACATCAGGATCCATAATGTAAATGATACCTCTAAGTAATCCAATCTCTGAGTTAAAATGCTTTCTTCCACTTTTCTCACACTTATACCTAAACACTTCACTGCTAGCCACAATAGAAGCTCCTCGGAAGAAAACTTACACAAAGTTTCCAAGAGTCAGAACTGATGGTATTTGACAACACAATGACCTTCTCACCACCCTCTTGGAATTGTGTGGTGCTCCTGGTTCCTGGAGTCTCTAGGAAGACGCTGGAACTAAAACAGGATTAGAAAAGCAAACGAGACCCTCCTCTTGGGTATCCATATCTATGCTTTGCCGTACAAGGTCTCCTTGTCCTTAGTGTTTTCCCTGTATCTGGGTGTTTCAGAAGCTCAGTGCTCTGTGTGTGTGATGAGGTGAGGATGGTTTCTTCCATTTCCTCTCTCACTAACCTCCTTTTCCCATAATCCTTTGGTACTGAAAGGAAAGACTTTCATCACTCTATATGTTAGATTCCCTTTCTAGCACACAGAGTGCTTCATGGTTTGGCACTCTAGCAGCTGGACCCTACAGATCTGGTTCTTGATACACTAAAGAGGAAGATAAAGGAATGTGAAAATGATAACCTATGTTTATTGAATACTTATTATGTTCCAGATATTTTCTAGCAACTTCTAAGTGTTGTCATGCTTGGTATGTAGAAGGTGTTCGTAGTGCCTTGAATTTACTTGATATGGCTTTTCTATCCAAGGTCTTCTTAATTTCTACCTAGTGATTGGGTAGGATCATACAAATAAGGTGTACAGGACTCTAAGACTGGGATTGGTTAGTTTTGCCATCCTGCTAAGTTTAAAAGCAGCCATTTCAGAATTAGGAGCAGTCCCAGGACCATCAAGAATGAAGAGGAGGAGTGGAATGTGAGATCCCTACCTAGAAAAGCAGCTGTTAGCTGTGGCAACAGCAGATGGAGGCAGTAGCATGGAGAGACAGAACAGCTTTTGGCTCTAAGCCCATGGACTAAGTAAAGCTGAGTGCCTATAAACATGAGACTGGCTTGCAGAATAATGTTCTTTGGGCATTCACAGACTGGATAAAAGGGGTCACATGGCTGAAAGGCTGAAGACAAGAGTGAGGTGTGCCTGCGGTATGGCAGGCAAGAGGTGGTCCTGACTGGAGTTTTTCTGATCCTGAATGGTACCCTGTTCACTTTCCTAATAAGCCCATAATCATGAATATTGTTATGAGTTCTGTACGGCCATTGCAATGGATTATTGAACCCAGATGTGAAGCAGAGAGTGCTGTGGGAAGGATGGTGTTAGAGCAGGGTAAAGAAGGTTGTAGGGTGGAGGCATGTATGACCTCCACTTCATAGGAATCAGCCTTCAGCTGATTTTGAGTTTGATTCTCTTTCTTCCTTGTGAAGCCAGGGGAAGTCAACATGGTTATTGTAGTGTTGAATACATATTTACTGAATGCATGTTATATAGGTGTATTACTTCACTAAATTGTTACAACAATCCCCTTAAATAGATACTATTATCACTCCCATTTTACAAATAAAAAGACTAAGCCAGAAATTCAGTAACTGTCCAAGATGAGTGGCAGAACCTAGAATCAAGTCCATATATTCTGCCTGAGCCCTTCATTTTAGCTTATTGGCGATTTTATCTCTCTCAAGGCAATAGCCTGGATTTTAAGATAAATATCTTTCTGAGAAACCCATTTTAAATGTCCATAGTAGAATATTTACTATTTTTTGTTGTTGAAGTCTTCTATAACACTATAATCTATCCCTAGGCAAATGGATGCCAAGTACAAAATCATATATTCTGAAAGTCAAAAGAGTAAAGCACATTAATAATTTTCAAAACATTGCCCACTTAAAAAAATAATGACAAGCAAAAATAATAATGATACACCAACTATTTGTTATGGAGTGAATTTTGAGTTATGACAATACTATGTATGTCAGCAGAACGGTGCTCCATAGAGTTTTCAATGGCTTATTTTTTGCAATGGACAAAATATTGAATGATGCTGAAAACATCAAATGAAAATATAAAGATTACACAGAGTCACTATACCAAAAAGAAATGGTCTATGTTCAACCATTTCAATAGGTAGCATATGATCAAAAGCCAATGACACTTAAAGAAGAGGTCCAAGGTGCATTAAAGGCATTGGCAAAAAACAAGACACTGAGATTGATAGAATACAAATTGAAATCTTTCAACAAATTGATGCAACACTGGAGGCACTCACTCATCTATCCCAAGATATCTGGAAGACAACTACCTGGCCAACTTACTGGAAGAAATTTATATTTGTGCCCAATCCAAAGAGAGGTGACCTAACAGAATGTGGAAATTATTAGACAATATCATTAATATCGAGCACATGCAATTAAATTTTGCTAAAGATAATTTGAAAACAGCTGCAGCCATACATTGACAGAGAACTTCCTGAGGTCCAAGCCAGATTCAGAAAAGGACGTGGAATGAGGGATATCACTGATGACATCAGATGGATCTTGGCTGAAAGTAGAGAATACCACAAAGATGTTTACCTGTACTTTATTTACTATGCAAAGGTTTTCGACTGTGTGGATCATGACAAGTTATGGACAACATTGAGGACAATGAGTATCCCAGAACACTTAATTGTGCTTATAAGGAGCCTGTATATAGCCAAGAAGCAGTTGTTCGAACTGAATGGTTTAAAAATAGGAAAGGTGCGTGCCAGGGTTGTATTCTTTCACCATACTTATTCAATCTGTATGCTGAGCCAATAATCTGAGAAGCTGGGTTATATGAAGCAAGATGTGGCATCAGGATTGGAGGAAGACTCATTAACAACCTGTGATATGCAGATGATACAACCTTGCTTACTGAAATTGAAGAGGACTTAAAATGCTTACTGATAAAGGTCAAAGACCACAGCCTTCATTATAGGTTGCACCTCAATGATAAGAAAACAAAAATACCACTGGACCAATAAACACCATTCATATAAATGGAGAAAAGATTAAAGTTGTCAAAGACTTTATTTTGCTCAGATCCACCACCACACTCATGGAAGTTGTTGTTGTTGTTGTTAAGTGCCATTGATTCGGTTCTGGCCCATAGCAACCCTGCATAGGGTTTCCGAGGAGCAGCTGGTGAGCTTGAACTGCTGACCTTGCAGTTCAAACAGCTTTGCAATCTGACACATTAGCTCACAGCACAACACCAGGACTCCTACTCATGGAAGTAGAAGTCAAGAAATCAAACAACGAACTGCATTAGACAAATTGTTGCATGAGATCTCCTTGAAGTACTGAAGAACAAAGATGTCAGTTTGAGCCTGAACCAAGTCATGGTATTTTCAATAATGACATATCCATGTGAAAGTTGGACAGTGCATAACGGAGACTGTAGAAAAACTGATGCATTTGAGTTATGCTGTTGGAGGAGAATATTGAAAGAATACTGAAAATATAAAACATTGCCAAAAGAGCAAACCAGTCTGTGTTCTAAGAAATACAGATAGAGTGCTCATTGGAAACCAGGATGGCCTGATGCAGTCTCTTATACTTCAGACACATTGTCAGGAAGGGCCAGTCCTTGAAGAAGGACATCAAGTGGAGGGTCAGAGAAAGAGAGAAAGACCCCCAACGAGATGGATTGGCACTGTGGCAGCAACAATGGACTTAAATGTAACAATGATTGTGAGATTGGAGCAGGACCAGAATATTTCATTCTGTTGTACATAGGGTAGCTATGAGTTGGTACCGACTTGATGACACCTAACAACAACAACAATACCTTATAGAAGTGGCTCACTAAGCTTTTCTTCTGAGGTGCCTTAGGGCAAACTTGAACTAGCAATGTTTGGCTAACATCTGAGTGCATTAACTATTGTCACCACCTCAGTAATGATATGTTGTTTTTGTGTGCCGTTGAGTCAGTTTCTGTATAGGGTTTCTGAGAGCAGTTAGTTGGTGGGTTTGAACTTATCCTACACCATACAATTAGGAGTGCCACAGGGGCCAGTATGAATAGTGTGCGTGTAAGCACTGTTTGGGGAGAGGAGGAGTTCTTAGCCAGGCAGACTTGACTTCTAAGAACTCCTTGACAAGGCTACTCCTGTTGCCTTGAGAGTTTCTCAAGCTACTTAACTATAGGATGTGTCTAAGATGATGAAAATCTCTTACAGTTGTTAGAGGATTCACTGCTCTCAGGCTTCTCATGTAGAAGGAGAGGATGCACTGGTTAAGTGAACTCAAGACTCTGACCTGTTGTACAGCCATCATTTTCATGGCATCAAAATCAATTGACATCTTGTGAGCTTGGGTTAACCAGAGCTTCCTGAGCGACAGCCCCTATTTGACTCAGAAAAAGTCCAAGTTTCTGAGCTGGCAAGACTGAGTGCCAGACAAGGGGAATGGTGAATTAACCAAGGCCAATGTTCCTTCATGGAACCCACCTTGGCAGCCTGGCAACCCCAAGGATCACCCCGTTCTCTACCTGAGACCGGGTTCCCCATAAAGAAGAACCTGAGACAAAGGCTTAAACATGAAGATTTTGTTGGAGAGTTGGGACCAGAAAGCATGTGTGAGAGTCAGAGAGAGAGAGAAAGGACAGGAAGAGAATGAATCCAAGGATGTATATCAAGTAGGCTACTTATTGGCTGCTTGGTTGTGTGGGATTGCCGTAGAAGTTGTTTGACATGCATCTCAGAGCTGTCTATCTGGGGAAAAGAAAAGGTGAGCATTTATCCATCAGCTTCTCTTTCTCTTTGGACAATTATTTGTCCCACCATCAAATGGCCAAAGGCTAAAATTGCTCAGCACCTTCAAGTACCCTACACAGAGTCAGATAAGCCCTGACCAAGAGAGAAATGCTGAGGTGACGACTGTCAGACTTACTAGCGTGAAGATAGTCTTAGCTCACTGAGAACTGATCCTAAAAGAGAGGCAAGCCTGAGAGTATCCAAAGAACTATGAACAAATGCAGCATGCAATACTCACCTTCTAGAAATGACCATAAGCCAGCTCTATGAGCTGGGGTAGGTTGTTTTGCCTCTCAGGGCTTTAGTTTTCTCATCCATAAAGGTGGAAGGAGGTGTGTGAGAGGCAGTAAATTTATACTTCAAGTGTCTTTTGGCTCTGACAATTTGCCAAGAACTCTGGTAGTGTAGTGGTTACAAATAGGGCTGCTAATCTCACAGTCAGCAGTTTGAAACTACCAACTGTTCTGAGGGAGAAAGATGAGACTTTCTGCTCCCATAAAGATTAACAGCCTTGGAAACCCTGTACAGGGTTGCACCCCGAATCCACGGCACATAACAACAACAACAAACAAACTTCCAAATATGACCTGAGGAGAAAGGATGGGTGAGGAACCAGGTCAACAGGCAGAAGAAAGCTTCCTGGGAAAGGTGTGTTTTGGGAGTCACAATGAAGGAGATAGACTGAGGGTAGAAGATGTAGGAAGATTGTCAGGATGTGTCAGAATTGAGATGAAAATCCAGTGTGAGTAGGACAGTGGGTGATTTGGAGCATGAGTAGAGGTGACAAACTTTAAAGGTCACTTGTAGGGGTTTTGAAGACATTGTAATGTGATGGAAAGACTGGTCATGAATCTAAACATAGATTCCAGCTTTGCTCCTCATCAGCTCTGTGATCGATCCTGAGCAAGTCATTAAGCTGCTCCAGGTCCTTTCATCTGTAAAGTGAAGAAATTATTTCAGAGCTCTTGGAGACTTGGGTGTTTACTCAGAGCAAGATGGACCAAAGGAAAGGGACCTCACCAGGTAGAAATGGCCTACTCATCTTCACAAGACATGAACATCCTTACTGACTGGGCAGGCAGATGCTCCATTTTAAGAGTCTTGATGAAATAGAATTTTTACAGACAGTATGGAACCTTGAGGGAGACTAGAATAAGAAACAGGAGGCACTAGAGAGGAGACCCTGGGATTAGCTGGATCCAGATAACTGTCTCAGTTTCAGGATGTGGGTTTCATTTTGCCAGGAGGAGGACTTTAGTTCATCCTTCCAGGCAGTTGTTGTGGCAGCCATGCTAAAGTGTCTATCAAAGATTCAAGCTCTCCTTCCACAGTGTAGAGATGTCATAAGGATGTGACTGTCTAGCCAGAGATCATAGTTCTTTAAAGGTTCACTTCCCTCTAGCTGGGGCTATAGGACAAGCTCTGGCCAAAAGAGGGTAATTAGAAATACTGTGTCATTTCTGGGCTGAGGAGATTAATTATTAGCTGTGTTGTCTCTTACTCTGTTTCCCTCCTTCAGCAGTCTTGGAGGCTGTATGTTAAAGATGGTAGCGTTACGAGATGGAAGGAGTCTGGATCCTTGAGTCACTGCTTGGAAGAGAGTTTTACAGAACCTTCTCACTGGAATTTTTGTGAGTAAGATATTAACTTGCATACACTGTGTTAACCCACTCCAATTATGGTTTTTTTGTCAATACAATTAGCTTAGTTTATCTAATATTGCTATCTAGAATTTCCCAACAAGCCCCAAAGCAGGAGCTCGGTTACTAGAGGAACTGCAATTTGAGGAACCTAAGGGTGAGGCCATTACTAAGTCTTGGATAATGTTTATTTAAAAACGTTTACAGGGTATCTGCTATATGCCAGACCCTGCTCTCAGTTCTGAGGATATAGTGCTAGGATGACAAAATCCGTGATCTTGTGAGGCTTATATGCCAGGTGGGGGAGACAGATATCAAACTGACATATTAAATGCATTGACTTGTAAGATCAAAGCATAAACTACTTTTTGCCTTCCATTGCTCATTGTATTCAATGGTGTGATCTTTCCCTCACACTGTGATGTAAATGTGAACAGATCTCCTGTTTTTTTTCTGCCCTTTCCTAGGTTATAGACAATCCTCTGGTCTCTTTGAGTTGTTAAAACAGCCTCCATTAAAAACTACAATGCCTGGTTCAAGATAATGATTAAATCATTCACTTTCATTCAAAGGTTGAATTAGTTCCTCTGAGTAAAGGCCTGTAGTTAATGGCTTCTTAGCTTCAGAGACCCAGGGACACTGACTAGGTTTTAGATGAAATTATATTATTATTGCTAATTTTGTTAAGTGTGATAACAGCATGTGATTCTTAGATGATACAGACCTCTGTGTTCATTAGAGATGTATTTATGGGTGATATGCTATGATATTTGAAATATTTGCTTGAGATATTCCAGAAAAAAATAACTGGGGCTTCATTATACTCTGGTACCTACTTTTGTGTATGTTTTTAAAAGCGCGTATTAAAAGCCAAGAAGAAAAGATTAATCTGGTTGTGAGGTGTCGAATGGATTTCAGGGGCAAGAGTAAAAATAAAGAGACCAGTGAGGAATCCTTTCCAGAAATCCAAGAGAGGAGACAGTAAGGTGGAAGTAGTGTCTTAGAGAAGCAAAATCAGTGAAACATGTATATGTATATATAAAGAAGTTTGTTATCAAGGAAATGGCTTACAATTGGAGAGTTCCTAGTCCTTAGCAGAAGAGAGAGTTTATCTGGCATGTCTATTATATTGGGAGCAGGCCATACCCCTCAGGAAATGTCCTTTTAATTGATTGGCTGCTAATAGCCACTCATCATAGAATTAACTATGCCTGTATTAAGATTTCATCACCATGGCAATAAGCATGTCCCAACTTCTTGTAGTTGTTGTTAACTCATGTTGATTCAGTTCTGACCCATAGTGACCCTGCATAGAGTTTCTGAGGAGTGACTGGTGAGCTTGAACGGCTGACCCTGTGGTTCAAACCAGCTTTGCAGTCTAGCACATTAGCCCACAGCACCACACCATGACTCCCAACTGCTAAACCTCAGGAAATCCTGGCCTAGTCAAGTTGACACAGAGCCCTAACTATTACAGGTAGTGAAGGTGGAGATGGAAATAAAGAGAGAGAGAGAGATTAGAGAGAGAACCAACAGAGCTTGCAGATTGAGTATGATGGATGTGCTAGCCCAGGTAAGACTAGTATGAAACTGACTGCTTTGTGGGAGCTTACTTTTCCACACCAGGACTTTTGGCTGGTGAGTTTGAACTGCCAACTTTGTGGTTAGCAGCCTAATGCATATCCCACAGTGCCACGAGGGCTCCCTTGTGTCAACATTTAACAACAACAACAACAAAACAAAAATAAAAACCAATCCTGCTACCATTTAGTCAATTCCAATTCCTTGTGACCCTATACAGAGTTTCTAAGACTATAAATCTTTATGGGAGCAAACAGCTTCATTGTTCTCTGGAGAGTGGTTTGGAACTGCCAACGTTGTGGTTAGCAGCCCAGTGTCCAACCCACAATGCTAGGAGAGGAGCTTTAATTCAACCACTATCCTGGGCTCAGCAAAGGAAATCCTGACTCCCTGATATTTGCTCAGAGGTAAAGTTGTTTGTTAGTAGCCATTTGTTTCTGGTTTGGCTTTTTTCTGCGATCCTGGTGTGGTGCTATAGGATAAGCACTGGACTGTTAACTGCAAGGTGGGTGGTTCAAGCCCACCAGCCATTCCTTGGAAACCTGATACAGGTTCACTATGAGTCAGAATTGACTCAATGGCACTTAACAAGAATAGCAACAACATAAACAACAACAGTTGTACAAATGGAGATGTGCAGTTGTCACTGTGGATCTAGTAATGGCTTGGGTTTTTCCAGTATAATCTTGTTTTATGAATCTTGGTCTGAGTTTTATGCCTGAGGTTTTTTTTTTGTTTGTTTCTTTTTTTTTGTACTTTTACTTTTTTATTGTGCATTGAGTGAAGATTTACAAAGCAGATCATCAGTGTTACATTCAACAAATCATATACTTTGCTTCGTTACAATGACTACAGTCCCCTCCAGGTACCACCAATTTACCTCTGTTCACTTTAACTCTTGCATTCTTCCCTGTGTCTTAGTCATCTTTCCTCTACCAACTTTCCTCCTATTATCTTTTTTTTTTCTTCTTCATTTTTTTAAAGGTTTTTATTGTGGCTTGAGTGAAAGTTTACAGGGCAGATCATCAGTTTACATTCAACAAATCATACACCTTGTTTCATTATGATTAAAATCCCCTCCATGTACCATCAATTAACAATATTTCTCTCTATTTACTTTAGCTTTTTTAAAAAACAAAACAAAACACCCAGGCATATATAATAATTTATATCTATAAAGGGCACATTCTGCAAGTCTGCTTCCTGGCCACCAGCTTTTAGTCCCTCTCGTCCCATGAGTCTAGAGTCCTCAGCCTCTCCCCATCCGCACGACACCATCTCTGCCTCCATCTCTGGCTCTCTGGTGTCGCTGCTTCTGGTGATAAGGTCATGTATTCTGCTTGTGCTCTTCTCCCTCGATGGTCTTAGGGTCCTCTGTTTCTGGACTGTAAGATTAACCACTCCCCTGTTTTTGTTACAAAACTTCTATCTTTACAATTGTGACAGTCGCAATTAGTCATGATAACAATTATTCACTATTGAGTCATACGAATTTTATCCCCATCTCTTTTCACCAGACCCATTTAGACAAGACAAAAACTATTCAGTGGGAACGTTTTCTTCCCACCCACACTCTTAAACTAAACTCCCTCTTGAAACCTTGTAAGCCAGTCACTTTGTTCCTTTACCATCCCCTCATTTTAAGTAGCCAATGTCTAAGTTGTCTGTCCCTATGTACCCTGTGTACAGAGGGGATAGCATTGATACTTGATGTGAAGACTGCTGTTGGTATTTAGAGTTACTACCTCCACGAGTATAGGTCAGGTTCATCAAATTATAGCAAATTACACTTATTTCCTTTATCAAAAAAACATTTCTTTTTTGGGTAATCTTCCTCTAGTCAAGTTCTGATATCAAGCCATTGAGGCTATGTCAAATGAGTACTGTCTGCACATTTGGATGTTCTTGTGCATCTCCCCTCACTTCATATCAGTTGGATGCTTCACTCTCAGCTCTAGCCCTCTGTGGCTATGTCCTTGTCCATGGGCTCAAGTGTCCCCAGGTCTCACCACATTCCTTTTCTTTTTTTTCCTTTTCTCTCTCTCATCTCCATGTCAATGGGAGTCAATGGACTGTGGTTGAACTCAGCCCATTTCCTCATTGTTGCCTTTCCTTCTCTTCCACTCATCAATAGACCATTGTGGTTGCCAGCAAGCTTACATGTTTGTTCATGTATTCCCTTTGATTTTCAGTCTTAGAGGGGGTTTTGTCCTGAAGGAATTTGATTGCTTGCCTTGATGGCTTCCTGGCAAATAGCTTGCTTATTCTTGTAGTACCCAGTCATACTGGCATTTTTGTTTTGGGTATTTCCTGATGAACTTTCTTTGAGGACGTATCTTCTGTTGTTCTAGGTGTTCCAGGCTGGTCTGCTTGTCCTTTCTAGTGGGAATGGATCACCTCAGAAGATTCTGGATGGGACTCAGGATTCCACCTAAGGTCCTGTACTCTGCAAAGGCTTTGCAAGAGGCCTATTTCACTGGGCAAGTTCTAGAACCCCTTTTAGGTATTCCAATTAGTTATAGGCTGAAGACAGCCTTACACGTTTTCTTGAATCATGTTTCCCAACATTCCTTTCTATCCAATTCAAGTGTCTATTTTACAATAGTAGGCAAAGGAAACCAATATTCATAAGACAGTCAAGCATTTTAGTATTATTTCCCCTTTTCAAACTATGCCTAGATCCCTGTATCACAGAGCCCTGTTGTTCTGAGGTTGAGCATGCATCACTATTTACCTCTGTCCCACTTAGCCCATGCAAACTTGTCTCAGTGTGCCCCTATCTATCTTGTTCTTCTGCCTCCTATCCCTTCTTGTATTGCCCTCCTCAACACCCAAACTAAATCTCCCACTCCAACCCCACTGTTGTGGTTACCTTATATTCCATTAAATCTTCCCTCCATTTAAGACAGTCTATTTTATCCTGTAATCTACCTGACTTTCTCACCACCTGGATCTCTGTTCCTCTGTGTTTACCTTCTTTCACACGGTAATTGTTTTGATTATAGACTGATCTCCCAGATCCTCTGTTCTTATAATTTTATTCTGTTCTTTACTCTTCCATTTGTCTATTGAGTTCAGGGTGATGCTGCCACATACTTCATTCTCTGTTTGTTGTCTGTTTTTGCTGTTCTCAGTCCACAGAACTTCCTTTAGGATGTTTTTCATAGCAGGGTTGGCTTTGGCAAAATCCCTTAGCTTCTGTTTATCCTGGAATGTTTTGATTACACCATCATATTTAATTGACAGCTTTGCTGGGTAAAGCGTTCTTGGTTGGCAGGTTTTTTTTCTTTCAGGGTTTTATATTTGTCTCCCCATTGCCTTCTTGCCTGCATGGTTTCTGTTGAGAGATCCGAGCTTATTCTGATTTGTTTGCCTTTGTATGTTACACTTCTCTTTTCCCTAGCTGCTTTCAGGATTCTGTCCTTATCTTTGATTTTGGACAGCTTGATTATGATATGTCTTGGTGATTTTCTTTTAGGGTCTATCCATCCTGGGGTTCATTGAGCTTCTTGAATGCTTATCTTTTTGCTTTTCAGGATATTAGGGAAATTTTCTTCCAGCAGCTCTTTAACTATCTCCTCTGTGGACTTTTGTGTTTCTTCCTGTTCCAGAATGCCAATAATTCTTAAGTTATTCCTCTTCATGTTGTCCAACATGAATCTTAGGCCTTCTTCAGATTTGTTTAATCCGTTTTTCTGCTTGCTCTTCTATCTTAGTAGTGTTGAGAGATTTATCTTCTAGTTCACTAGTTCTGGCTTCTATCTCTTCAATTTTACTCCTTTTCCCTTTCAGTGTATTGTCCATTTCTGATATTCTATTATTAATCATTTGGACCTCTTTCTGTGGGTTTTGAATTGTTTCCAGTGCTGTATCTATCTTATTTGATTGTTCCTGTAGTGCTTTCCTGACTTCTTCCTAATTTTTCTCACTCCATTATGTAGTGTTTTGATACATTTTATATCATTTTTCTGAATTCCTTCTGAGGCATTTCCAAAGCCTGCCCATCTTCCAGTATGGAGTGTAGGTTTACTTCCAGCTCATTAGCCTCAGTCACTTTATCTCATTTCTGGATATGTGCTGATATGGTCATCTGTTTCTTTTTGGGGGGGGCATATTCAGGAGTTATCTATGGCCTTAATTCTTAGATGGGTGTGTATTTTGATATTTTTTATGCTTTCTGATTGCCTCCAGGTAGATGTGATCAGGAGATGGTTTTCCCTTTTCACTCTTCTTCCTGAGAAATTTCAAGATGCCACTGTTGGTCATTGTGATGTAATTTAGGATTTAATTTTCTATTTCCTTTTTAGTCTGCATGTCCTGCTCCATAATCTCCATTCAGGCTTTTTTCCTAGTGAAAAACAGTTTAGGGCTGGCTGTGGCCGTTTTGCACTGCTGTTTGGTTGTAAGTGGAAACTGTCACTGTAAATTTCAAGGAGATCTGTGTGCATGCATAGTAGAAACCTCCGGGGGTGGGTTGTCCACTTGCTCAGGTATCCCCTCTAGTCACCAGGATGGTGGTGTGCAGGCAACGAGAGACCAATGAACAGATTAAAAAAAACAAAAAACAAAAAACGAATGTCCACACCTTAATCTCCATGGTTCTGTCAGGCATCCGTGGCTGCTCTGATCCTTTGCTCACTTGGTCTCACCCAAGATGGTGGCTCCGGGAGCAGCTGAGCATCTTGAATTAGAAAGCAATGGATTTCTTGCTTCTGCTACAAATTCCCCTATCTGTAAGCCTTCCAACCTTCTAAATATTCCTTTATATGTGGTTCAGAGTTCTGGGACCATCCTCTGAGCCTGCTTGGTCTGGTAGTCTGTGTTGTTGTTGATGGATCTTCTCACTGCCCTTCTACCCTATCCACCATGTTGTTTGTTCTCTGAGTTTTTTCTCTCTCAGTGTTTTTTTTTTTTTCTAGTTTTTATTGTGAATTGAGTGATAGTTTACATGGGACAGCATCAGCTTTGCATTCATCCTATTGTATTTTGTTTTATTGCAATGATTACAATCCCCTCCAAGCTTCCATTTCCTTTTGTTGTTGTTTTTTTTTGGGGGGGGGGGTGTACACCAAATCACTCAGGAATATATAGCCATTCAAACAACCAAAAGGTACACCCACAAGCCTGAACCCCACTCCCACCCCCAGCCCACACCCCCGGCCACCAGCACACAGCCCCTCTCCTTTTCTAAGTCCAGAGTCCCCAGCTATTCCATCTCTCCACGTCATCGTCTCTGCCTCCCTCTCTGGTGTTGCTGCTACTTCTCTGGACAGGGTCCCGCACTGCACTCCGCTCTTCTCCCTTGATGGTCCCAGGGTCCTCTTCTCCTGGACTGCAAGATCAACCACCACCCCCCTTTTGCTATAAAACATCTACCTTTACATTTGCAACATTCACAGTCAGTCCTGATACCAATTATTGTGTGAAGTATTTTTGCTGTTGTTGTTGCTAAAGCACTTCAGTGTCCTGGCATTAAAACATCATCAACAACAAAGTGCCCATATTGATGACCACGAAGAGAGATTCTCAGTGGTGCTTGGAGTACACTTGGGACTGTGCCAGGTGAGATGGTCAGACCTCACTCTTCATTTGGCATCAGCTGCTCAGCCCATTCTGTGTTTTATCACTCATTCTGACTCTTGATTTCCTCCCTCTGTGTGGCCTGTCTTGCCATGCTCTTGAGAAAATCAGGTTACCCTGTACTTAACTCTTCCCTGGCCAATGATTTTTAGCAGCTTATTGAAGCTTGTTGTGTTGTATCTTATACTTGCTTATTCCAGCCATGTATGCTGCCATAAGGGAATGTTATAAATCACCACTAAACTAAACCCATTGCATCGAGCTGATTTCAACTCATAGTGACTCTATAGAACATAACAGAAATGCCCCATAGGGTTTTCTAGGTTGTAGAATAGCTTTACAAAAGCAGACTGCCACAATTTTCTCAAGCAGAGAAAGCTGGTGGACTTTGGACCACAGACCTTTTGGTCATCAGCTGAAGGCTCCTTAATAAGGACCATAATATTCACTGCAATGGTCAGAACACAAAGTCACCCCCTCCCTGTGTCCAAGGGGCAGCTGTAGCTCCTGGAATAGGTCCCCCATTGATTTCCTAAATGCTTCAGTATCTCCTGAGTCTAGAGTCTCAAGCTTCACTATTCATAGCACACTTTTCTTTAGCACTTGCTTTTTCTTTTGCTGTCCTGCTATCAGAGATTGGCACCTGCTTCCCAGCTGCCACTTAAAGAGTTCCCCAATAGGAACCAGCTCTAGTCTCCTGTCTTGAGTCATATTTTCTTCTTAGGTAAAGAATATCTTTTTATGCTAGTATTCTGTCAATGTTAGGAATACTTTGTGGGGGGTTTGCTGGAATAGATGTGTGACTGTCTTTAACAAAATGAAAAGCCCTGAACAAAAGCCTGGACTCATTGTAATAGCAAACAAGTGTCTATAAGAGGTTAGTGTCATCGACCCTGTATAGAGTTTCCAAGGAACAACTGGTGAGCTTGAACCACTGACTTTGCTGTTCAAACCAACTTTGCAGCCCAGCTCATTAATCCACAAAGCCACACCAGGACTTTGTCTATAAGAGGTTGTTGTTGTTTTTAAGTGCCATCGAGTCAGTTTCAACACATAGAGACCCAGGATAGTGTTTCCAAGGAGCGGCTGGTGAGATTGAACCACTGACCTTGCGGTCTAAACAACTTTGCAGCCCAATGCATGAACCCACTGTGCCAAACCAGGAGGTGTATATACAAGAAGGCTTCAAAAAGTTCATGGAAAATGGCATTTCACTTATTTGAAGTACCCCATATCATCAGTGAAAACAAGGCCAGGGGCAGACTGTGCAACAGACCATTAATTACTGATATGCAAATTCAAACTGAAGCTGAAGAAAATGAAAACAAGTCCATGAGAGCCAAAATATGACCTTGAATTTATCCCACCTGAATTTAGAGACCATCTG
>NW_006408603.1:2063516-2185683 GCF_000296735.1 Chrysochloris asiatica | reverse complement strand
TGGAGAAGGATGTCATGCTGGGTAAGATGGAGGGTCAGAGAAAAAGAGGAAGACCCCCAATGAGATGGATCAGCCAGGTGGCATCATAGATGGTGTCAAGTGTGGCACCGGTGGCCCAGGATCGGACATTGTTTCGTTCTGCTGTGCATTGGGTCGCTATGAGTCGGTTCCGACTCAATGGCACCTGACAACAACAACATACATCAGAAAAATGCATCTTTTTTATTCAACAAACCTGTATTGAATATTTGCCAACCACAAAGAAGAACCTTAAAAATCTATACAGATAAGGAAATAGGCACTTTCAATATAGAGTGATAAAACCATAAGAATGCTAAAACATACAAAACAGTTGTAATCTAGACTAAGGGAAGTCAGGGAAGGTCTCCTGGAATAAATGTTGGGCATGTGCAAAGGAGAAGCCAGAAAAGGGACTGGAAAACAATGGTGTCTGGGAATTGCAATTTGTTCAGTATGGCTTTGTCTTAACAATGAAATCAAGTGACGCCTTAGATTGAGTTTTCTAGATGAGTAAAACCAGTGATGTGTATATATAAATATACATAAAGAAAGAAATGGCTCACACAGTTGTAGAGGCTGGCAAGTTCAAATCTATGGGTCAGGCATCAGACTGGAGGCTTCTCTTGACTTGTGTGATTAAAGGGGCAGCAAATCAGATGGGCTGGCTCATTTCCTAAGAACTTGAGGTCAGATGATGCCTAGTTGGATGCCAGATCAAGAGACAGAGAGAGAGAAAGAGTTTTGCCAGAACATATATGCAGATTGAATGAAGACCACACCCTCAAGGAAACTCCCCTTACATTAGTCCACAAAATGGAGGATGTTGGTAATGTAGGTAATGTTGAATGCCTTAGTTATCTAGTGTTGCTATAACAGAAATTCCATAAGTGTATGCCTTTAACAAATAGAAATTTACTCTCTTACAGTTTGGAAGGATAGAAGTCTATATTCAGAGTGCCAGCTCTGGGGAAAGGCCCTAGTCTCCTTTCAGCATTTGTAGGCCTCATATTCCTTGGCGATCTCCATGTGTCTTGTCATCAATCTTCTCCTGGACCCGAGAGCTTCACAGTGCAGGGACTCCAGGTCCAAAGGATGCACTCCACTCCGGGCTCTTCTTTCCTGATGGTGATAGAGGCATCTCAGTTCAGTTCACTTCTCTTTCCTTTTATATTTGAAGAGATTGACTCAAAATACAGTCTAATCCCAGTAAATTGCATCTGGCCTCCTGAACATCATTGAAGTGAGGACTTGAAACACATAGGATAATCACATTACATCAAGGCTGATTACATCAGATCAGATCATAGGAGTGATTGTATTATAGTTGAACTCATTATGGGGGATTTCTACGTCTTAACTTTGAAAACACAGAATCCTGGCCCAGAAAGTTGACTCAAAAGCTTGATGATTACACTGAGAATCAAGGCTTAACCAAGTTGACACATAACATAAACTATCACAAGTGGTAAGGCTGTAGTGTAGGCAGTGACTGGATTCGGAAGGATTTTAAATGTTTTGAAATGCTTTAGGCAGAGATTACATCAGATTTGTCTCCCATAGGGGGAATGATTTGGACGGAGGAAAGCTCGGATGAGGGAGACCAGTTAGAAGGCTACTAGGTTAAATTAGTCAAGAGATTCCAATAATGCGATCTGAAACCATACTGTAAGATTCAAGAGATACTTAGTACATAAAATCAATCAAATTTGACATTTAATTGGACATGGGAGATAAAGAAGAAGAGCCAAGAGTAACAACTCTCACTGTGAGCATGGTGCACACGGTGGTGCCAGTCACTGAGGCCAGGACCATGGAAGGAGTAGAAAGATTGGGGCACAGGAATAATTTCATTTTGGGTTATGACTAATTTTCAGGATCCATGGATTCCATGTGTGTGAGCCCTGGTAGTGTAGTGAATAAGCATTTGACTGCTAACCAAAAGAAAGGAGGTTCAAACCCACTAACTACTCTGAGGGGAAAAGATGTGGCAGTCAGCTTTGATAAAGATTTATAGCCTTGAAAATCCAGTGGGGTCATTATGAATTGGAAGGTTTCTCATTTTTCAGTATGGATTTCATAGATTAAACAGTTGACCCTCCTAATCTGGAGCTCTGCATCTGCTGACTCAACCACCCACAGATGGGGAGTGGGAAGCATATAGCGGTCAAAATAACCTCCCAGAGGCTCAAAGGGAGCGTAAAGTGCTATTTACACATCATTTATATTATATAAGGAGCCTTGGTGGCGTGGTGTTATGACCTAAACTACAAACCAAAAGAGCTAAACTACAAAGCAAAAGGTAGGCAATTCAAACACACCAGCCACTCCACAGAAGAAATATGTGGCAATCTGTTTCCATAAAGATTTGAAATCCCATGATGCAGTTTTACTCGAGCTTACAGGGTTATTATGAGTCAAATTGACCCAATGGCAGTGGGTTTGGGTTGTAAGTATTATGAGTTATCTGCTGATGTTGGTTGGTTGGTTATGTGCCATGGAGTCATCGGTTCTGACTCATAGCTACCCTGTACAGGGTTTCCGAGGCTGTAAATCTTTACTGGAGCAGAAAGCCTCATCTTTCTGCCGTGGAACAGCTGGCAGTTTCGAACTGCTGACCTTAAGGTTTGCAGCCCAATTCGTAATCACTTACACTACCTGCTGAGGTGCCCTCAAATTGGTTCCCACTCACGGCATTATGTACAACAGAATGAAGCATGTACCATCTTCACAATTGTTACATTTGAGGTCATTGTTGCTGCCACTGTGCCAATCCATCTCTTTGGAGGTCTTCCTCTTTATCACTGACCCTCCACCATATGTTCAAAGTACAAGAGACTAAGTCTCCACATCTTGGCTTCTAAGGAGCGTTTGACTGTATTTTTTTCAAGACAGATTTGTTTGTTCTTCTGGCAGTCCATGGCACTTTCAACTTTCTTCATAGAATGTAACACCATAATTCAATTGCATAGATTCTTCTAAGGTCTTACTTATTCACTGTCCAGCTTTCACCTGCATATGTTGTTGTTGTTAAGTGCTATTGAGTCATTTCTGACTCACAGCGCTTCTATATAGTGTTTCCAAGAAGTGGTTGGTGGGTTTGAACTGCCAACCTTGTAGTTAGTAGTCCAGTACTTATCCTATAGCACCACACCAGGACTCCATTTGAGGCAATTAAAAATACCATGACTTGGATCAAGCACATCTTAGTCCTCAAAATGACATCCTTGCTCATTAACGCTTTAAAGAGATTTGCCTAATGTAAATGTGATTTGATTTATTGGCTGCTTTCATGAACGTTGATTATGGGTCCAAATTAAACGTTATCTTTGGCAACTTCACTGTTTTCTCTGTTTATCACAATGTTGTTTTGTCCAGCTGTGAGGATTTTTGTTTCTTTGTATTGAGGTGTAATCCATATTAAAGGCTCAGGTCTTTAATTTTCATCATTAAATGCTTCAAGTCCTCTGTACTTTCAGCAAGCAAGACTGTGTCATCTGCATATCTCAGGTAGTTAATGAATCTTCCTTCATTACTGATGCCAAGTTCATCTTCAAATAGTCCAGCTGGGATTTTTAGCTCAGCATATAGATCGAATAAATATGATGGAAGGATACTACCCTGACACACACCTTTCCTGGTTGTAAACCACTCAGCTGTCTAGCGTTGCTATAACCGAAATACCACAAGTGAGCGCTCCTGAAAAAGACTCCTTTAAAGACACTCTGGATCTTGCTCTTGAACATAAAGACGCTAAAGTGGCTGGGAGAAATGGTGAAGTAAAAGAGCGGAACAGAAAATTTCAAAGGATAGCTCAAGAAAATGAAGTAAAAGTATTATAATGATACCAACCTTACCAAAAATACTAACAGGAGTTCTTTGGACAGAGAACCAACAACAGCATGCAACTTGAGCATGCACAAATTGAGCATGCAAGACAATATCACCTAGACTCAACCTAGATATAGAAGTATTCAAAGTAAAACAAGACGCAAAATAGAGAACCAGAGATGCAGTTGCAACAAAAAAAGCCATAAAGTGAAAAGAGGGACTAATGTAGTTACAGCTTTCAAATGAAGAGGAAATCAAGTAGGTGTCAAGAAAAATAAATAAATAAATAAAAATAAATCTAACTAACCCTAAAAACGAAACCAAATTTTACTCCTAAGCCCTAGCTTAATCCTTTCATCTTACACTAACCCTTGTCTTAACCATAACCCTAACACACACACACAGACACAAGTATTGTAATGAAATATGCAAAGAATTGGTGTTAGAAATCCAAAAGGGAAGACTACACTCAGCATTTCTCAAACAGAAAGAACTGAGATAAAAAATTCAAGCCTCAGTTTGCAATATTGAAAGATTCAGGTTGTAATATTGAAATCACTGGACTGCTAACCGCAAGCGTGGTGGTTCAAATGCACCAGCTGCTCCTATGAGTCACTATGAGTCAGAACTGACTCACTGACCCTTAACAGCAATACCAATAAGGGCAAAATACTGAATGATGCAGGAAGCATCAAAAGAAGAAAAGAAACACAGAGTCACTGTACCAAAAAGAATTGGTTGATGTTCAGCCATTTCATGAAGTACCATATGATCAAGAGCCAATGGTACTGAAGGAAGACGTCCAAGCTGCTCTTAAGGCATTGACAATAAGTTTCCAGGAATTAAGGGAACGCAAATTGAAATGTAGTCACTGGAGGCACTCACTCATCTATACCAGGAAATTTGGAAGACACCTATCTGGCCAATTGATTGGAAAAGTTCAGTATTTGTGAACATTCCAAAGAAAGGTGACCCAATAGAATGTGGAAATCATTGAATAATATCACATGTAAGTAAAATTTTGCTGAGGATAATTAAAAAATGGTTGTAGCAAAGAATCTACAGAGAACTGCCAGAAATTCAAGCCAGATTCAGAAGAGGATGTAAAACTAGGGATATAATTTTTTTACATCAAATAGCTCTTGACTGAAAGTAGAGAATACCAGAAATATGTTTAATCATGCATTATTGTGTGGATCATAGCAAACTATGAATAACATTGAGAAGAATGGGTATTCAAAAACACATAATTGTGCTTATGAGGAGCCCGTACACAGACCAAGAGGCAGTGTGGTTCCAACAGAATAAAGAGGTACTGAATGGTTAAAGATAAGGTAAGGTGTACTCTGGGGTTGTATCCTTTCACCATAGTTATTCCATCTGTATGCTGAGCAAATAGTCTGAGAATCTGGATTATGTGAAGAAAAGCATGGCATCAGGATTAGAGGAAGACTCATTAACAATCTGCAGCTGACATGACTTTGCTTGATGGAAACAAAGATTTGAAACACTTACTGACAAACATGAAAGACTACAGCCTTCAATATGGATTACACCTCAATGTAAAGGAAACAAAAATCCTCACAACTGGACCAATAAATAACGTCATGATAAATGGAGAAAATATCGAAGTTGTCAATCAATGCTTATGGAAGAATAGTTAAGAAATCTGGCGATATATTGCATTAGGCATATCTGTTACAAAAGGTCTTTTTGAAGTGTTGATTAAGGATGTCATTTATAGGACTAAAGTATGCCTGACCTAGGCCATGGTATTTTCAGTCTTCTCATATTCATGTAAAAGTTGGCAATGAATAAGGAAGACTGTAGAAGAATCGATGCATTTGAATGTTCCTTGAAGTGAGGATATTGAGACTTCGCCTGTCATACCTTGGATATGTCAGGAGAGACCAGTCCCAGGAGAAGGACACTATGCTTGGTCAAGTGGAGGGTCATCAAAAAAGAGGATGAAGCCAACCAAATAAGACAGATGGACACAGTGGCTGCAGCAATGGGCTCAAACATAACAGCAATTGTGATGGTGGTACAGGACCAGGCAATATTTGGTTCTGTTGTGATACGGTTACTATGAGTCAGAGCCAACTCAAAGGCACCTAATGACAAAACCACAACTGGATAGCTTTAACAAACAGAATTTTATTTCCTCATAGTTTAGGAGGTTAGAAATTTGAATTCAGTGTGCTGACTCTAGAGGTAAAAAGCTTTATTAGGAGAAAAATTGGTACCAGGAGTGGGGCTTTAAGTCAGTGAGCTTTAAAATGTGAACTATGGTATGCTGGGATGAGATATAGTTTTTTTTCCCCAATTCCTTTATAGGATGCGAAGCTTGCAGGCTGTGATTTTGGTGGAGGAACAAATAATTAAGTAGTCACCTGCTTGAGACTCAGACCATGTGTATCCCAAAGGAGAGGCTTTAGGAGGCTTGATGGGTGAATGTACAGATAATGAAGCAGATTTTTTATTACTTACAACTTTAGGCAAATGCCAGGAGCAAAGAGACAGGTTTCTATCCAGAATTTCCTTTCTGTAAACAAATAAAACAAAAACGCAGGGTGATTATGTAACTCTGGTGCAGGAAGTCCATTTTACCCATAACTGGGGCTCTCTAATTACTCAGCACCAAATCCAGACATGGATGAGCCTTGCCAAACTGTGGTCTAGTCTTAATTTTCTGCCTCATTGAGTTTATAGTGACAAAATGAAGACTCTGATTGACAGAGATAGATATTTAAGCCAAAAAAAAAAAAAAGGATTATTTGGGAAAAGGTGTCACTGGGAAACGTAACATCCCCATAAGCTTCTCAAGGCATTTCTCACTCTGTCTTCCCCCAGGAAATGAGGAGAGCCTTCCTACTAAGAGGCAACTCTCACAGCTAGGGCTGGAATGTGGACAAGGAAAAATAGATCCAGAAAGACGTACCTAGTATTCTACATTCCTTCTGTAGTATTAAGAGAAGGATAGAATCTTGGATTCTAAATAATAGAAAATGTGTGGCCCTGGACCTCAGGAATAATGACAACTATTAAAAGTAGCCTCTCAATGGCAGTGGCCTGTTCCCTGTTGCTTCAAGATTTGATACATACTTGAACCAAGAACCATAGTATGACCTTGTCCTAGAGATCTCTTTCTTTCTTTGATTTTTTTCTAAGTAAATGTTTTCCCTTTTCTGTTGCTGTTTCGTTTTTTGTTCAATTGTTAATGTTGGAGGTGTGTTTTCAAGGCAATTCCAACTCATAGTGTCCCTATGTGACAGAGTAGAAGTGTCCCATAGTTTTTCTAGGTTGTAATCCTTACAGATGCAGATCACTGGGTCTTTGGCCTGAAGAGCTGCTGGGTAAGTTAGCATTGTTGACCTTTCAGCTAACAGCCAAACACTTAGCCTTTGCACCACTAGGGTTCCTTGTTGGGAGTATGGCAGAAGCGAAATTTACCATTTAGTTTGTAAGTTGTAGAGGCACACTATTGGACAGGAGCTCAACATTCACCAAGCAGGGAGAGGACTGTGCTTCGAAATAGTTCTTCCCTCCAGCCAAGTTCCCTGCCTTTCAGAGTTGTTTGTTGTTGTTGTTATGTGCCTTGGAGACGGTTCCGACTCATAGCGACCCTGCACAGGGTTTTCGAAGCTATTAATCTTTACGGGAGCAGAACGCCTCATCTTTCTCCCACGGAGCAGCTGGTAGTTTCCAACTGCTGACCTTGCGGTTCGCAGCCCGATTCGTAACCACTACGCTACCAGAGCTCCTAATGTCCCCAAATTTTACTAGTTGGAAATAGGACGTGGGGAGGCCTGGTAAGTGTTGTGATGTAGAAAAAGGGTTACATTGTTGTCTTAGATATCTACTACTGTTATAAAAGAAATACCATAAATGGATGGCTGTAACAAACAAAAATTTACTTTCTCACTGTTGTCATTTTTGTTGTTAAGTGCCATTGAGTTGGTTCTGACTTATAGTG
Organism: Chrysochloris asiatica; assembly: GCF_000296735.1. Lineage (NCBI taxonomy): Eukaryota > Metazoa > Chordata > Mammalia > Afrosoricida > Chrysochloridae > Chrysochloris > Chrysochloris asiatica. The sequence goes on along the minus strand of NW_006408603.1, from coordinate 2,177,858 downwards.
ATCCTATGTGCAACAGAACAAAACACTGCCCTGTCCTTCACCATCCCCACAATCACGTTGATGCTTGAGCCCATTGATGCAGTCATTGCATCTCACAGAGGTCTTCCTCTCACCGTATAGGAGGGACGCAGAGTGATATCTAGAAAAAGACTCTCTGTCAGCTCAGGAGGAAGGTACCGGTCCCTGTTAGCTTCTGTTTCTGGGTGATCTTCACGTGGCAGAGAATCTCTTTCCTTACTCATTTGCTTGTTAAATGTCTTTTATATAACTATAGTTCTCTCATGTAAAATATCATATAATTCACAATAAAACATGAAGAAAAAGAAAAGAATTGAATCAAGGCATACCCTACATTAGTCCTGCCCCATTAACACAACAAAGACAACCCATTACCAAAGCCATTTATAACCACAGTCAGAGAGGTTAGTAAGATTTACAACACATATATTTTGGGAACACAATTTAATCCATAACATTCCATGCTTTGGTCCCTCAAAATTTATGTCCTTGTCACATGTAAAGCATATTCACCCCATCAAATCATTCCCCAAATCTTAAATCAATTCCAAGTCCATGAGTCTACTCATCCCATCACATCATCTTCAAAATTTTAAATCAATTCCAAGTCCATAATTCTCATCTTCTGAATCATCTAAATCCAATATGAGTGAGACTTTAGGTGCATTCCATCCAAGAGTAAAATTCCTCCTCATCTGTGAACCCAATGAAAATCTAGATTACAAATGATCTGTTTCCAAAGTATAATGATGGAATAGACACAAGATAGACATTTCCATTACAAATGGGAGAAACTGGAAGGAAAGAAGGGATAACAAGCCCCAAGCAAGTCCCAAATCCAGCAGAACAATTTTCATTAACTCTCAAGGCTTGAAAACAATCCTCTATTCTCTGAGACCATGTGGGCAATGTCCCTGCTCTCCATGCTTTCTCAATTTTGGGTGGAGACTCTTCAGCCCTGGACTTCAGTTCTACCCTCCAAGTCTATCTGAGTGGTGACCCCAGCCCCTGTGGCCAGTAGGCAGGCTCCATTCTTCTGTCCCTTGAGCACGGCAGCCTTGAATCCCTTAGGCATGGCAGGCCTGTCCCCTCAGCTTTGGGAAGCAGTCTCATCCCTCTGGCACACCTTAACAGCAGCCCCACATTCCATAACAAAGTTGGTAAAGATTGGACTCTTAAATCTAGTAAGTCATAACTCTTCCCTTTGAAACTGAGCTTCTGCCAACAGTTCTGCTGAACTCTGAGCTGATCTAAGGGTGATCCTTTTTTTTTTTGGAAGACAGCAGACGTATCTCCTTTGACCTGTTTCCTGCCTGTAGAGTTCTTAGAGGAAGACAACATTTCTTCCTTTTAGTTTTCTTTTGTCTCCTTTAGTCTAAGTTGATTTTCTGCTGTGGTAGTTGTTTAAACTCACCAGTTAAAGGCTTAATCTTTTTTTTTTTTTTCTTAAAGGTTTTATTGTGAATTATGTGATAGTTTACATGGGAGAACATTAGTTTTACATTCATTCTATCGTATATCGTCTCATTGCCATGGTTATAATCCCCTCCATGTAATCCTTCCCCAGTACCCCCCAGGTCTTCAGCACACAGTCGCTCTCCCTCTCTGGATCTAAAGTCTCCAGTTGCTCTATCGCTCCACATCATCTTCTCTGGCTCCATTTCAGGCATCACTGCTTCTCTGGGTTGGGTCCCGCTCTCTGCTCTTCTCCCTTGATGGTCCTAGGGAACTTTACTCCTAGACTGAAAAGTTAATCACTCCCCTCCTTGCTGTAAAACGTCTACCTTTACATTTCCGACCCTCACAATCAGTCCTGATAACAATTATTCACTATTGTATCACAAGAGACCCGTCTGCATTTCATTGCATCAGCCCCGCCTAGTGAGATTGAATACTACTCACTGGAGATTCTACCTTCCTCCATGTCCTCTGGATCTAGGTTCCCTCTTGAAAGCTTGTAAGCCAGTCACTTCTTGCCTTTGTAGCCCCCTGCCCCCCATTTTGGGTAGCCAATGTCCAAGTTGCCCATCCCTGTCTACTCTGTGTGTGGAGGGGGTTGGAATGATTCTTGCTGTAAGGACTTGTTCCCTCTTTTGAAAAGGCTTAATCTTTTTAAACAAAATGTGTGGCTAACATGTTAGGACACATACTTCATCTTTACAACAGAATTTTTCAGTTTTGTTTTCATTTTGCAAAGTTAATTATTTTTAAAAAATGCTTCTTTTTTTTTTTTTGGTTTAAGCTTTTAGTATGAATTGAGTAATAGTTTACATGGGAGAACATCAGTTTTGCACTCATCCTACCATATTTCATTTCATTGAAATGATTATAATCTTCTCCATGAATCATCATTTAACAATATTTGCTTCTATTCCCTCTGTTTTGTTGTGTGTGTGTGTGTTTAATGTATACAAAAACACTCAGGAATATATAATCATTTAAACAAGCAAAGGGTGCATTCTGCAAGCCAGCCTCCTGGCTGCCAACACACAGCCTTTCTCTTTTCATGAATCTAGAGTCCTCAGTTGCTCTGTCTCTCCATGCCATCACCTCTGCCTTCATCTCTGGTGTTGCTGCTTCTTTGGTTAGGGTCCCATGTTCTTCTCTCTTGATGGTCCTAGGGTCCTCTGTTCCTGTACTGTAAGATGAACTACTCCTCCCTCTATGTTATAAAACTTCTACTGTTACAGTAGTGGCAACCACAATTAGTCATGGTAACAATCACTCACCATTGAATCAAAAGAATGCTATCCCCATCTCTTGATTCACCAGACCCATCTAGACAAGTTGAAAACTATTTACTGGGGATTCTACTTCCCCCGACACACTTTGAAACTAAACTCCCTCTTGAAAACTTGTAAGCCACCACTTCATGCTTTATAGCACTCCCCCCACCCACCCCTCATTTTAGGTAGCCAATGTCTAAGTTGCTTCTCCCTATCAACCCTTTGTCAAAGAGTGCACAGTTTTTTGTTTTGTTTTTTTAAGTTTTTATTGCAAATTGAGTAGTGATAGTTTTCATGGGAGAATGTCGGTTTTACACTCATCCTATCATATTTTGTTTCATTGTAATTATTACAATCCCCTCCATGCATCATCATCATTAACAGTATTTGCTCCTATTCCCAAACCCGCCCCCCTTTGTTTAGTTGTACACAAAAACACTCAAGAATATATAATCATTTAAACAACCAAAGGGCACATTCTGCAAGCCTACCTCCTGGTCACCAGTACACAGCCTTTCTCTTTCCATGAGTCTAGGGTCCTCAGTTGCTCTATCTCTCCATGCCATTACTGCTGCCTTCATCTCTGGTGTCATTGCTTCTCTGGTTAGGGTCCCACATTCCGCACATGCTCTTCTCTCTTAATGGTCCTAGGATCCTCTGTTCCTGGACTGTAAGATGAACTACTCCTCCCTTTATGTTACAAAACTTCTACCTTTACAGTTGTGACAATCACAATTAGTCATGGTAACAATTACTTACTATTGAATCCTATCCCCATCTCCTTTCACCAGACCCATCTAGATAAGATGAAAACTATTCAGTGAGGATTCTATCTTCCCCAACACACTTTGAAATTAAACTCCCTCTTGAAAAATTGTAAGCCAGTCACTTCATGTCTTTATAGAGCCCTCATTTTAAGTAGCCAATGTCTAAGTTGCCCGTCCCTATCAACCTTTGGTACAGAGGGGTTAGGATTGGTCCTTGATGGGAAGACTCCTTCCCTCTCTGTTACTGTTTTGAGCTACTACATTCATAAGTATAGGTCAAGTTCATCAAATTATAGCAATTTATACTTGTTTCCTTTGTCAAATTTTTAAAATCTTCTTTTAGTCAAGTTGTGATCATCAAGCGATTGAAGCTAGGTCAAATGGGTACTATCTGCATATTTAGATGTTCTTGTGCATCTCCCCTCACTTCACTCTTGGCTCTAGCCCGCCATAGCTTTGTCCTTGTCCATGGGTTCAGGAGTCCCCAGATCTTACCATACTTTGGACCAACCAATCCTTCCTCTTCTCTCTCTCATCTCCAGGTTGACAGGGTCTATGGAAAGTGGTTGAACTCAGCCCATATCTTCATTGCTGCCTTCCCCCACTTCCACTCACCAGTAGATCAATGTGATCACCAGCAAGCTTACATGCCTGCTTATAAGTTTTGTTTGAGTTTCAGTCATGGACGGGGGTTTGTCCTGAAGGGACTTGATTGCTTGCCTTGATGGCTTTCTTCACAGTTCATTTTTAAGCCTATTTTATTCCTCTCATATTTTACTATGAGGCAAGGAGAACCATATGACCCCTTTAAGATCTTGCTTAGATATCTCCTTGGCTAAATAAATATTCAGGCCCATCACTTATAAGTTCTATCCTCCACTAAATGTTTGAACATAATTCAGACAGGTTTATTGCTACTGCATACCTTCCATTTTATTCATGCATACCTTCCTCCATTGTCTAATCACATATTCATCATTAATTTTTTTTTATTGTGAATTGAGTGAAGGTTTACAAAGTAGATCATCAGTTTTGCATTCAGCAGATCATATACTTGGTTATCATTACAATGATTGCAATCCCTTCCATTTACCAGCAGTTAACAGTATTTACCTATATTCAGTTTAACATTGCATTCCTCCCTGTGTCTTCCACTACTTTCATCTTTCCTTTGTTAACTTTTCTCTTATTGTATAACGTCTGCTGTATCACCTATGCTTCAATTATTGTATAATGTCTGCTCTATCATCCATATTAACATGTGTCTACCCTCTAGCCCACGAATAATTTTTCTTCCCTTAAGAAACAGACTGTCATAGGTTGCTTATTTTATCAAGAAAACCTTTTCTTAACTTTTTACAACATTGGTCTCACACAATATTTGTCTTTTTGTGATTGCCTAATTTCACTGAGCAAAATGTCCTCCAAGTTCATCTATGTTGTGAGATGTTTCGCAGATTCATCATTATTTCATTTTGTGTAGTATTTCATTGTGTGTGTGTACCAAAGCTCATTTAGCCATTCTTCTGTTGATTGGCATTTATGCTGGCTCCATCTTTTTGATGTCACTCTTGTAGACCGCATATTGAAGGATCCTGTTTTCTTATGAATTCTGCTCTTTCTGCCTCTTCACTGGTGCATTTAATTCTTTTACATTCAGTGTAATTGTTCATAGGTATGAATTGATTGCTGTCATTTTGGTGTGAGTGTTATTTCTCCAACAACTGGTTTCTTTGTTCCACATAATTTTCTGCACTTAGTTCATTTTGTTTGTGGATTTTCTTTCCATTTTCATTTCTGTTATGCTAATGTTTACTAAATCGTTCAGATTTTTTCCTGCATTTTGATGTGCAGTAGAGTCTGCCTGAATGCAGGCACAGTTGGCCCCTGCTTCATACTGGCATGGCTCCTGACCACATGGCTCTGAGCTCATGCAGAGCAGGGTCTAAGCTGGGTGGGGATAAAGGTGGGAGATGGTCACCAGGGGAGTATGAGGGAAAAGAAGGAGTCACACCTTTCCCTTGCCATGTGTGAATCTGCTCTGCCAGGCTACCTTCTGTTGCCAAAGCTTTTCACAAGACGGCCGTGCCACGTCTGGCCATCTCCCTCTCTCCATCCCTGATCTGCTTCTCCTCCCAGCAAGCACTCAGTCCACTTCTCTAACCTTTCCTCTAAAGTTCAGGCTTCCAGGATTTTCATTTATGTCTGTTTCTTTTGGATCCTTGTATCTTTGTTGTAGAGGGGTTCAGGTAGTGTGTCTGCCTAATATGCCATCTTGCTTGAAGTCATCGTCATTTCTTTTAAAGTCTCTCCAGAGACTATTTAACATTCATATTTCTAGCAACAATGCATATGCTAATGTCATATGTATTCTGTAAAATGATAGATTTTCTCCATAGTTCCTCTCACTTCTTTCTGCAACTTCATCAGAATTGCCTTTGATGTCCATAACTCTACCAACCATTTCTTCAAGGCAATGTAAGCTTTTATTACATTGTTGTCTTAACTATCTAGTGTTGCTATAACAGAAATGCCAAAAGTGAATGTCTAACAAACCACAAAGTATTCTCTCACTATTCAGAATGCTAGAAGTCTGAATTCTGAGTGCCATCTTGAAGAAAAGCCTCTCTTTCTCCAACAACTTTATCAGCATGTGTGAGCTGGCCATTCTTTGGACATCTCCATATGTTTTCAAAGGAGCTCTGGTAGTGTGGTGGTTATGAATTGGGCTGCTAATCTCACGGTCAGCAGTTGGAAACCACCAGCTGTTCTGTGGGAGAAAGATGAGGCTTTCTGCTCCCGTAAAGATTTACAGCCTCGGAAACCCTATCCAGGGTCACTTGAGCTGGAACTGACTCCACTGCACATAACCAACCAACCAACCAACCAACCAACCAACCAACCAACCAACCAACCAACCATATGTTTTCATATCAATCTTCTGGGTCTAGGACATTCTCAGTGCAAGGATCCGGGTCCAAAGGATGCACTCCACTCCGGGATTTTCTTTCATGATGATAATATATACACCCCTCTCTGCTCCATTCTCTCTCTTTTATCTCTTGTAAAATAAAAGGTGATGTTGTCCACATCCCAGGGAAACTTCCCTTACATCAGACCTGGACTTTCATTTGAGTAAGACTGTTGCCTCCTACACTAATCCTCTATAACTAATTGGCTGATCATATCAGATTGAGTTTTTCTGCTCCCAAAAAGATTTACTCCTCAGAAAACCTATACAGGGTCCCTATGAGTCTGAACTGACTCAGTGGCACACAACAGTAACAACAATTAGATTTTGTCATAGTGAATGGTTGCATCATTATATAAATGTCAAATTATGACATTATGTAACGGTCAAACCACTGAGAATTATGGCACAGGCAAGTTCATATATATTTTATTGTTGTTGTTGTTAGGTGCCTTCGAGTTGGCTCCAACTCAGCAATCCCATGAACAACAGAATGAAACACTGTCCAGTTCTGTGCCATCCTCATGTTTAAACCCCTTGTTGCTGCGACTGTGTCAAATTATTTTGTTGGGGTCTTCCTCTTTTTTGTTCACCTTCCACTTTACCAAACATGGTATCATTTTCCAGGGACTGGTCCCTCCTGATAACATATCCAAAGTATGTGACTCTCATTATCCATGCTTCCATTCTGACCATACTTTTTCCAAGACATATTTGTTTGCTCTTCTGGCAGTCCAAGGTACTTTCAGTATTCTTTGCCAACATCATAATTTAAATAAATTAATTCTTCTCCATCTTGGGTCAGACACAACTTATTCCTCAAAGTGAAATTCTTGCTCTTTATCATTTTAAAGAGGTCTTTTTGTATCAGATCGCCTAATGCAATATGTTGTCTGATTCCTTGACTGCTGCTTCCAGGAATGTTGATTGCAGATCCAAGCAAATTGAAGTCATTGATAACTTCAATCTTTTCTCCATTTATCCTGATGTTATTTATGGATTCAGTTATGAGAATTTTCATTTTCTTTACCTTGTGGTACAATCCATACTGAAGGGCTTTAGTCTTTGATCTTCATCAACAAGCTTTTCAAGTCCTCCTTCATGTAATCCAGCTTCTCAGATTACTAGCTCAGCATAATATATTATTGGTCTTTCAAAATTCTATCATGTGATCTCCAGCATTGTTTCTATCACCAAGGTCATATTTTCCAACTATGGGTCCTTCCTCTGTGTTTCCAACTCTCACATTCCAATCACCAGTCAATATCAATGCATCTTAATTGCATATTTGATGAATTTCAGAATGAAGAACTTGGTAGAATTCTTCAATTTCATCATCACTGGCTTTGGTGGTTGTTGTAAATTTGAATTAATAATTGTATTAACTAGTCTTCATTATGTTGTTGTTAGGTGCCATCGAATCAGTACCGACTCATAGCGACCCTATGCACAATAGAACTAAACACTGCTTGGTTCTGGGCCAACCACACAATTGTTGTCACGCTTGAGTCCATTGATACTGCCACTTTGCCAATCCATCTCGTTGGGGGGGTCTTCCTCTTTTTCTCTGACCCTCCACCTTACCAAACATAATATCCTTCTCCAGCGACTGGTCCCTTCTGACAATATGTCTAAAGTATGAGAGATGAAGTTTGGCCATCCCGGCCTCCAAGGAGCACTCTGGCTACACTTCTTCCAACACAGATCTGTTTGTTCTTTTGGCAGTCCATAATGCCTTCAATATTCTCTTCCAACACCAAAACTCAACAGCATCAATTCTTCTATGATCTTCCTTATTCACTGTCCAGCTTTCACAAGCATATGAGGTTATTGAAAATACCATGGCTTGGGTCAGGCGCCCCTTAGTCTTCAAGCTGACATCTTTGTGCTTCAACACTTGAAAATGGTCTTGTGCAGCAGATTTGCCTACTGCAATATGTTCCATGAGTCTTGATGGTTGATCCAAGAAAAATGAAGTCTTTGACAACTTCAATCTTTTCCCCATTGAATAGAATGTTGTTTATTGATCCAGTCTTCATTATGTTGTCGTTATGTGCTGTGGAGTTGGTTACGACTCATAGTGACCCTGTACAGGGTTTCTGAGGCTATAAATCTTTACGGGAGCAGAAAGCTTCATCTTTCTCCCACGGAACCGCTGGTAGTTTCAAACTGCCAATCTTGAGGTTAACAGCCCAATTCGTAACCACTACACTACCAGAGCTCCTTAGTCTTCATTGTAGGCATATGAATTTTATCTTATCACAGACAACATTGTACTTCTAGATAGATAGATCTCGAAATGTTCTTTTTGCCGATGAAAGTGACCCTATTCCTCTTCAATTTGTCCTTCCTTTCCTGCATAGTAAACCATATGATTGTCACATTCAAAATGACCAGTACCAGTTGATTTTAGCTCACTAATGCCGGGGGTATTGATATTTATGCATTCCATTTCACTTTGACAACTTCCAATTTTCCCAGATTCATACCTAATGCATTCACCTTCCAATTGTTAATGATGTTTGTGGCTGTTTCTTCTCATTTTGATTTGTGACGCATCATCAAATGAAGAGCCATTTAAAAGCTCAACTCCATCCATGTCATTAACGAGGCAGCTCTTCCCCAGTAGTATTTAGAGTGTCTTTCAACCTGAGGGGCTCTTCTTCTGGCACTATATCTGACAATGTTCCTCTGCTATTCATAACGTTTTCAGTGGCTAACCTGAAATTCAGAAGTGCTCTGCCTCTCCTTCTTGCTAGTTTGTCTTAGTCTGGAGGCTCTGATGAAACCTGTCCATCATGGGTGACCCTGCTGGCATTTAAAACACCGGTGGTGTATAGCTGCCAGCATTACAGTAACACATAGGTCACCACAGTACAATAAACTGGCAGACAGTACAATACACTGACAAATAAGTTGACACATATTTTGGGGGGACTCAAATCAATTTATAAAAGTCACCTTAAAACTCTTCTAGCCTCTACCAGTTCCAAAACCACATCCACATTTTAAGTATCTGCTAGAGGATACCTTACTCTATTGGCACCAAATTTGTCTTAATCTAGTGCTACTATGTTATGGTGTTGGAGGAGAGAATTGAAAGTTCCATGGCTGCCAAAAGAACCAATAGATCTGTTTTGGAAGAAGTGCAGCCAGAGTGCTCCTTGGAGGCCAAGATGGCCAAACTTCGTCTCTCATACTTCGGACATATTGTCAGGAGGGACCAGTCACTGGAGAAGGATATCATGTTTGGTAAGGTGGAGGGGTCAGAGAAAAAGAGGAAGACCCCCAAGGAGATGGATTGGCCAAGTGGCAGCATCAATGAACTCAAGTGTGGCAACACTAGTGAGGTTGGCCCAGGATCGGGCAGTGTTTTGTTCTGCTGTGCATAAGGTTGCTATGAGTCAGTACCAACTCGATGGCACCTAACAACAACAACAACAACAACAACAACAGTGTTACTATAACAGAAATACCATCAATGGGTGGCTTTAACAAGTAGAAATGTATTTTCTCATGGTTTAGGAAACTAGAAGTCTGAATTCAGGGTGCCACCTGTAGAAGAAAGGATGCACTCTCCCTTGTTAGCTGTTGGAGAAAATCCTTGTTTCCTGATTCCTTGGAGATCTCCATGTGACTTGGCATCAATCTTCCTCATCTTGGCTTCTTTCAATTGCTTGTTTTAACTTCTCTCATATCTGAAAAGAGATTGACTCAAGACATCCCCGACAAGAATCTTGTCTCATTCATATAACAAAGACAACCCATCCCCAGATGGAATTATAACTACAGGTATAGAGATTATGAGGGAGTCCTGTGTGATGCTGTGGGTTAATGCGCCAGAGTGCAAAGCTGTTTGAACTGCAATTTGGTGGTTCAAGCTCACCAGCTACTCCTCGAAAACCCTATACAGGGTCACTATGGTTCAGAACCGATTCGACAGCACTTTACAACAACATAGAGATTAGGATTTAGAACATATATTTTTGGTGACACAGTTCAGTTCAAAACAATGGTCAGATTGATTTGTGAACTGTTGGGTTAAACACAAAGAGATTTCTTTACTGCATTTTACTGAAATTCTCAGAGCATCAAATTATGTTAATGTGCATCTTCCAGAGGGGACAATTACAGGCAGAATTTCCCAAACTAACTTGACCACAGACCAAATTTATAATGTGGTAGTTTTTAGCAACACTGGGGAAGGGGAAAAAATATTATGTAGGTGGGAGGTGGGAAAACATTTCAAATTGGCCTCAAAAATAAACAACTACTCTAAATTCATGAGTGACTGGAATCTCAATTTCTAAGAGAGGGTGTGTGTGTATGTGTGTGTGTATTAGTAACCATATGCTTGTGTATCCATACACCATGCAGATAGGCACAATTCCTGACTATCAGCACCACCAGAATAATTTTTATAACTTAGCTCAGAAGGCCTTTTATCCCCAATATTTGCTGAGTTGTCTTTGGGGACTCCCAGTTAAATAAGGCATAACCTGATTCACACTCCTCTTGTAGGTTGGGGGCTGGGCAGAACAGGGTGTGGAGGCCTTTATCATTCTTAAAAGTGTAAGAAGTAGGAAAAGGCAAGTTAAGAGAACATTGGTGTCCTTGCTCCTGTCTCTGGCTCCTGGGGGGCTTTCTCTCTTTGGCCTGCCCTCCACATTGAGGACATGATGGAAGAGTCTTTGCAGGGAACTTCTCTCAAATTGACACCCTCTGTTTATTTTTGCACCCCTAATTACCCTCTCAACTAACACTGTGGTTTATTTTTAGAGGTTTCTCATCCACCTCATTAACAGCTCGTAAAAGCTCCTGTCTCATATTTCTACCATTTATACCCTTAATTAAACACAGTGGCCTTTGTTATCGCAGAATACAGGCCTTGTTAGAATTTAAATGGGATGACTTGAAACTCTCACCTAACTGATTTTTAAGTATTCCTTCCCCTTCCTCCAACCCTTTTGTCTGCCAAAGGGTTGTGACAATCCTGTCCCCTGTCTCCTTTTTGATTATTCTTTTCATATTCAAGAGGAAGATGGCTTAGGATTCTGGCTGCTCTATTTTGTGTTTTGTTGATTTTTTTTTTTTTTTTGCGTTCTTGGCCTGCTTCCTGCACCCCAATTCAGCTATGAGGGGAGAGGTTGACTGGCATCTTTTAAAAGCTTTGCCATCTGTTATGGATTGAATTATTTCCCAAACAAATATGTGTTGTAAATTCTAACCTCTCTGCCTGTGGTTATAATCCTACTGAGATATAGATTGTCTTTGGTATGTTAAAAAGATCGGATTAGTGTAGGGTGTGTCTTAAATCTGTCTCTTTGGAGATATAAAAGAGATTAAACAAGCAAGTAAAAGAGGCAGACCTAGGAAAGATTGATACCAAACCACAGAGAGGTCTCTAAGAACCAGAAAACAAGCTGAGGAGACAAGGAGACGCCACACAGAAAGAAGCCCTTCCCCTATATCTGGCACCCTAAATCTGTACTTCTAGCCCCCTAGACGGTGAGAAAATAACTCTGTTAGTTAAAGCCATCCATCTGCTCTAACTGCACTAGATAACTAAGACACCATTCAATGTGTGAACAGAACAGCGCTCCTTAATTAAATGCACACCAGGACCCAGGTTCCTGATCTGACACACCTGCTGGTCCTCCCACCTTATCAAAAGGTGTTCTCTAATTGCCTTTTTCAGTTGGCCCAGTTTATATTCAAGCCTTCTGAGTGGGACTGGCCAAAATGTTCCAAGCATCCATCATCAAAGACACCCCACATCAGGTACCTACCCCTCCCCACAGGGATCAAAGCAGTTCTTTCAATTTGGTGACATTTGGTAGTATGGGCCCAGGTTTCAGGGGCAAAAGGAAGAACAAGGTTTATTGTTGTTGTGGGCTATTAAGTCACTTCGCACTCATAGTGACCCTATAGAACAGAGTAGAACTGCCCCACGGGGTTTCCTAGGCGGAACTGCAGATTGGAGGTTCAAATTCACCAGCCGCTCCTTGGGAACCTATGGGTCAGAACCAATTGGACAGCACATAACAACAACATCAAACAACATCAAACTTTACAGAAGCAGATCGCCATGGTTTTTCTCCCACAGAATTGCTAGTGGGTTCAAATGTCAACCCTTTGGTTAGTAGCCAAGTACTTAACCACTGCATCACCAGGCCTCCTCCCCAAAGGCCCTGGTCAGTGCTTAGGGGCCTGGAGGTGACTTCCATTTTCACAGGGAAAGACAAGCAAACTGTCCACTGTGGCCTGGACCCAATCTACCTTATGGAACCCATAGTCTCACTGGAAAGAGATAAACCTATTGTCCATGCTGATGGCTTAGGGTGCAGGCTGAGGGGGTCTGTGTCTAAGTGCCCCCAGAAGCACTTAGAACAATTAGGGTGAGACTCATCTAGGTTTGAATCTCGGCTCTTCCCTTTGACCTTGGACAGGTTACTTTACCTCTCCAGGCTTGCTTCCTTATCTATACAGTGAGATGATACTAAGTGCCTACTTCATAGGGTTGATGTGAGAACTAAATCAGGAAATGGAAAGTGCTTGACAGGCATGCGGCCTGAAACATCATAGCCATTTAGTAGATGATAGTTGCTATTATTATTAATTCGTGTTAGAATTTTTGGAAGCAAGTGAGCATGCTGGTTCTAAGCAGCCACTCTAGACTCCATGGGCCATGTGAGCACTTTACAGAATCTTCCAAAGATGTGTTCTCTGTAGCTTGTTTCTCCCAGTGCACTGTGGATGATATAGGCCAGTTATTAGTCATTGTGATGCTGTTGATTTTAACCTATAAGAGATGTCATCTCCTTGTTCATTCATATTGTAATTATCCAATAAATATTGATTAAGAATCTACTATGTGCCAAACACTGAAAATTGCAGTGGGGATACCAACTCTCAAGTGACCTTCACTCTGGCTGGGGAGACCCTAATTATAATGTGCAGGAGCCATTAATTTTGATCTAGGGGTTGCAGAACTCAGGGAAGATGGAGGAAGGACATTTTTAACCAGAGTATAAGGATGCTAAGGGGTTCAAGGTGCAAAGGTGCCGGGGTCTGGCCTCGGCAAGGGGGTGAGGACCCGTAGATGGGGTGTCCGGTGACGATAGCGAGAGAGAGAGAGATAGAGAAAAAACAGACACAAAGAAGACAGAGAAAACAGATACAAAGAAGACAGAGAAAACAGATACAAAGAAGACAGACATACAGGCTTGATGCAAGCTGCCAGACAGACTGCTCAGTGGCTGACATTTTCCCTTCTCGGACTAACTCTAGGTGGAATGTCTGGAGAGGTGAGAGAGAAAGAATCATTCGGAGACCAGAGTGGATGCAAAACCAGCAGACAGCATCTTCATACCCTGCAAGCAATAATGCCCGCAGACTTAAGTCTGAGTCCGTCTTTTATTTCCTCTCTTTCAGGGAGGGATCTTTACAGAAGAAGAATGGTATTATTCAGACAAGACAATCTTTAAGATAAGTTAAGCCAGTAAACCTTACTTAAACCAATATTCCTTTCTTCCTTACTGGGTTTAACCTTCACTTGGATCAAACTGATTGAACCCAGGGTGGTCCGAGGGAGTTGCCCCCATTGTCCTTAATCCAGTATTCCCAGAATTTACCACTCCACCCCAAGTGAATATACCCCGGGCAGTTCCTCTCCAGAGCCTCCCTGCTTAATCCCAGTAAACCTGTCCTTGTTCGTCCTCTGAGGAAGTTTTACTGCCTTGGTTCTAGGGGGAAAATCTTGACCTTAGAAACTTAGGGGAATATTGCATTTCTCTGTGGACATCCAGGGCTCATGTTTGGAATTAAATAAATATAACTGAACACTAAGATGAAAAACAATTTGCTATTAACTGCCAAGTGGCTAGATCTGTTACACTCGGGCTTATAGGGCCTCGAACCTCTGCACGGTCTGCAACACAAAGGAGGGATGAAATAACATTCCAGGATAAGGGAATGTAATAACAAAGTCATGTTGTTGTTTCTAAATGCTGTCGAGTTGAATCTGACCTATAGCAACCCTGTGTAGGGTTTCCGAGGAGCAGCTGGTGAGCTTGAACTGCTGACCTTGCAGATCAAGCCAACTTTGCAGCCCAGCACATTAACTCACATGAAATGCATATGTTTGGGAAATGTAGTCTGTGTGGAGTGAGGATGTAAAAATGTGCAGCCAGCTAGTAGCAGGACTTGAATGTACAGGAAGAAACCTGGAGGAACGGGGAGCCCTAGGAGAAATGCATTAGACATTTGTTTTCAAAAGGAAGCTAGCTGGATCCCTGCAAAGACAGACTGGCAATAGGTCTCCACTTTTCTCTACCAGGAAACCCCTTTCATTAATTTATTCCCATAGATGTCACAGTTTGACTTTGGCCATTTAACAAATTACATTTGTTACTAATTCATGAGGTGTGATTGAGGTAAATGCAGTTTCCAGCTATTCTTTTAAAAACTGACAGCTCCTAGAGAGTACCAGCTTGGAAACCAAGGGGATAGAAAGGTAGGAGAGCAGCTATCTGGACCCAAAATGATGAGTTCTGAACTAAGATAGGGGGTGCAGGTTTGGAGAGGTAATGACAGGGATGAGGTTTTTTGTGGGTAGGATGGACAGAACTTGGAGACTGATAGGATATAGCAGTTGAGAGAGGGAGGAATCAAAGATGATTCAGGGGTGCTGAGCCTGGGAACAAGAACATTAATGGTGGCATAACCAAGAGACGGAGACCTGGTGTGGTGCTGCGAGTTAGTATGCTGGACTGCAAAGTTGCTTTGAAACGCAAAGTTGGCAGTTCAAGTTCACCAGCTGCTGCTCAGAAACCCTATACAGGGTTGATATGGGTCAGAACCAACTCAGCGGCACTTAACAACAATAACTAAGAGAAGGGACTCAGAAGGACTGATGGTCTGAAGGGAGGAGCAGCAGTAGAGAGAAAGATGTAGTTGAGATCTCTGCAGCCATTTACAGAAGTTCCTGGGTGCTAAACCAAAGACTTGGCAATCTACTTCAAAAAATCAGCCATCGAAAACCCTGTGGAGCAGTTCCACTCCTGCACACATGAGGTAGTCATGAATCAGGGTTGACTGGATTACAACTGGTTGTCTTTGTTGTTGTTGTTGTTGTTGTTGTTGTTGTTTTTGATATCCATGTTCATGAAGTTCTCCCATAGGATGTTGGGAACTTGGGAGAGAGGTCATTGCTTTGAGCATCTTAAGACTTTTCTCCCAAGCAGAGAAACCAAGATTCACATAACCTCCCATCCTCAGATTCCATGGATAGGATTAGTGGATAACACTAGCACCAACCAAGTATTTCCTTTCTCTCTTCTCACTTCCTGTTCCAATCAGTCTCAAATATGTATACTCGACTTCCTAAAATTCTCCTGTTATTGGTCCCTCAGAGCCTGGGCAATTCATATTGACTAAAAAGAGAAAAAGATTGGGTTAGGAAGAGAGGTGGGTGGAGGAGTTCAGGAAGAGGTGCCCAGGACAACACTTGATCCTGTTTCCTGTTCTTGCTTGTCCCAAGCCTGTGGTCTGACAGGTTGAGAGCAGATGTTCTCAGTCAGAATCAACCTGTCCACGTCTGCTGTTGCTCTGTGGAGACAGAGGCAGGGCTGTGGTAACAGAAGCAGATGGCTCATCCTGCTGTCATAGGGACTGAATTGCAATTGCACCTGTCGGGGGTGACCTTCAGGGCACCAGGCAGAGTTTCCAGAATGGATGCCTTTATTGGTACACTCTCTTCCATTTAACACAACAGTGTACTGCTCTAGGAGCTGGCAGATGGGTGCCCAGGTATTCTCTGGGGGAATAATTCCATCCCAAGACAGCCCATGGAGTCCCTGGATAATGCAAACATTTAACATGCTCAACTACTAACTAAAAAGTTGAAGGTCTGAGTCCACCCAAAGGAGCCTCAGAAGAAAGTCCTGGAAATCTACTTGTAAACAATCAGACCTTGAAAACTGTATGGAGTACAATTCTACTGATACACCTGGGGTTGTCATGAGTCAGAGCTGGCTCAACAGCACATGTGTGCAGAGTAGAACTGTGCTTCATTGGGTTTTCAAGGACTGATGTTTCTGAAGTAGATCGTCTTTCTTCCAGGGCACCTCTGGGTAAATTCAAACTGCCAAAGTTGAGCACTTACCCATTTGCACTGTTCAGGGACTTCTCACACCAAGGTAAATGCCCAGTAAAGCCAAATCTCTAACTCTGGTACCATACATTTACAATGTGTGGGTCTGGGCTTGACTGTGTCTCAGAATCATCTGCTAGTTTATTGAAACACAGATCCCTGGGCTCCAACCCAGATATTGCTGTTTTTGTTGTTGTTAAGCACCATTGAGTCAATTCCAATTCCTAGTGACTCTGTGTAAGGGTTCATAGGCTGAAAATCTTTTAGGAAGCAGAAAGCTTCGTCCTATGGAGTGGCTGGTGGGGTCCATAGTCCAATGCTTATCCTAAGGAGTCACCATGCTCTCCAGATCTAGTGCATCAGTATCTCTGTGAACAGGGATTTACAGTTCAACAAACTTTCTAGATGCTCGAGAGCCACTGCTGGAGATGGCCTTCACTTACCTATAGGCATGGTTCTCTAGAGACTGCTTTCTGAACATCATGTCTGATATTGTGTATATGGACTCTTGCCTCTGGTCTTGGCTCCTGTGTTCTCCTCATCCCTGACAGTAGGTGACACCCTCCTTGGCAGACTCATCGTGTTGGTCATCTGCAGCTGCAGGGCAATGGGAGAGAGTCAGACAGGAAAATAGTCCTTAACTCTGATCTCTGGGAGCAGAGAATACAAGAGAGTATGCATGGAAAGAAACGTAACAAGACAAGGCAACTGGTACCAGCACACTAGCTTCTAATCCAGAACTATACTCAGCAACTCACTTCAGGAACTGAGTAAGATAGTCCCCCTTCCTTGCAGGGCTCTGCAGAATTTTCCTCAGGAGGAAACGCTCCAGTTAGGTCTTTAAGAATGGATGGTATTTCGCTTTCCCAGGGGATGGGGAGAGCATCCCAAAGGCAGAGAATCAGCTTAAGCAACGTAAGACTGGAGAAGAGAGGTGACTTTGGCAACAGTGATAGGAAAGTGGGGAGAATCAAGTAGTGAATGCTAAACTAGTGCCTAACCAGTTTCATGTGATGAAGTCCTTGGTAATTTTTAAATATTCATTTTTCTGTGTGAAAATATTATTCTCTCCCCCACCCCCATGGGCAAAAGGAGAGTCAGTAAAAATGTCTGAGTAATGTTGGCATGCATACCAAAGGTATTAGGGTGATTAAGCTGCCAGGGAAGCAGAAGACAGCTTTTTAGGGGTTGCAAAGTAGTTATCCAGGGGCTAAATCTGATTAGTTTGCCCAGTACAGTTTTTAAAAAAATGTTGAATTTGAATACCTTGGGTTTTCCCCGCCCCCCAACTTTTTACAGCAATTACAATAATTGGCTACCTTTAATTAGAGCAATTAAAAAAATGTCTTTAGATAGTTTGCATCCTTCAGTTCCCACAGTCTGCACTTTATCATTGTTTTGGAGTCTCACACATTTATGCTCCTTGTTTAGTGTCTGACAATCTGGCGGAGAGGAGGATGGGGAGCAGATATTACAGGTAGCGGGGCAGGCAGTCGTTCAGGAGGAAAATGGGTGGCACAGATGCTTAAGTGCTCAGCTACTAGCCCAAAGTTTGGTGGTTTGAATCCACACAGAGGTGCTTCAGGAGAAAAGTCTAGCATTCTATTTTAGAAAATCAATATTAGAAAACCTTATGGAGCACAGGTCTATTCTGATGCATATAGGGTTGCTAGGAGTCAGAAATCAAGTTAAAGGCAACTGGTTTTGTTTTAGACAAAGAGTGGGGTAGTTATATAAGAAATGAGATACAATAAAAGAAGAATAAATAAATGTGACATATTGACTGATTGAGGAAGAGAGATAAGCCAGATTAAGCACATGGAACAATGACACTGAAGTTCATGAATGGCTGAGGGAGCCATCACTGAGAGACCATCACTTTTGGATGTATCAGGTTTAGGTTGTGGCAGGACATCCAAGGAAGGGCCTTGCCTACCAGCAGTTGGCAGAAGCACAATGGCAGCTGTGTGAACCAGCATCAGCCTGGAGGTGGGGGTGATGTGGTGCTGATGGTGGTGAGTGAGATTGTCCAGAAGAGGAGAGGAAACTGGAGAGAGGCCAAAGACGGGTGTGGGAACTTCTCACTTCTAGGAGCATGTGTATAAGAGTAGGGCAGCAGCAAAAGTGGATGCAATGAAGGAGACTGGAGTCATATTAGGAGAGAACGTGAAGATGGGGCTGGGTAACTACAGGTAGCACTCCATGAAGAAAACGGAATGGGAACTCATAGCTTAATAAGCCATAGGCTTTGCGTACTGATGAGAAGGCAGTGGGTGGGTGAGTGGGTGTTCGTCTTGTTTCACTCTGCTTCCTATCTGGAGGTACACTTGGGTGGTAGAGCTCCTGGAAGTTCACCTGAAGGACTGGCCCTGGGTTCTCTGTACAGACTGGCTCTGAATTGAACAGTGGGTAGATGATCTCTCCTGTGACAAGTCACTGTGTACTCCATAGGCAGCTGAGCTTGGACAAGGCTGAGCTGGTAACACTTGTCCTGAGCTGACTCACCCTTCCCTTCACCCCATGAAGCTCAGAACACTATGGACCTACTCAGCAACTCAAGCCAAAAGCTACATTTGGGTAAATGGGCTGGAGTTGCTGGAACTTTCTAACCTGCCTCCGCCACTTAGACTTTCAGGTTGGTTGAATACAAACCAGCTTTCCCTTTGAGCTTTAGCTGTTTCTTAGCACCCTGCAAAGTTGAAGAGACTGGCCACTCAGTTGTGGTTGAAAATGGGGAAGCTCACATTAGGGGCTAAGGATTCGAGTACAGATGAAAATGGTTCCGGTCCTGCTTGGTTTCACATAATTCCCAGAAGTGAAAATCCAGCTGGTTTGTTCCCAGAGTTGGTCTCTGAAACAGAATCTGGTATTTATAGAGGGCTGAACTAAGGGTCAATTAGTTCAGAATAAAAATTCCTGAGCCTGGAGTTCTCTGGAGCGACCATCTCTTGGCTTTTCTCTCCCTGGAGTTCAGTTAAGGTTTTCTCTGGAAAACTTTCAAGTTCTGAGGAGCTTGAAGAGGCACAGATAGGGGATCGACACAAAAACCACACAGACTGTCTTTCTGTTCCTGTGGACGCCTTGTAATTGTTGATGGCGAGATGGCAGCTGAAGGGAAGGCAAGGAAAATGGATCAGCAGGGGAGACCGGAGGAGCAGCTGTGGCTTTGGGGATGATGGACAGACAGGCCAGGACACCCATTGTCTCCTGTTGAAGCAGCCTCTATCAAGCACCTTCCGCTCCTGAAATCATGTGCCTGCGCTAACCTACTGGGCAGAAACCAGACTTGGTTGTTGTTAGCACAAGTCTTCCAGTTGCAAGGAAAAGGCATCGTGAGATGTTTGACATTTAAAAAGACAGCTGGAATAAGTGAGATATCGACTGACACATTTATTAAATGTCACCACTTTTGTTTCTCTTCAACGTTCAGTGCTTAAGTTATTCTAAATTAATTACACAGTTACTTGATTTATTCCTTACATCCCCTCCCAACTCCCTCCCACTTTCTCCTGGTTTAAGAGCAGCTCTTTCCCTTTTGTTCTTAAGTCACCAGTTGTGAAAGATGATCAGGGGCCTTCCAGGAAGGAGATGCTGTCTGGACAGCTGTGTTGCCATGTTCTCTGGGTGAGGTCATAAGCTGAGTCTGACCACTGCCTTCAAAGCTATTGTTGTTAGTTGCTGTTGAGTTGATTCTGGCCCATGTGGACTCCACGTGTACAGAGTAGAACTGTCTGATAGGGTTTTCAAGGACTGCCTTCCCAGGCCCCTCTGGATGGGTTTGAATAGCCAGCTTTTCAGCAAGTGGTTGAGCACTTGTTTGTATCACCCAGAGACTCCTATCCAAGCAATTATGTCAAGATGAGGGAAATGAGATCCAGAGAAGTTAAATGATTGATCATGATGGACTGGGGAAGGGTGGGGAGCCAGAACATAATGTGTGGGTGTCCTTATTCAGGACACCTGCTGTCAGGAAACAGCATCAGAGGCCAGGTAGCCACTAAGGTTAAATGAGCAGGGAAATACAGTTCCATCCCTTGTCCTCATTGCCACAGAGAGTAAGCCAGGAACATCAGGGCAGTGAGCCACCTGTTAGAATCCAGAGATGGACACAAGGAATGTCTGCATATTAAGCCTGATGTATTGGGATCATCAGAGAAAGCAAGTTCTTGGTAATTTAAGGTAGACAGCATCTGAAGTTTGTCTGGCTCTTTGATTTCACAGTCCATTTTAACTGCTGTAGATCATTGTCAGTAATTTCTCCAGGGACATGAAAGACCACAGTACAAAGGGCCATAGCCCTTTCAACAGTGACTAGCAAGTCCTCTGTCATCACTGGGGCTCACATGTCCAAAAACACTTCGAATTTCTAGCCACAGGCTTTCATTCCTCATTGTTCCAACCTGAAGGGTCCCTACAAACCTCTGGTTCAGCCACAGTGCAAGGTGACTCGGCTCAGAAAAGAAGAAATGCCACATGTCTCAGGGAAGCCTGAGGCACCTACCCACCCACGTTGATGCTCTGTGTCTCTCTGGATAATCCCCGATGTGTCACCAAATTTCCCCAATCTGTGTCAGAAAAAAAGAGCCACCTCAGGGAAAAGAGTCATAGGCCCTCCGCTCCCTCTCCAGAACTCATTTACTGTGAGTTAGTCGTCCTCAGCCATGATCCCTGCAGGAGGAGGTTTATTATACTACTCTGGTAATGAAATAAAGAGATGGAACAAGGAAAGAGCTGAGCCAGTCATTGTGAGCTCCTGAGTTTTCATGGTTCCTCTGAATTCTCTGAATTCTTCTGGCTGCCTTGTCTTTGATAGCTCATCACCACATTTCCCTTTCCATGAAGTCTAATGGCACAGGATTTGTTGGGAAAGTGATGGGTCCTCCAGCTCAGCACTGCCTTACAAGTAGAGCTATTCAGTTACACCAAGACTTCACTCTTCCTTATATCGTCCATCATGGTGGTGGTGGTGTACTGTGGAGTCAGTTCCAACTCATTCCACCCCTGTATAGCATTGCCAAAACTGTAAATCTTTATGGGAGCAGAAAGCCTTGGAATGACTGATAGTTTTGAACTACTGACCTTGAGGTTATCAGCTCGACTCATAACCACTGCGCTACAAGAGCTCCTTCATTGTTGTTGTTGTCATGTGCCGTGGAGTTGGTTCCGACTCATAGTAACCCTGTACAGGGTTTCCGAGGCTGTAAATCTTTACGGGAGCAGAAAGCCTCATCTTTCTCCCGTGGAACAGCTGGTAATTTCGAACTGCTGACCTTGTGGTTCGCAGTCCAATTCGTAACCACTATGCTAGCTCATAGAACATGTTTATGTTGTGTTTAGTTGAGGTCAAATGCAGCAGGCGAACCCCACAACTCTTGGGCTCTTCCTGTAGGAATAACTGAGGATTCAAGTCTAATGGTTCACAAAGAGGCCCTCCCTGGGGACGGCTGAGACCAGGGACTTAAAGGGCACATTTAGGGGTGTACCATGAAGGATATATACATAGATGGTGGGGGCTAGGTAACCCTTCTCTAGGATGCCTAAAACTCTTACATGTCTCTGGCATTGTCTTTATCACATTATCATTTTCTTCTTATGAAGAGGGGGCTTCAAAAAGTTCATGACAAAATACCATTGTCTTTTAACTCCATTTTTCCATGAATATTTTGAAGTCCCTTCATATATCTGTCTTCTCTTCTTGAAAGAGTTGTGAGTTATTGGAAGGTACTTTAGTGTGGTAAGTTAAGTGTGTGAGCTTTGAGATCTAATTACTAAAGTTCAGCCATGTGACCTTAGGCAAATTCCTGAACCTCGTGAATTAACTGAGATAATGCTTGTAAAACAGGACTGTGCTTGGCATAAAATGCTTAGTATCTGTGAGTTTTTATTGTTAATTTGTGTATCCTCAACCCTGGTATACACTAGATGCTCAGTACATGTTTGTTGAGTAAAGGATTGAATATGCACTCCATGGCACATAACAACAACAATGCACTCAGGAACAGAGGGGAGCTTGCAATTATGGGAGTAAGTCAGGTTGAAGTTGTTGAATCGTCTGGGGCAGACGGTGGGCAGGAGAGAGAATCTGGGTTGTAGGACTGAGTTTTGTGGGCAGGTTGAGAGTTGGCCAGGGAATTTGCAATTGTGAGAGATGACTTCCACAAGAGTCAAGAATTTAGCATAAAAAATCTGGTTGGCTAGCTTTGACCTCCATAACTGTTTGTTTGTCCTGCTTCAAGATGTCCTCCAGAGATGAGGATGTAGATAGAATGTTAGCAAATGGCATTGTGGAGATTATAGTGTCTTCAGGAGTTGGCACCCAGCAAATGTGGGTGCAAATAAATTTGTAAATCAAGTTATATTTAATCAACTTGAATTAGCTTGATATGAAAAACCATTTGATGAAGACTTTGATTTGTTTTTGTTCATCAGCATTTTTATCGATCAACTTTGCTTGGGCATGTCTCCATTATTATTCACATCTCTTTCCTTTTCCTTGACCTCTATGTGTTGATGGTTGCTGAAGAACCTCTCTTTGAGACTCTCCTTGTCTACTTATACTCACTTAGCAGTGTCAGCCTCCTGTCTTCACATCTCATTTTTGCGTGTAAGCTTTCTATAAATTACCATCTCATACCTGACCTCTCTGTCAAGCTGCAGCTTGAACTGCAGTTGTCTGACAGACATCGCCCCAGCATCTCAAACTCAGTTTGTCCCAAACTGGACTCATCATTTTTTCCTTGTTATGTTAAGATCCTGGTTTCTATGGAAGGTTCCTCCAGTGTAAAACATACGCTATTTTCTTCTCTCTGACTTCCAGATCTGATCAGGTCCCTCTGTAATAACCACACACATATTGTTGTCCTTGTCCCTCTGTGCACAGCCTGTCATTGCTTTAGGACTTTCTCCTCTCTTTGTTTTTCAAATTTTTACTTTCATGAAATATACTGTATAATGAAAACACTACTCATTTCAACTATTTTTGCATGTATGATTTACTGACATTAACTATGTTCCCACATTGTGCAACCGTTACCACTATCCACTGCCAAACTTTTCACCACCCTTAACAGAAACTCAGAGTCCTGGTGTGGCACTGTGGGTTAATCAGCTGGACTGCAAAGTCCACTTGAACCACAAGGTCAGCGGTTCAAGCTTACCTGTCGCTCCTTGGACATAGAGATACAGGATCACTATGGGTCGGAACCAACTCGATGGCACTTAACAACAACAGAAACTCAGTACCCTTAAGCAATACCTTCTGATTTCTTCCTGAACAATGATACTGAAGCAAGAAGTCTAAGGTGCATTGAAGGAATTGGCAAAGAACAAGGCACCAGGAATTGATGGAATAAAAATTGAAATCTTTCAAGAAAGTGAGGAGGTAATTGAAATTTTTTAAGAAATTGAGGAGATACTGGAGGCACTCACTCATCTATGCCAAGAAATTTGGAAGACAACTCTCTGGCCAACTGATTGGAAGAGATCTGTATTTGTGCCCATTCCAAAGAGAGGTGACCCAACGGAATGCGGAAATCATTGGCCAGTCTCTTTGATATCCCATGTGAGTAAAGTTTTACTAAAGGTAATACAGAAACAGTTGCAAGCATACATTGACAGAGAACTTTCAGAGGTTCAACCAGATTCAGAAGAGATTGTGAAATGAGGGATATCATTGCTGATGTCCGATGGATCTTGGCTGAAAGCAGAGACTACTAGAAATATGTTTGCCTGTGCTTTATTGACTATGCAAGGGTTTTTGATTGTGTGGATCATGACAAGCAATGGACAGCATTGTGAAGTATGAGTATTCTGGAACACTTAATTGTGCTCATGAGGAATCTGTACGTGGACCAAAAGGCAGTTGTTCAAACAGAATGTGGGAACACTGAATGGTTTAAAATTAAGAACGGTTTGACAGGGTTGTATGCTTTCAACATACTTGTTCAACCTGTATGTTGAGCAAATAATCCCAGAAGCTGGGTTATATGCAGAAAAATGCAGTATTAGGATTGGAGGAAGGCTCATTAACAACCTGCAATATGCAGATTACACAAGCTTGCTTGCTGAAAGTGAAGAGGACTTAAAATATTTACTGATTAAGATCAAAGAGCACAGGATTACATTTTAATGTAAAGAAAACAAAAATCCTCACCAATGAACCAATTAACAACAGTCATATCAATGGAGAAAAGATTGAAGTTGTCAAGGACTTCATTCTTCTTGGATCAATTAATTATCAACACTCATGGAAGCAGCAGTCAAGAAAACAAATGACGTATTGCATTAGGCAAATCTGCTGCACAAGACCTTTTTCAAGTGTTGGAGAGCAAAGATGTCAGCTTGAGGACTAAGGTGCACCTGACCCAAGCCATGGTATTTTCAATAACCTCATATACATGAGAAAGCTGGACAGTGAATAAGGCAGACTAGAAGAACTGATGCTTTTGAGTTAATGGTGTTGGAGGAGAATATTGAAAGTGCCATGGGGCTGCCAAAAGAACAAACAGATCTGTGTTGGAAGAAGTGCAGCCAGAGTACTCCTTGGAGGCCAAGATGGCCAAACTTCGTCTCTACTACTTAGGACATATTGTCAGGAGGGACCAGTCGCTGGAGAAGGATATCATGTTTGGTAAGGTGGAGGGTCAGAGAAAAAGAGGAAGACCCCCAACAAGATGGATTGGCCAAGTGGCAGCATCAATGGGCTCAAGTGTGGCAACAATTGTGAGGTTGGCCCACGATTGGGCAGTGTTTCGTTCTGCTGTGCATTAGGTCGCTATGAGTCAGTACCGACTTGATGGCACTTAACAACAACGACAACAATCCACCCTTGATAACTCCTAATAAACTTTGGTTTGTATGCATTTGACTATTCTGGACATTTTATAGAAATGGGATCATATAATATTTGTCCTTTTGTATCTGGCTCATTTCACTCAGCATAATGTTTTCAAGGTTCATTCATGTTGTAGCCCATATGAGAATTTCATTTCTTTTTGTAGTTGAATATTATTCCTTTGTATAGATCTTTTGTTTATCCATCCATCCGTTGACGGACATTTGGGTTATTTTCATCTTTTAGGGA
Source organism: Chrysochloris asiatica (assembly GCF_000296735.1). Taxonomy (NCBI): domain Eukaryota; kingdom Metazoa; phylum Chordata; class Mammalia; order Afrosoricida; family Chrysochloridae; genus Chrysochloris; species Chrysochloris asiatica. The sequence goes on along the minus strand of NW_006408603.1, from coordinate 2,152,141 downwards.
TTGTGAGTAGCGCTATAATGAACATTGATAGACAAGTATCTGTTTGAATCCCTGCTGTTATTTCTTTTGGGTACATCCCCAGGAGTGGAATTGCTGGGTCACTTGACAACAATGACAAAGTAATTCTAAGTTTGTTTTTTGTTTTACGGAACCACCAAACTATTTTTCATAGCAGCTGTATCCCTAGGCACATGGTTAGATTGTACTACTTGAACCCATTATGTGTGGGGAGGGCATGTGAGTATTTCTGGGCAAGGCACTGTGAAGGAAAGTAACATGGTTACTTGCATATCAGAACAATCAATTTTGGCAGTAAGAGACCCTGCAGAGAACTCTCTTCCCTCAGACATAACCAACCATTTTGAATATTGACTGCTCTGTCATTCCTGCAAAGGACACCTCACATGAATGAGAAATAGACCCTTGTTGCTCTTAGCTGATGAAATCTGAAGTTATTATTGCAGCATAACCTAGCCCATTCTGACAGCTGTTGGCTCATCAGCTGTAGCTATGAGTATCATCCCTGAATCCTGCGGCTGGTCCTCATGGAAAACTCTTATACAGGGGAAAATGCATTTTTAGGCAACAGGGTGCTTCTCCCAGAAGTTCAGTTCCCTTGGCCTCTCACTATGGCACATCAGTAATTTAGATGCAGATGTGTTGGAAGGAATGGCACCTTCCATTCTCCTCTCTACAGGTTGCCTTCTAAATTAATTAAAAGCTGAGGGGTGAGCCGAGAGAATATTCTATTATGCTAGAATGCTCTTTTAAAATTTTTTCCTGTTTGTAATAGGATTTTCCTGTCCCTTTGCCAAGTTTTATGAGAGTTAGCAGGATTCCCCTCCTGGTAGATGAGAGCAATGTACTTTCCAGATATAAGTGTGTGTGACCCACTTTCCCAGAGGAACTTCAGCATCTGCAGGGGCTAATGGTTGAGTGAAACAGCTGAGGAAACAGCCGAGCCCTCCCCCCCCGCCCCCCCCCCAACTGCACTGGGAGCTATGAGCCTGGCAAAACACAGGTGGATTCCCAGCCACCTTAGAAAGCAAGCAAGCAAGAAAGAAAACAAAAAATCAACAAGCCATTCTGCTGAACTTCCGATTAAAGAGCTGTGGTTATCTGTGTGAATCAAAGATTAAAAATAAAAGCTTTTCAGTGACCTGTGCAGGGACATAAAATGACAAGAGAAATGGGCAAGAGACAGAGCTTTAATTGAATAAAAACTCCAGGCTGTGACAGGGGTGGGGAAACACGGAGCAGTAATTAACAACATAATTTTTTAAATGACGATGCAATTAATTAACATCCTGGGTAAGTGGGTGTGAGGAAGGCATCTTTCAGCTTAGAAACATAGCTGAGTAAAGGAGTAGAGGAATTTGTATTTTTTAAAATCTATATGCAAATGGTTACCGTGACTTCAGCAAAGCTCACAACAACCACCGAAGAGATTCCTTACGCCAGAAGAAGCCAACAAATGAATCAGCTTTGTGTTTTATTTTATTCGGAAACTTGTATTTCATTTTATTCTCATCTGTGAGGGAGAAACAGTGGGCTAGATAATGAAGTTGGCAGACATTCACATTTCATTCATGCTTCAGGTTGAGAACTAGCCTCCCCTGAGCATTCTGGGAGTGAGGCTCCAGAAGCTAAAAGCCTCCCAGGGGTAGGCATCCAAGCCTGTAGGAATTACTGAGACTGCTGAAACTGGATGGTCACAGTTGGTAAGGTGGTGTGGGGCTGACCATAATCTACTTAGAAAAGCTTCTTGTGCTACTCACTTTGGGATAGCTGTTTGGGTATCAGAGGAATGTCTGAGAGCAGCAACTATCCCAGGATTCACACTGATGGGGCTCCTTTTCCCCAGGTTAGAATGGGCCATCCTCACTTGCCTAAGGGTTTAAAGGTGACAGCAGGACATGCATTTTAAGCTCACTTCTAGAATGATCCCTTCCCATTAACTTCTGGGCTCCTGTGACCCAGGAAACTCAACTGTCCCCTCCATTGTTGCAGGAGCCATAGCATCTGCTTTGTGATTGCAGTGGCTGTCTTGATGGAGTCTGTCTAGAGTCAAGAAAACAGATTGAAGTTTATCATCTGCTGGGAGTCTTGTCATGACCTTGGTTTTTTTTCTCTTTCTCAAGTGCGTCTACAGCTTCAGGATTGCCTGAGTAGGAGAAAATTTATCATCACATTAGTGACACATTAGCCCCTAGCCTATGGCTCAGTACAGGGTGAAGTTTGGGTTTATCTACATTTAATTTTATAAACTGAAAACATCTTTTCCACAATGCCTCTTTATCTCATGTCCAATCTGGTCATTTGGGGGGCTAGAAGACACTAGCCTGTTATTATCAAGCAAAGAAACTTGATAATCTGGCTTAAAATGAGTGTTACTTTATTGAGTTGCTGCTCCTATAGCATGTGACATATATAAAGAATAAGACACAAGGTTGGTGAATAGCTTTTAGGTTCTTGACCTTCCATTGTTGAAAGAAAGGATTTTCCAGTGGACTTGCCCCTTGTAAGACATACACACAGCTCTGGAAACTAGCCTTGTTTAGTTACAACTTGAAGTGGAAACTCACTTTCACATGAGGTGAACAAATCTACCTAGTCATCAGGCATAGAGGGGAAGGCCACTATTAACAGAAGTGCGCTATTACAATATAGAATAGTTAAAACATTTTTTTTTGCCTAAACTGAATTTGACCTAAAGTAGAGATCTAAAGGAAAAAAAGAAACCTTCACAAACACTGAAAACAATAACAACACTGAAGTACTTAGTAATTTATAAAACTAAAGTTTAAGGTGAATATTGTTCCAAAGTCAATGGGGTTGAAATAGACTTAAGCAGACTTGGTTTCAATGAAGAAGATACTCTTCAGAGCAAGATGGCCCTCAGTGGCTATTTGGATTTCAAAACTACTCATTAAAAAAAAAAACAAAAAACAAAAAACCCAAACCCCATTTTATCTAGATTTTTCTTTGATCTGTTTAGGCATTTTAAACAGCTGTTTGATACTTTATGGAATTATAAAGCTGTGTATAACGCAGAAACCATTCCAGAATGCATGTGCTTTTGTTTTTTGTTTACAACAAAGGTTACTTTTGAGAACAAAGATCTAGCTTTCAAACAAATATGATCATTTACTGTGGAGCATCAGAAAACATATGGCACGTTTAGTTTCAGCAAAATCATTCCTAATGAAAGTGACTAAGTTTCTTGTGAATCATACCTAAAGAAAGTGACTAAGTTCCCATAAGGAATCAATAAGTTTCAATTCATGAAGAAAACAAAGGAGGAAGGAGAGCGAGGAACCCTGTACAACCAGCTGAGCTAATGGCTCACAAATACCTCACAGTTCTGATTTCAGTATGGTGCCGGAAGTCGGCATCTTGGTTTATGTCACACTAGCAAAGAGCTTCAAAGTGTCGGTGAATTATCCTCATAAAGGCTCTTGGATTTGCACCATTTCCACAGGACACTGAAAATGCAGTCACGGCTCCATCCAACTTCATTTTTCTTCAGGGTTGAGGAGCTTGGTGGAGACACAAAATTTCAGAAACTCAATCCGCCTCCACAGAAAAGACTACTATTTTACATGGTATTTTATAGAACCAGCTATTGGTTCTCTGCCCTGTATTTTCCCCTACTTTATTCTCTTCTTTTCTTGACAGATGACCCATACAAAGTGAAAACCACAAAGACATCATCACCTTGGAAGACAGAAAGGACTAAGACAGATCTGACCACACGACAAGTGTCTCGGCCTTGACCTACACAGGAGTAGGTAAGACTCTGGAGTGAGAAGCTTGTTGCCACTGCTACTGCACAACACTGTGTTTAGACTGTTGAACAAGTGCAAAAAGAACATTGCTGAGTCCCGTTTGTGTTGCTCGCCTGTGCTGCTCATGGTGTCGGAGGTGGTTTCGGAGATGGGCAAGAGCTCTCACTGTCGAAGCTGGCAGCTCGGCCCTGCCACTGGGGGAAGGAAAAAAGGTGGTCATGGATTGCCAAGGAAATTTCTGCCACAGTTTACAAAATGTGTCTTATCCATGCACTGAATTCACCTCTCCAGCTTCTCATAAGCTTTCTTATGATTTGCTGTCAGCCATGCAAAAAAATAAAAGGAAAACAGCTTTAGAGTTTCCAGTTTGGAACACCTGATTTAAAAAAAAAAAAGGACCTACTGCAGAAATAATTAAAGCTTTCTTCACTGTGTGCAGCATGTGTGCGTGTGCGTGTTAATGAGGTGCTACGAGTGGACCACCTCTGAGTGCTTCAGCCATTTTTTCACGCTGAAAATCAGATTATGTTAGCAGTGAAAGAGTCTGCAGAGTATGTCCTTTCTGCCAAGAACCCGTGATCATGAATTATTAGCAATTTGTCTAGGAGCTGTTAGTACAGCTAAAAACCTGATATTGCTTTAGCTTTGGACTCTCTTCTTTGCTTTTTTTTTTTTTAAATTAAATGTTTTTATTTTGGATTGAGTGAAAGTTTACAGGGCACATCATCAGCTTCACATTCAACCATTCATATAGCTTGTTTCATTACATTGATTATTATCTCCTCCATATATCATCAGTTAACAGTGTTTCTCTCTATCCTCTTTAGCTTTTTTTTTGGATGGAGGGGGACTTGCCTTTTTGGAATTTACAGTCTCGGCTTTTAGGGAAGGTTTTTACATTTGTCTGTGGATATCCAGGGCTCATGTATGAGATTACTAACAAGCATTACTGAATAATCAGATGAGGGACAGTTTGCTATGTCTACTAGGTGGCTAAAGTCTGATCCTCAGAGCCTATGGTTTGGACGGTCAACAACGCTTGGGCCCACAGGGGCTTGGCCTCCTGACCGGGTCTGCACGGTCTGCATCCGAATCCTCCTTATTTATTGTTTGTTTAAGGGACGCTGCCTGTCTTAGGCAGTCAGTGCGAATTCCTCAGTCTTACCAGTCATTGAAACTCATTGCAGCATGGCAATGGCTCTGTCTTAAGTTGCCGAGGTTCCACGTGATCCTTACCCGTCTCTGGCCACACGTCCAGCATAAGCAGCCGCCATCCGAGGAAGGCAGGGAGGGAGGAGATTGGCTGGGGACCCCATGCGCCAGACGTTGCCGGCCCACCACCTGCTCTAAGGTGACCAAGCAGGATCACTATGCTGAGGTTCAATCAAGTTCTTAGGGGATCTTACTCTCTAGCAGGGGTAGCAAATTAGTAGCCACTCAGTGTTCACTTTGAGAATTACTTATATCATAAATTTGAGCATGTAGCTGATGAATATCCACAGACAAGTGTATATGTTCCACAACCTCCTAAAATGCTGTTGGACTCTCTTCTTTGCTTTTAATGCTTCCTATGGGTCTTTGCACTCGACTTGTGAAGAGGTAGGAGATGAGGGGAGGTGGCAGCCCCTTCCCTTCTCTGGCATCTTCTCCTCAGGTCTTGTGTCTCAATAGATTGCCTCCTCTCCCCTGCCTCCAACCCTTCTATGAAAGTGGGTGATGTAATGGGGCGTAATGGAGTGAAGGAGAGGAGTGAAGATGGATGGACCTGCGCCTTGAGCAACTCAACCTTTCTTTAAGCAGAAAGCCAGTCATGCCTACAGCAATGTTTTTTAGGCTAACATCTGACCTAGTGAATATTCTTGACCTCTCTGAGGTTGTATAACTTCAGAGTGACTCTGTGTCCACTGCGTATCCCCTGTGCTTAGGTGTCTCCACTAAGGGGTGGTGACATTGCACAACATATTTGTGCCTAGAGGTGAGATGGGAGAGGGTACAGATCCCCCCTCAATACAGCTACATGTAGACAGTGCTGAACCACCTAAGAGAAAGACCATTTGTTACCCAACATTACCTATGGAATAGACGAGAAGCTCACAAAGCTGAGTAGAAACCCAGACCTATTAAAGTAGCTTGATGCTTCCAGTTCTAAGGAAAGCGCCTGCTATCCTCTATCCTTCTCTGGGTTCTTAAAGCTCCTTGTCTAAGCCACCTGAAAATTATTACAGATAACCAAGGACTGGAGCAAATAGGTAATGGTGACCATCATTAGATGGCCTGATTGATCACTGACCAGTTGCTGTTGAGTGAACTCTGATTGATGGTGACCTCATATGTGCCAGCATAGAACTCTGTTCTCCATAGAGTTTGCAATGACTGACTGTTTGGAAGTAGATCACCAGACCTTTCTTCTGAGGTCTCTATGGCCAAACTTGAACCTCCAACCTTTCAGTTATCAGCTGAGCATATTAACCATTAGCACTGCCCAGTGACTCCTTATGTAACCTAGACTGGAGCAATCTTTGTAATGTTAGGAGGTACGTCTGGGAGATCATCCAGCTGAACCCTTTTGCTCTTGCAGATTTCAAAAGGAAAACACAGAGACATTAAGACACAACTGGTTAGGGGCAGAGCCAAGATCTGAAACTAGATCTCCTAACTTTCCATTCTGTGTTCTTTCCACTCTGTTCTGCTGCTATCTTAGCATGTGGCCACACTAGAGGGAGAAAGGGACACAAAAAAATGTAATAAGAAACCTAACCTCTTTGGGTCCATACCAGGTACTTACTCCTAACTCCGGTGGCAGTCTCTCTGCTTGCAGCATCCACGTGAATGAAATCACAACCGAGGGGTTCCCTGGTGAAATATTTTAGATAAATAAATGCCTGGGTGCTGAACCCATTGTGACTTCTGACTCAAGTGCTTCGTAACTAGAAGGTGACATAAGACGATTACTATTGCTTCCATTGAACTGATAGTCATTTTAGGGGTTCTACTTTTTCTGTTACAACCTATACTGTTGGTGCAAAGACATTGTAATTACCGGCTTGTCCCCTGAGTAAGCATGCCACTTTAACATCCTGATTGATAGGCCAGGTCAGAGGAGAGGAAATGAAATAGCTACACAGAATTGTTTTTTTTCTTTTATATAACAACCCAAAGAGTAGTCACACAATCACACGGAGACAAATTGTTTATCTGGGACAAATAAAGAAGGAGCACCAGCTTCCCCCCCCCCTACCCCCCCCACCATGAAGATAAACAAAGGGAGGGGATGGGATCATGGACAATGGGAAGGTGGATGATTCCAAGGGGATTGTTATCACCAAGACTCTGAAAGAGCAGAGAACTGGTCTCCAGCATGCAGAAAGACTAGTGTTCCAGGGTGCCTGTGTCCCAGTGCAGTGTTTTGTTGTTCTAAAATGGCTCATGTTCCAACAGAGATCTAAAATCTTTGGCAGATGACCCAAACTTGGCCTTCCTTAGAAAAACACCGTGGAGAAGGTTGGTCAGTCTGGGCCTGTGTGTGGTGGTGGCAACATCATGCAGTCCTGGGCGGGCGTGCTGGGAGATGAGGGACTACAGCCCCTGCTGGTGGAGGGCACTGGCTATGGCTTAATTGATTTTTATTCATGAAAATGATCTCAGTAGGGAAAAATGTCTTCTCGGTTCATTTGCTCCTTTCAACCTTATTTTAAACCCCAAACAAGCAATCAAGGAGAATGCCTTCTGTTCTCATTAATAAAAAAAGAAATGATCACAGCACTTAACTCTTCTAAGAAACCCAAACTCATTGCTGTCAAGTTGATTTCGACTCATAGCAACCCCACAGGGCAGAATACAATGGTCTCATAGGGTTTCCAAGGCTGTACATCTTTACTGAAGCAGACTGCCACATCTTTCTTCCTCAGAGCATCTGGTGGGTTCAAACTGCTGTCCTTTTGGTTAGCAGCTGAGAGCTTTAACCACCACACCCTCAAACCTCCTCCTCTAAGAAAGGCGCCATCTAAAATACAGACAGCCTTGTAGACATGATGCAATTTATCTTCCCAGGAGCTGGAGAATAAGATTTCTTTCTATATTATACAAGTGGGAGAAGGTCCAGGAGCAAGGCTCTAGCTTGATGTCTGGAATAGGATGGAAAAGGAGGCCATGTGGACTCTAAGGAAGATGGATATATGTACAAATACGATGCATTCCATAAACACAAAGTGCCAACTTAATATGAGCCTGGCGGGGTTTAAATGCACTTTTATACAGATACTTGAATTGGTTGCTAAACGCATAGGCAAACATTTATATGAATTTGAGCGGGTGAAATTCTAAGTTGCCAAGGCAAATGTTGTTTTCAGCTTCTTGATAAAGAGAAATGGTCAGTTGAGCAGAAAATGGCAGGGCAGTGCTTGGGGGAGGGATGGTCTCAGAATCTTGGTAGAAGAGGTCAAGAAAAAAGTAAGCCTCAAGGATATGAATCAATTTATTCCCTTTTCGTTTTCTTTATACTGCTACTTTCTCTTTACTGTCTCATCAAATATTCATTTTCAAAGGCTTGATTCTACTTTATCTTTCCTCCTTTTATAGTCTGGACTAGAGAGTTAAAGTTCTCAAAGAAACCGGACTTGGAATCAATTATTTGGTTTAATTAGGTTGTATTCATTGTGAAGGAAAGTGATTCTGGGGCCAAGTCTCAATACCTCTGGGTTACCCAGCATCCCCACCCCCTACTTTAGCCGTGGCTCTAGTGGTTATTGTCAGTTCGCTGTGGTCAGAGCCAGCCTGGCAACAGGGGTGGGTTATTACAGATTCCAGATTGCAAAGGCAGACACAGTATAAGATGCTGGCTCATGGGCCCATTTGTCATTTAAGTCAAAGATTCCTAGAAAAGCACAGATGGGAAGGATCATAGAGATCATCTTATTCACCCTATCATGTGTTTAATGAGGAAACGGAAGACCATAGTGGACCAGAATGCCCCATGGCACACCAGAGGTTCAGCTAGGCCTCCTAGCTTCCATTCCATGCCTGTGCCCCTAAATTATCCTAAGTAGTTTAGTAATTTATTCTACTCTTAAACATCTCCAAAGGATTAACAAATCGAGGGGTATGGAGAGAGAAGGGCACACAGAAACCATGCTAGGTTGACTCTGCCCTGTGGTCAGTGAAGAGTCACATGTTGGCTCCCCATCATCTGAGTCCTGCCCAGAGGTTGTCTCCTCGGTAGATGAAGGGAGGTCATGGTACCTCACCCACACTGCAGAAAAGGGTCTTCTTTAAAAGAGACTTTTCTACTTGTGAGCAGAGATTCCCTTTGGGGAACCAGCCAGAGATCTGAGGTTGATCTCATGAATTAACCCCTTGCCATCACAAGTCCATTCCAACTCATAGTGTTGTTATTGCTAAATGCTGTTGAGTCAGTTCTGACTCATAGCAACCCTGTTTAGGGTTTCCAAAGTTTGAACCACCGACCTTGAGGTTCAACTGACCTTACAGTCCAGTGCTTATCCTGCAGTGCCACACCAGGACAGAATAAAAGTGCTCTTCAGGATTTCCAAGGCTGTAAATCTTTATGGGAGCTTCATCTTTCTCCTGTGGAGTGGCTTGTGGGTTTGAAACTCGGACATTGCGATTAGCAGTCCAATGCTTAACCCACCAGGTCACCAGGGCTCCTTTAAAGCTCCACCAAACCAAGGAGTTCTGGTAGCATAGTGGTTATGAATCGGGCTGTGAACCGCAAAGTCAGCAGTTTGAAACTATGAGCTGTTCCGTGGGAGAAACATGAGGCTTTCTGCTCCCGTAAAGATTTACTGCCTCAGAAACCCTGTACAGGGTCGCTAGGAGTCGGAACCGACTCCACGGCACATAACAACAACAACAACAACCCAAGAACCAAACCTACTGCCAATTAGCTGATTCTGACACATAACAACTCTGTATAGGGTTTCTAAGGCTGTAAATCTTTACAGTAGCAGAAAGTCTCATCTTTCTCCCACAGAGTAGCTGGTGGATTTGAACTGATGACATTGTGGTTAGCAGTCCAGAGCTTATCCTAAAGTGCTACCTGGGCTCCTTTAAAGCTCCGCAGCTGTGGTAAAATCAAGGCAACTATAGGCAAAATGTGAGGCAGAGATTGAGGGGAACTCTGCAGAGGTTGCAGTCTAGGATGGAGTTTCAAAGTATAGGCACACCTGGAAGGTAAGTCAGTTAGCCTGGCTCCTTTCTCCCCCAATAGGATTCCATGTATCCAATCCCCTCTGTTCTCATTGCTGGAAACAGGTGGGAATGGGCTTGTCCACCTGAGAAGGAAGGAGCTACAGGTCCTCTGGGTTTACCGCCCATGCTCTTTCTGCACCACAGACTACAGAGCAGATGACTACTTTTAAGCTGTAAGGCCACATGTGGAAGGGATGATGCTTTATTTTTATTAGCAGACTTTCCAGTTTTATATAGCGATCTAGATTTCCTGGGTTTGAAGGGTGTGAAGATGAGTAAATAATCACCCAGATTTCTAGGATGTAGATTGGGAAAGTTGAAATTGATGAAAATGGGGTTTAACGTTTGCCTGGCTATTTCCATTCCAACCCTTTGAGCAAAAGCAGACTTGTGGACCGCCGAGGTGGTCAGAGGATCTAGAGATTGTAGGGTTTGATGAAGAGCAGGGCAGACTGTAAATATCATTTGAAAGGACTTTTTATTTTTGCAGTTGAGAGGAAAGCGATTGGATCAAGCAGTCCAGGAGGGACTGGGATTGGAGCCTAAGTCTTGGGACTCCCAAGTCAGTGCTCTTTCCATGATGTTTCTGTTAGATTCAGCATAGTGGCTTTCACCACAAAGTGCAGCGCCATGAGACCATCCTAACTTCCTCCCTATAGTGACCTCCTGCCAAGTCGACTGACTGGTTTGAGCCTCAGGGAACTTACTGCTCAATAAGGATAGGATTTCTTGCCAAGTTCTGATCTCACCCCCATGGGGTTCTCTGTTACAGGAGGCACTTGGCCCAGGGGTTTTGTGAAAGCATTCCAGGCCTGGCACTGTGGAGCTGCCGGGAAGCTTTCCTCAAAGTTCTTATTTTTCCATTAAGAACTGTTGGCTTTCAATAATGCCCAGCATCAGGGCTCTTTGCCAGACAATTTCCCATCTTCTCCCTCCATTTCCTTTCTAAGGGTTACACATTGGGTGCGAAACGTGTGGTCCCCTCCCCATGAAAGGCCGAGGGTCTTGCAAAAGCCAGTTGCCATTCTCCAGCCAATGTGATCATGCAGTAGACATGCCAAGGGCTGAGCACAACCTCACCCACCTCTTTGAAGGATTTCTTTACCTCCACCAAGGAGTGCCAGTGTGCGATGGGCTTCCGTGGGTATGCCAGCATCTCATTCCAGTGGTCCCTGCCCAGACCTTCTGCATTGATCCCCACACGACAGACCCCTATGATCTCATTATGGCCCACGCTGAAGGAGAAACAAAAGGTTCAGCATTGGTGAACAGGCGTATTCTAAGAAAGGGGGGCCTTGGGGTCTGAGACTCTACCTGGCAGGTCTAACTCAGAGATCTGAGCTTTGAAAAATGCTCAGCAGGGCCTCGCAAAGCCAGTGGCATTGCACCCGGCCTCCTGGGGTGAACATTGGACACAGACAGATGAGCAAAAGGTCATAAACTTGTTTGAAATCTCTGGAATTGGTGGACAGATGGCCTGGCTTTGGGAGGTGGGAGCATTTAAGTCTCTTCCCTTCTTTGACTCAACCAACAGATCACAGCCTTGCTTGAAACAGCATTTGGAAATAAATCAACCTGTTTTGAGCGCCACTACTCCACACTCCCAGCGGCTGGGATGTGATTTATTCACTCAGTAAGAGCATCATTCATCACTCAAATACGTTCACCCAGCACCTACTATGCCCAAGAACTTGTGCTAAGAATCCTGGATTGAGGCTTTACCGCATGGTTTCTTTCTCCTTTACCTAAAGTAACAACGGGAGAGAAGAAGCCATGGGGGTTGGAGTAGTAGGAAAATATTCTCGAGCCATCCATGACAGAAGAGCAGGAAATCCATCTGAAGAAGGGAAATCAAGTTGGGTGACTATGCTGGGTCCAGATTTTGAAAGAAGACCTTGGGAGTAAGGGGGAAGTACCTGGACAACAAGAGTCATTGATGGTTCTTAAGAAGGGCAGGGCCAGGAAGAATGTGGTCTTTTAAAGCCCTTAGTGTGTGGTTTGATTGAGGCAGAGAGTTACTGGAGGTAAAGGGTCAGTTAGGGAGCTGTGTGACCATCCCAGAGTGATAATAGCAGCCGCAGCAGCAGCAGAAATGAAGACGTTAGGGAAACATTTTGAAAGGCAGATAATAGGACTCAGTGTCAGATGGAGGGACGGTAATAGATGGGGATGAATCCTTGTGGAGACTGGTGGGTGGAGCTGCCTTTGACAAAAATGAGTCAGCTTCCAAGGGTCCCTTCGAATGAGGCCAAGGTGCACCTGAGCCCTCAATCACAAAGTCCAAGGTCAAAAAGCCCTGTGCTGTATGGGAGTGGGAGTGAGGGGTGGGAAATCATGCCCTTCTGGGACTGGTACCTACCGATCATAATCCATAACGGAGATGAGCAGGCTGACTTGATCCATGTTCTCTGGAGGAATGTCAAAGATGATGGCCTCATTGTAGACAGGATTGAGAGTGTTCTTCTTTATGGTGGTTTTCTTCTTCTTCAGCCTCCGCCCGTCACAAAGCAGAGACACTTTGACATACGGATCTGTGCCAGTGAGGGTGATAGAAAGGAAAGGGAGCATGTTAAACAGATGTTCTTGAACATCATTTGTAACAGAGGGAATGCAGCCTTAGACCCACGGTTGCTCGTCAGATGGTATCAGCGGGTTGTTACAATAATTAAACCACTTGTATTTATGTGGCATACCTGTCTCTGAGGACACTCAGTGCTTAATAAACAGGGTCTTTAGCTACCTCAGTTTTCTTGGGAGAGTGCTTAATGGGTTTTCACTAATGGGGAAGCTGGCCCTAAATCACACAGGACACCTGCCCATGGGCAGGGAGTTCACAGCCCTTAATCTTGCCTACTATGACCAGTTGGTTCCAAAGGGCGGTGAAACTGAACAAAGGCACTTTGTTTCTTTCACCTATTTGGAGTCCTTTTCTTTGGGGATTTTGTCAGCATTATTAACCAAAGGGTAAGGGAGGGGGTGGTAAAAATAGAACTCCACGATGCCCAAGGAGTAGCAATGTGTCAGAGTAAAATGAACAGCGAACATCACGATGCTGTTCTTGTCCTCCCTGCCTGACAACATGATTATGGGTCCCATTGTCCCAGAAAGTTCATATCCATTTGGCATCAAGAAGGGGAGTAGTGGCCCTGCTCACTGCTTCCCTGGAAGCCATTTCTTGCTCTCTTCTGGGCAGTGGAGGAGGAAGGAGCTTGGCCAGGGGGGAGTGAGGCGGACCTCCTGAGACTCAGGCAGCTGGTTGACATTTCATTTCTCAGTGGGATCTTGGATGCTCTCCATCCAGAGAGACACACTAAACGGGAAATGTCTCTTTACCTAACTCCCTGGTACCTCCCATCTTTGTCTCTCCTTTAGTTCTCTGAATGGCTATTTCATGGTCATCTTTCTACCCTGAAATTTTCTACTCACCCAAGTGAAGTGGCACCTATTGTAGCTCACAGCACAGGTGTCTGGGTCACCATCATAATTGTTATTTATGCTGTGCAGCTGAAGAAACGGGAGGTCCACTCACTTGTAATAATAGCTTTTGCAATGCTGATGTCCTGAGACACCTTCTTGACCAGAAGCCAGGGCTCATGTGAATCTATCAAGAAGTGGGACCAAACTAGCCACTTCCCCAGCTTTGTCATCCATGGACTCTATTCTGTTAGGGTTCTATTTCCTGGGTATCTAACTAAGCACCTAGGAGCCCCAGGTATCACTCCATGAGCATGATTCAAGTGGGAGATGAGTGGCAAACCTATGGTGGGAGATAAAGAGAATAGTGACACCTGATCGGAAACTCAAAGCTTAAAGGCATTTCTGTAGGCATCTAAGAGAGATACCGACTAACCAATGGGGCTCAATTGTTGTCGTTAAGTGTCATTGAGTCAGTGCTGAGTCATAATGACCCTATGCACAACAGAACGAAACACTGCCTGGACCTAAGCCAACCTCAAAATCTTTACTATATTTGAGCCCATTGCTGCCGCCACTGTGCTAATCCATCTCATCTCATTGGGGGTCTTCCTCTTTTTCTCTGATCCTCCATTTTACCAAACATGATATCTCTTTCCAAGGACTGATCTTTTCTGACAATACGTCCAGAGTGTGAGAGATGAAGTCTGGCCAGCCTGGTTTCTAGGGAGTATTCTGGCTGCACTTCTTCCAACACAGATGGGTTTGTTCTTTCACATCCCATGGTACTTTTTTTTTTTTTTCTTTATTGTGAGTTGAGTGAAGGCTTACAGAGCAGATCATCAGTTGTATATCCAACAAATCATATATTTTGCTTCATTACATGGTTGCAATCCTCTCCATGCACCACCAATTAACAGCACTTAACTCTATTCACTTTAACCATTGCATTGCTCCCTGTGACTCCTGCCACCCCCATCTTTCCTCTGCCAACTCCCTCCGGTTGTATATTGCCTGCCCCAATCACCCATGTCAATGCGTGTCCACCCTCTAGCACATTTATCATTTCCTCCTCCCCGCAAAACCATCATAGATTGTTTCTGTTATCAAGAAGAATCCCGCGCCCCCCCCCCCTTTTAATGTACTTTTAATATTCTCCTCTAACTCCATAGCTCAAATGTATCAATTCTTCCATGGTCTTCCTTATTCTCTGTCCAACTTTCCTATGCATATGAGGTTATTGAAAATACCATGGCTTGGGTCAAGTGCACCTTAGTCCTCAAGCTGACATCTTTGCTCTTCAACACTTTAAACAAGTCTTGTGCAGCAGATTTGTCTAATGCAATATGTTGTTTGATTTCTTGACTGCTGCTTCTGTGAGTGTTGATGGTTAATCCGAAGTCTTTGACAACTTCAATCTTTTCTCCATCTATCATGATGTTATTTATTGGTCCAGGGGTTAGGATTTTTGTTCTCTTTACACTGAGGTGCGACTCATACCAAAATCTGTGGTCTTGGATCTTCATTAGTAAGTATTTTAATTCCTCTTCACTTTCAGCAAAAGGTTATATCATCTGCATATCACAGGTTGTTAATGAGCCTTCCTCCTATCCTGATGCCATATTTTTCTTTATATAATTCAGCTTCTGAAATTATTTGCTCAGCAAACAGATTAGATAAGTATGGTGAAACAATACAACTCTGGTGCACACCTTTCCTAATTTTAAACCATTCGGTGTTCCCTTGTTCTGTTCGAACAATTGCCTCTTGGTCTATGTACAGATTCCTCATGAGCACAGTCAAGTGTTCTTCCTGGAATACTCATTGTCTGCAATGTTGTGCATAGCTTGTCATGATCCACACAATCAAAGGCCTTTGTGTGGTCAATAAAGAACAGGTAAACATCTTTCTGATATTCTCTGCTTTCAATCAGGATCCATCTGATGTCAGCAATTATATTCCTCATTCCACGGTCTCTTCTGAATCCACTTGAATCTCTGGAAGTTCTCTGTCAATGTATGGTTGCATCAGTTTTTGAATTATCTTTAGCAAAATTTTGCTTACATGGGAGATTAATGATGTTGTCTGAGGATTTCTGCATTCTTTTAGGTTACCTCTCTTTGAAATGGGCACAAATATAGATTTCTTTCAGTCAATTGGCCAGGGAGTTGTCTTCCAAATTTCTTGGTGTAGATGAGTGAGTGTCTCCAGAGCTGCATTAGTTGGTTGAAAGATTCCAATCTGTGTTCCATCTATTCCTGGTGCCTTGTTCTTTGCCAATGCCTTCAATGCACCTTGGGCATCTTCCTTCAGTATCATTGGCTCCTGATCATATTCTACCTCTTCAAACTGTTGAACATTAACCATCTCTTTCTCTTTCTGGTACAGTGACTCTGTATTTCTTCCATCTTCTTTTGATGCTTTCTGTATCATTCAATATTTTGCCCGTAGAATCCTTCAATATATCAAGTCAAGACTTGAATTTTTTCTCAGTTCCCTCAGCTTGAGGAATGCTAAACGCGTTCTTCCTTTTGGTTTTGTAACTTCAGGTCTTTGCAAGTTTTGTTATAATGTTTGACTTTGTCGTCTTGAGCTTCCTTTTGAACTCTATTCAGCTCTTTTACCTCCTCATTTCTTCCATTTGCTTTAGTATCTCTGCCTCTGAATACCAAGTTTCACGGTTTCTTCTGACATTCATTTTGGTCTTTTCCTCCTTCCTTGTCTTCTTAATGACCTTTTGGTTTCTTCCTGAATGATGTTCTTGATGTCATCCCACAACTTTTCTGGTCTTTGATCATTAGTGTCTAATACATCAACTCTGTTCTTCAGATGATCTCTAAATTCAAGTGGGATATGTTCAAGGTTATATTTTGCCTCTTTGGGACTTTTTTACTTTTTTTCAGCTTTAGCCTGAACTTGCATCTGAGCAATTGATGATCTGTTCCACAGTCTGCTACTGACCTTGTTTTGGCTGACAATATGGAGCTTTTCCATTGTTTCTTTCCACAGATGTAGTCAATTTGATTTCTGTGTATTCCATCTGGTGTGGTCAATGTGTATAATCATCTTTTATATTGTTTTAAAAGGTATTTGCAATGAAGAAGTTATTAGTCTTGCAATATTCTATCATGTAATCTCCAGCATCATTTCTATCACCAAGGCCATATTTTCCAACTATCGATCCTTCCTATTTATTTCCAACATTTGCATTTCAATCACCAGTAATTATTAGTACATCTTGACTGTATGTTTGATCAATTTCAGCCTGAAGACGCTGCTAGAATGTTTCAATTTCATCATCACTGGTTTTAGTGGTTGGTGTGTAAATTTGAATAACAGTGGTATTAACTTGTCTTCCTTGTAGGCATATGGATATTATCCTATCACACACAGACAGCATTGTACTTCATGACAGATCTTGGTATGTTCTTTTTGATGATAAATGCAATGCCATTCCTCTTCAATTTGTCATTCCTGACAGAGTAAACCATCTGATTGTCAGATTCAAAATGGCCAATACCAGTCTACTTCAGCTCGCTGATGCCTATTATATCAAAGTTTATGCATTCCATTTCATTTTGACAACTTTCATTTTTCTAGATTCATACTTTATACATTCCATGTTCTAATTATTAATAGATGTGTACAGCTGTTTCTCTTCATTTTGAATTGTGTCCCATCAGTAAATGAAGGTCCTGAGGGCTTTACTCCTTTCACATCATCATGGTCAACTCTACTTTGAGGCGGCAGCTCTTCCCCAGTCGCATTTTGAGTGCCTTCCAACCTGAGGGGCTCATCATCTTCTGACACTGTATCTGACAATATTCTGGTGCTCTTCATCATGTTTCAGTATTCAATATTCTGGTGCTGACAAGTGTTTCACTGTTAATCATAAGGTTTTCAGTGACTAAATGTTTTGACGTGGTCTGTCTCTCTCTTCTTCCTAGTCTGTCTTCGTCTTTAAGCAGTTGAAACCTGTCCATCTTGGGTGGCCCTGCTGGTATTTAAAACAGCTATGGCATCACTTCCAGAATCACAGCAACATGCAAGCCACCACAGTATGATAACATGACAGACGAGTGGAGGGGGCTGCAGTAGCTGTGTCTTAACCATGGGGACAGATGGGTTTGTAGGGAAGCGGGGGCAGTACATGAGGTCTTCAATGTGCTATCTCTTACTACACATATGAAAGGACCTTCTCTTGGGGGGATTTTTAACCAAAAGGGCAAATTTTAAATAAAATGATAGATTTTTGAGAGCCAGGTGAGATAGTTTCCCACAACCTATGCATATGTATGTCCCCAGGGCATTTTTCAGGACCAAGCAAGCATGGTAATAGTTAGCCTCAAATCAGTCTTTAATGTGATGACTTCTAAACTCCTTTAAGGGAGTAAATTGCCTCAGAATATGTCTTTAGATTTAAGGTTGCTCCATTGCTGTTCTGTTTCCTGCCATGACTATTTCAGCGCACTCTCACATCAGAGCAAATTTCCACCTCACGAGGCTTGGAAAACATGGGCAGAGTTACTTGTGCCATTAAGCCAGTGGTCCCTTCCTTTCCCAACCCCATCCACCCGTTCCAAAGCATATCCAATCTGTAAAGTTCAGTGACTATGCTTCCATTGCAAGAACCAAAGATCTCACCATTGTCCCAGCAGCTAAGCAAACAGATGACTGTTCCCTACAGTTCTCTGGGGCAAGTTTGTGGCCTCTAGTAGAATGTTGCTCTCAAATAACCTCTGAGGACTTTCCCACCCTAACAGCCTATGATGCTATATGCGTCTGAGGAAGGGGACACAATAACTAGCAGTCTATTTCAACCTTGTTGTCATGAAAGCCATCAAAATTCAGCATCTAAAGGAGCTCTGGTAGCGTAGTGGTTACGAATTTGGCTGCTAACCGCAGAGTCAGTAGTTCGAAACTACCAGCTGTTCCGCAGGAGAAAGATGAGGCTTTCTGCTCCAGTACAGATTTACAGCCTCAGAAACCCTGTACAGGGTCGCTATGAGTCGGAACCGACTCCACGGCACATAACAACAACAAGTATGTATCAGGCACTGTGATGACATACAGCATGTCACTTTAACTATGTCATCTCTATAAACTATTAATTATTGTTAAGTGCTGTCGAGTTGGTTCCAGCTCAGAGTGACCTTGTATAGGGTTTCTGAGGAGCATCTGGTGGGTTTGAACTGCCGACCTTGTAGCTAGAAGTCAAGTGCTTATACTACATCACCACACTGGGGCTATCACCCTCAAATTATAGATGGTGAAACCAGAACAAAAAGAGACAAAGAAACTTGCCTAAGATTTGAATCCAGGTTTGTCTGACTTAAACCACTAAACTCAATGTGGTGTCCTGGTGTGTTACGTTAGGATAAGCACTGGACTGCTAATAGCAAGGTTGGCGGTTCAAACCCACCAATCACACCTCAGAAACCCTATACAGGGTCACTGTGAGTCAGAACTGACTGGACGGCACTTAACAACAACAACAGAAGAAAATAAAAGAAGGACAACGAGATGTGGGACTCACTCACCACCCCTTCGTAGCATCCTAGTCCTTATTACAGCATTTTGTATTTAAAAAATGTTTATACTCTAGCAGATAGGCTTAGGAAATTAATTCAGGGATAGCTTAGGTCAAGGAGAAATATGTATAAAGGTATTTGGTTTTAGAGGTCAGTAACACATAAGTCAAAAACAGGCAATCAATAAGCTATGTTTGCTCTCTAGGTCCCTGTGTGGCACAAAAAGTTTGCACTCAACCACTAACCTAAAGTTTGGCTGTTTGAACCCACCCAGCAATGCCACATAAGAAAATGCTGGCAATATGCTTCTGTAAAAATTACAGTCACAGAAACCCTATGGAACACTTCTACTTTGTAACACAAAGGTCTCCATACATTAGAATCAACAGGCCTGTGGCATGTATGTCCCCCACCCCACCCCACTGCATGTTCCTCATGCTACAGACTCTCATTCATCCATTCAAATACTTACTTGTTGTGTGTCTATTAATTGCCATGCTTTGTTCCAGGAACTTGCTGACATCAGGAAAGAAAACAGACAGAATTCCCTGATGAAAGGAGGGCCCCTGCCTTTTCAGCATCAAGCTGAGATTTAACACCAGATTCCAAGCTCAGATAGAAAGAGGAGCAACGGTAAGAGAAAGGGCAGAACTCAACATGAAGAAAATCTCTCTTCCCAAACGCTGTGCCTTGGAGCAGCCTTGCCCATTACCTAAGTAACTTCACATAAGCTCACTCTCTAGTACACAGATTTAATTACATCAGAGAAGATAGTGTGGGGACTTGGGCCGCAAAATCCTATTTCCCTCAGCAGACTCAAGAGTCCTCGGTGAATTTCCATCCCCGGTACACACTTATTTTGATATTAAAATGCAATCTACATTGGCTATATTTTGGGGAAAGTGGACTTGCTGCTGCCTGAGAGCCTTTCACGTGTCAGAAGAGGCTCTTTAAGTTCTTCACCATGTCTGCTGTGTGTCAGGCAGTGCCAAAGAAAGCAGAAGCATGAGGGGGAGCGTCGGGCTCGGTCTCTGTGGAGCCTCTGGCCTTGCTGCAGAGAGACAATGGAGCTGAGAGCTGAGGCACACACATTTCTTTAGCATCTCCTAACTACCTTTCTCTGGAACCTCAGTTTTCATGGCAACTCAGCAGTAGTGGGTCTGTTTTTGAAGTTTTAATTTGGAATACTTCATCTTCCAGTTGTACCAGGTGGTACCCTGGGCCCAGATGTTTTGGCTGCACTGCTATCTCTATATTAAGGAATTTTCCAACTGTGATTATAGTAAGGAATTTTCCAGGAAATAAAAATAAATAAAATGAAAAATCTTTCATTCCCATCCAAGCTGAGAGGCCCCTCCTGAGCCGTTTTATATTGGTAATCTGAATCATCTGAAGGGGCACTTGGGGAGAGGGGGTGTCTAGGGAAACAAACAAAAAAGATAGCATTTGCTATTCTGAGTGTGGCTTAGACTATTCTATGGTGCCTGTTCTTTGGAAGACTTCACCCTATTTCCCCTCATAGGGGAGAGGTTCCCAGGACTCCACATACCCCTCTGCTATTCCCAAACTCAAATGCCTTGTCCAGTAATGACTTGCAGAATTGTAGGCTGGAGAAGGATCAAGGCTCTGACCCCATGGCCAGCCTGCAGGCTCCACAGCTGTCCCCAAACAAGCATTTCCTCTGTTGTTGGATTGTTGTTGTCAAGTGCCAACAACTCGGTTCCAATTTATAGTAACCCTGTATAGGGTTTCTGAGGAGCAGCTGGTGAGTTTGAACTGCTGACCTTTTGGTTAGCAGTCCAGTGCTTATTCTACAATGTCACAGACTAGGACTCTGTTTTTGCTTCTCTACCCAGCAGGTCTCCTGGTGCTGAAGTCAAGGCCGAGATCCCTGCAGGAAAAACTCAAATACAAACGCACTTTGCTTTTCAGCGCATTTGCTCTAGCAACTCACTACCTGTGTAGACCCACAAACATTTACACATTAAAACCTCACCTGACCCACAAACATTTACACATTAAAACCCCAAAGAACCTTTCTGGAGAAGTCCTGGTGTGGCACTGTAGGATAAGCGCTCGACTGCAAGGTCGGTTTGAACCGCAAGGTGGGCAGTTCAGATCCACCAGCTGCTCCTCGGATACCCTATACGGGGTCACTATAAGTAGGAGTCAACTCAACAGCACTTAATAACAACAACAACCCTTTTGGAAGTTCTGGGAACTCTTAGAGACTAGAAAGATTTTCGTTAACTTTCTGCTCTACAATATAGGCAAGGTTGTGAACGATTTTGAACATCCTTCTGACCAAATTACGGACAACTCATTTTTGCGTTTTAGTGTTATATAAATTTGCCCTTGAAATAATTTTTCCATTACTTGCAACAAAATGTTTTCATCACAATCACCTTCATTTTCTGCACGTGGAGCTTTCGAATCACTGAAAAAGCTTCGAGCCTTTCCTTGCACTAAAGTAAGGTTGAAAAAGAACCATATGTCCCTGTTCTGACATACCTACAAATCTGACTTCAAGACACATTTAGAAACAGATCTTGTTTGTAATGCAGGGAATGCTTATATTTCTTTTTCAGTCTCTCCCTTCTCCAATAGAACAAATGATAACACTGTCTACTAAATGGCTTATTATGTGTCGTACAATTCTAGCAGCTTTGCATGAATTAACTTCCCTGAAGAACTCCCATCAGTCAAGATGAGGACGCCGAAGCATTTAGACAGCAAAGAAAGTGTCAAAGCTAGAATCCAATTCCAGACAGTTCACCTCAAGAGCTGGTTGGTTCCATCCTCAGAATAGTGACATTCTTCCCATTCTCTTGGAACACCCTTCCATATTCCAATGTCTGGGTCACTGGGGTGTGGGGGTTGGGTAAAGGAGGTACCTGAATAGCCTGTGATGTCCATTGCCTTGAGGTTCCGGCATTTGATCACTGTGAGGGTGAGCCTACCTGCGGTGGGCAGGTAGCAGAGGGAAAACATGATCTCCCCCAAATCCACACTCTCCTGTAAAGAAGCAGACAAGAAGGCAGATGAAGGGCAGGCAGGCCCTGAACCCCACTCTTTGAGCAGCTTCTATGCGGCACCCTGGGGCTCAGGAGAAGGTTCTTTGAAACAAAGTGTCATAGCGTCAAAATCCATGGGTTTTGCTTCCATGCTGGGAGTAACTGGGTATAAAAGACAATAGCTGTGTTGTGGATTGAATTGTGTCCTCAAAAAACATTTGTTGTAAACACTAACCTCTATCCTGGTGTGGTACTGAAGATAAGCACTGGACTACTAACCGTAAGACCTCCTGGTGTGGCACTGTAAGATGAGCGCTGGACTTAGAACCACAAGGTCAGCAGTTCAAACCTACTAGCTACTCTTTGGAAACCCTATACAGGGTTGCTATGAGTCAGAACAGACTCAGTGACACTTAGCACTAACCGTAAGGTCGTCAGTTCAAACCCACCAGCCACTCCTCAGAAACCCTATATAGGTCACTATGACTCTGAACCAACTCAATGGCACTTAACAACAACAATGTGGTTGTGGTTATAATCCTCTTTGGTAAAGAGGTTTTCTGTTACATCAATCAGGCAGGGTTAGTATAGGGTGTGTCTTGAGTTAGTGTCTTACAAGAGATAAAAGGAGCAAGCGGAGATGGAAGATAGATACCAAGCCACACAGCGATCTCCAAAGAAACAGGAAGCAATAGCTGAAGTGACAAGGACCTTCCCCCACAGCCAATGAGAGCAAAAGCCTTCTCCTAAAGCAGGGGCCCTGAATTTAACTTGGAGGGTATGGCGCCATAGGATGAACACTTGACCTCAAGGTCAGTTTGAACTGCAATGTCAGTGGTTCAAACTCATCAGCCACTCCTTGGAAACCCTGTGCAGGGTCGGAACCAACTCGACTACACTTAACAATAACAAACTTGGAGTCACGGTGTGGCACTGTAGGATAAGTACTGGACCCAATGTCAGTTTGAATTGCAAGGTCCGAAATCCCATGAGTTGGAACCAATTCAACTGGACTTAATAACAACAACAAACTGTGAGGGGATAAATTTCTGTTTGGTAAAGCCATCCACTTGTTATAATTCTATTAAATATCAAACAACTGTTTAGATTAACTAGTAAAGACTGTCTGCCTTAAGCATTGTGCTCTTTTAAGAACTATCTATATGGAATCAAACTAACAATGGCTACTGGAAAGATCAGATAAGAAACTTAGAGAACAGTGAGTTTATGTGGATGGTGGAGGAAATTTTCAGAAAACGAGGTGAGACTGGTTGTACAACTTGGAAAATGTAATCAATGTTACTGAATTGTACATGTAGAAATTGTTGAATTGGGGCATGTTCTGCTGTGTGTATTCTCAACAATAAAAATGAATATAATAAAATAATCCTGACACAGAGCACAAACTCTACAGCCTCTCTTAACCCAGAATCACTGTGGGATTCCAAATCCCAGGAACTTTCTGAGCAACAGCGGCAACCATCAAAGATGGCAAGGATGTTGGTCTGTTGTACTTAACTGACAGTTGGTCAGATGACCTCCTCTTCCTGCTTTCTGCCTCCTACTTGATGAAGGAGGGACATGTCACTGTAAACCCTCCCTGCCCACCCACACTCCACAGACTTTGGGGCTGGCTTGGGAAAAGACATGGAGATCTCTTAGATCTCCCAGACTCAGTCTTGAGGAGAAAGAGGTCAAGATTTGGAGAGACAGATCTCAGATAGGTTCGCACAGATTTCATCCATTCATTCATCCACTCACTTATTCAATCAGTCAATCACAAAATATCTCCTGAGCACCTGCTATGTGCTAGGTGTTAATCTAAGTGTTGGGAATGAGAGGGCAATGGACAATGAAAGGATAAATAAATAAAATGTTAGTAAAAATACCAAGGAGCTAACAAGAAGACAGGGAACGGAGATGGGAAATGCCCATGAGGCGGTTATAGGAATTGGCATTTTAGATTGGGTAGCCAGGGAAGGCTTCCCTAACAAGTTGACTTCAGAGAAAAGAAGGAGTCAAGAGTGACACCAAGATATTATTGTGTGCCTCTCAAAACGAGCCACCTTCTACTGGAGACTCAAGAGACATTTGATGTTTGGTTCCACCAGGAAAAGAATCCACCATCTCTCCCACTTACACACACATTCCAGAGCCTGTGGCCCCAATGGTCTTCTCTGTTGTTGTAGTTGTTAAGTGTCATTGAGTCAGTACCGACTCATAGCAACCCTGTATATGGTTTCCAAGGCTATAAATCTTTGTGGGAGTAAAAAGCCTTTTTGGTCTCCCAAGGAGTGGATGGTGGGCTTGAACCATCGATGTGTGGTTACAGTCCAGTACTTATTCTACAGAGCCACCAACTCCCAACAATCTCCTCTTATTGTTATTGTCGTTAGGTGTCGCTGAGTCAGTTCCAACTCTTAGCAACCCTATGCACAACAGAACAAAACACTGCCTGATCCTATGCTATCTTCACAGTTGTTATCCTTGAGTTCATTGATGCTGCCACTGTGCCAATCCATCTCATTGGGAGTCTTCCTCTTTTTCGCTGACCTTCCACTTTACTTAACATGATGCCCTTCTCAAGGGACTGGTCCCTCCTGTTACTATGTGTGAAGTATAAAAGGTACAATCTTGTCGTTCTGACCTCTAAGGAGCATTCTGGTTGTATTTCTTCCAAGACAAATTTGTTTGCTCTTCTGGCAGTCCATGGTACTTTTAATATTATTCCCCAACATCATAATCAAAGGTATCAATTCTTCTACTAGGTAACACTAATACCCACTCTTTCCTGAGCCCTAGTTTTGTCATTTTTAGAAGTTCTTTTTGTCCTCTGCCCCCCAATCAAACTCCAGAGATAACAAAAGTTGAACACCCTCACTTTCTCAGCATCTCATAAGGGGATGTGACCGGGGCCAGAATTTGGCACTTTGCAGAGACAGCTACCTGCTCCAAAACTCTGCGGCCACCACAGAACCAGGAGCCAAGACCAACATCTGTGGAGCTTGGGTGCTTTGCAAAGCTCTTCCAGGGGCAGCATTTGCACCTTGAGACTCAAGCAAGTCTTCAGGACAAGCATGATTATCACTGCTTCCTCCATTTCACTGATGAGGAACTTGAGACTCAAGTTTAAAAGCCTTGCCCAGGCTGACACAGCTGGCAGGAGACACAGTTGGAGCCCTGTTCTAAAGAGAGTGTTCCTTGCATTCCATCTGTGAGCAGCAGCCCCTTCCAGCTAAGATACAATTCAAGGTCACCCTGGCTCCTTTATACCTGAGACCACAACTTTGCACATTGGTTTATTTGTTCATACAAGGACTTTGAACCGGTTTATTCTAGTTTAAGCCCCTGTTGAGAGTTTCCATTTTCACCCAAGATACACTGAATCAGAATTTACATTTTAACAAAATCTCTAGGTTCTTACAAAGTTCCATATGTTCTCATGCATGCATTAGAATCACCTGGGGATCCTGTTAAAATGCAGGTTCTGATGCAGCATATTTGGGGATAAATGCAAATTCTCAGCAGGGGATCAAACTGGAAGGAACCAGTTTAAAGTCCAGGTATTCGTATGTACTGAGTGCCTACTAGGGACATCATGCTTTGTGGAGAATGCACAGTTACTTCTTTCAACACATAGTCTAGTTGGCTCACTCACAGCTGGTTAAAATAAGCAAGAACAACAAGAAGTGGTAGGCGCTAGGCTCCCCAACTCCCACTGCCTTCCTAGGGGATGTCAAGGGAGAGAGACACAGGGAACCACCCCAAGATCTGGCATTGTGGGATGTGACTGTCCTGTCACGCACAGGGCTTTCAGATCAATGGTACTTCAGTTGAATGTTCTATCTCTGACAGAGGCATGATGATACAAGAAGTCCTAATCCCTTCATTTTCCGTAACAATCCTTTGTGATTCAATCATGGTTACAAAAACCCTTTTTGGACTCAGTAAGCCATAGTAATAAGAACTACCTCTTACTGCATGCTTACAATATGAGGGAAACTCTGCTAAGTTCTTGGCTAAATTATCTCAATAAGCCTTACCCAAACCTATAATGTAGGTACTCTACTATTCCCACGGGACTCAGGAGTAAAATGAATGTCTGGTGGCATTAAATAGCTTGTCCAAGGCTATGTAGCTAGTGAGTGGTAATGCCAAAACACGACTGCAATCAGTCTGGTGCCAGTCTTTTATCTATCAGTTGCGAATTATACGTGTTGAAATGTTTGGGGTCAACACTGCTCAAACATCCTTAGTGTCTCCTCTTGTTTAGCTTCCTGACCAAGGTCGATCTTCTTAGTTTATGTACAGCGATCTCAACAATTGGGCTCCATCTTAACTCCTCATCTGGCCATTTCTCTATGCCAACTTGCTGTTCCATGTGGGCTATTGTATCTTTAGTCCCTTTTGCCAAAAGGCTTCCTGTTAAGGGTTGAACTGTGTGTCCCTAAAAGATGATGCTGAACTCCTATCCCTGGTATCTGTGAAATTAGAAATGGGCTGTTGCAGATGTAATCAAGTTAACATGAGGTGATATGCGTGGGCCCTAATACGAACTGACTGGGCTTCTTATAAGAAGAGACACAGACACAGAAGGTAGGTGGCCATGTAAAGACAGAGGCAGAGATTGGAGTTATGTTGCTACAAATCAAGGAATGCCCGAGGCTCTGAGAAGCTGGAAGAAGCGAGGACGGAACCAACCCTAAAGGCTTTGGAAGGAGGATGACCCTGCTGTCACTCTAGATTTCAGATGTCTGGCCTCCAGTGCTGAGAGAGAATACATTTCTGTTGCTTTAAAATACCCAGTTTGTGGTAATTTGTTATGACAGCCCTAGGAAGCTAATATACCTCCCCATCTCTTTGTTCGAAAAGGCTGCACATTCTGTAGGGCCCAGGGCCATGACTATCTCCAGGAACCCTAGAGCGGGGCCCAGACCTCTGCAAATATCTCTCCCCACATGGCTGCAGCATTCTCTGCCCCCACACTGCTCACAGCACTTATCAAATGTCCCTTTTGCTCAGCAGCTGTGCTGCCCACCAGAGTCCAGTGACCAGTCCAGAGGTCCTTTTAAAGCTAGGTACTTTGCTTTACATCTACTTGTGCCTTAGAGGTGCCCAGAGCACACAGCATGAACTACATGAATGCCTGTGGAAAGGGATGACTACATTTTAGCCCAAAGGACATTGGGGGAAAAGCCGCTATCACCTTTTCTGTACAGATGTACCCTACCGAAGGAGAACTGGCTCTTGATGCCTGTCTTTTTGGGGGGGATTTTGAGTTGATGGCAGTAGGTTTGGTTTGGTTGGTTCTGAGTGATCTGTTCATGGATTTGAGTGACTAGCCTGGGAATATGAGGAATAAAAAACCAGCTGTCATTGAACTGACTTCAACTCATGGCAAACCCCACGTATGTCATAGTAGAACCATGCGCCAAAGGGTTTTCGATGGCTGATTTTTTCAGAAGTAGATTGTTGCCAGAACTTTTCTTCCAAGGTTTGAACTCCCAAACTTTCGATAAATAGCTAAGTCCATTAACCATTTAGAGTCCTGGTGTGGCACTGTAGGTTAATGTGCCAGACTACAAAACTGTTTGAACTACAAGGTTGGTGGTTCAAGCTCACTAGCTGCTCCTTGGAAGCCCTATCTATACAGGGTCACTATGGGTTGGAAACGACTCGACAGCACTTCACAACAACCATAACATTAACCATTTGCACCACGCAGGGACTCCTATCTGAGGGTTACCTCACAATAAACAGAACCCCTGGGGGCTCTATGAACTGTACTCAAGGACTGCTCCCTCCAGGGACAGCATGGACTCACAGGGTTCCCTTTCTTGATGGGATGGTAACAGACTGGTGGGGCTTGAGGGGGTTGAGACTGCAGTGTGATGTGGCGTCTGACAATGTCCCAGAGACAAGAAGGGACTCATCCACTATCCCACCATGACTTAGACGGAGTGGAGAAGGACAACCAAGGGACTCAAAGGCTCATTCCGGCTTTCTGCTGTAGGCAACTGGGCCTCCCAGCAAATTAGCTGCTGTTGGCTCAGAAGATGGAGAGGGATATTGCTACCCAGCACACGCAGGCAGCAGAGACAGGGTTATTTGATAAAGGAAAATAAATAGGTTAATTTTGAGTAAATAGAGAGAGAGGAGCTAACCAAACTGAGAGAGTCAACATCTCCTGCTAGCAACCTTTCCTCCCTTTCTGGAAAGCTGGGCCCCAGCTTGGCCCCACGGCTGCTTTGGCAGGTCCAGTCTCTGCATTACCCTCTTCCTGAGGAGGTTTCAGACCAGGCCCTGCACACCTTGCCAGCCTTTGATCCTCATTAGGGATGTCTGAGACCTTGAGCTTTAATATAACCAGGGTGATGAAGGGCTGCAGAGCAGAGGCAGGTTATTGCTTTCATCCTCACCTGCTGTCAGGAGTGGTTGCCTTGGGCCCCGGCCGGGTAATGAGCTCCTTGGTGCTAGAGAGTTCTCTGCACTTAGAAAGTGGTGGAGACCAGCTTGGCACTCCAGACTCCTTCTGACTGAGGGCTTGAGATCTGAGCTCTGGAACTGGCTAAACGAGTCTTGACTAGCGTAGCAAGGGGGTGAACCGGAGACCAGAACAGGAGTGTCCTGGATAAATCTGTCCTTAAATGCAACCTGTCCAGCTGACTTTGATGACCAGAATACCAGTACTTTCCCTAGCTGCAGTACCCAGAAGTCTGGGCATCAAGATTCTTAAGGGCCCATCCTTTACACAAAATTATTCATAGTGCCTCCCCAGTGGCCTATCTGCAACAGCTTGTTAAAGTACTTTTCTCTGGATGATGCACTCCCATAGTCCCGTTGTTATTGTTAAGTGCCACTAAGTCCGTTCTGACTCACAGCGACCCTGTATAAAGTTTCGGAGGAGCAGCTGCTTTGTTTGGGCCTCCAATCTTGTGTTAGTAGTCCAGTGCCTATCCTACAGCACCATACCAGGACAACCTCCACTTAGCCCTAGGCTAAGTGTTTTTGGCCCCCCCAGGAAAGAACAATGAGCCGTGAACAGGAGACCCAGGGTTTAAACCCTTTGCCACTAACTACCTGCGAGACCTTGAGCAAGGCATTTCAGACCTCTGGCCTTCAATCTGCACAATGTGGCAGTTGCTCTAGATGATCAGCCCGAAGAACAGAGGATTCAGATGGAAAAATCTATCATTAGCCATGAAAGCCAAGGCTGCTTAGTTGGTGTCTATTGCCGGCCTCAAGACATCTAGAAATCTCATTTTGAAATCCAAATGCTCTTGTTTCCTCAGTCCCCACTGCCCCAACATGTTTTGTTCTTCTCCAGGGCTAGCCACGTTTCCTCCTAAATAGGCACTGAGTGGCGTCAATGCCTCTGCATCCGTCTTGGGAATCCAGGCTGAGTGAAGCAAGAACCAAGCTTCCCCATCTTTTAGAGAACACTTCTGGTCTCTTAATCATTAAATGGCTTGTCTGAATCTCTTATCATCAGTTCAGAAGCATCTGGTACACTTTCAGGAAAGCCACAGGAGACCTAAAAGTACCTCTGAAGTACTGGGCAGGAAGCGCTGTTAAGTTACCCTGGGCAGGGGGGCCTAGAGCAAAGATGGGGTTGAAGTCAATTTAGGCTCCACCAGGTAAAGGAGCAAACCCTCTGTGTAGGCTTGTGGCTCAGTGTTGGGGCACAGAACTGAGTTAGCCATGGAGACCTGACACTTGGGGAGAGACCCACTCCCCTAATATCTGCTTCCATAGCATTTTGGACTGTGTCGACATGGCATGTGCCAAAATCATCACTTCTATGCTAATTTGGTTGTTTCTGGTGTGGTGCTGTGGGATAAAATTGGACTGAAAGGTTGGTTTGAACTGCAAGGCAGGTGATTCAATCTACCAGCCACTCCTTGGAAACCCTATACAGGTCACTATGAGTTGGAACCGACTTGGCGACACTGAACAACAACCACATGATTGATTTAAAATGCTAAAAAGCAAAGATGCCACTTTGAGGATTGAGATAAGCCTGACCCAAACCATGGTATTTTCAGTCATTTCATATGCATGTGAAAGTTGGGCAATGAATAAGCAAGACTATAGAAGTATTGATGCATGTCAGTTATGGTGTTGGTGAAGAATACTGAATATGCCATGCACTGTTAGAACAAACAAATGTATCTTGGAAGAAGTACAGCTGAAATGCTCCTTAGAAGTGAGGACTGTAAGACTTTGTTTTACCTCACATACTATGGATATGTCATAAGGAAGGACCAGTCCTTGGAGAAAGAATGATCTATGCTTGGTAAAGCAGAGGGTCAGAGAAATAGAGGAAGATGCTCGACAAGATGGACTAACACCGTGGCAGTAATAATGGGCTGAAACTTAACAATTGTGAAGACAACACAGGACTGAGCATTGTTTCATTTTGTTGGACATAGGGTCATTGTGTCTTGCCATCGACTTGATGGCACCTAAAAACAACAATGAGAATGATTGACTTTGCATTCCTCACTAGTGTGTGGGTCCTTTGAGGGCAGGGATGGGGTCTGGTTTGGTTTTGCTCACCAGTAGAGCTCTGATGTCTAGCCCTTAAGTATGACAAGTATACAATTAATACTTGTTGATGAACAAATGGTTGAAAATATGGATTTTGAGTCATACAGTTCTAGGTCCAAGACTTGGGCAAATTATTTAACTTTTCATAGTTTTGATTTCTATCTATGAAATGGAGTTAGTAACAGCACTCTATCAGAGAGTTGTTTCAAGGATTAGATAAGATGAACAGTAGTAGTAGCAAGCATTTACTGTTGTTGCTGTTGTTAGGTGTTGTCAAGTGTGCACTGATTCATAACAACCTTATGCACAACAGAACAATACACTCCCCAGTCCTATAACTATTGCTGTAGGACTACTGTGCCAATCTACTTGTTGGGCATCTTCTTTTTCGCTGATCCTCCATGTTACCAAGCATGATGTCCTTCTCCAGTGACAGGTTCCGCTTGGTAACATGCCCAAAGTATGGAAGCTCTGCTGAGACCTGTCCACCATGGGTGACCCTGCTTGTATTTAAAATACCTGTGGCATAGCTTCCAGAATCACAGAAACACGTAAGTCACCACAGTATTACAAACTGAGGGACAAATGGTGGTAGCAAGTATTAGCTGCTATTATTATTATTATTACCATTATTATCAATTGCTCATATGCAAGTTCAGGCTAAAGCTGAAAAAAAATTTTTTTAAAAAAAGACCATAAGAACCAAAATATGACCTTGAACATATATCCACCTGAAGTTAGAGACCATGTCAAGAACGAGTTGATGCACTAGACACTAATGACTAAAGACCAGAAGAGTTGTGGATGACATCAAGAATATCATACAGGAAGAAAATAAAAGATCATTAAAAAGACACGAAAGAAAGAAAAGACCAAAATGGATGTCAGAAGAGACTCTGAAATGGGTTCTCTAGTGTTGAGATGGTAAAGTTAATGAAAGAAATGAGGAAATAAAAGAGCTGTACAGAAAATTTCCAAGGACAGCTCCATAAGACAAAGTAAAGTATTACAATGAACTGTGCAAAGTCCTGGAGTTAGAAATCCAAAAGGGAAGAACACTGTCAAGGTAAAAGAACTGAAGAAAAACGTTAAGCCTCAACTTGCAATATTGAAGGATTCTATGGACAAAATACTGGAGTGGCGCTTTAGGATAAGTATTGGACTGCAAGCCATAAGGTCTGTAGTTCAAACTCACCAGCTGCTCCTCAGAAACCCTATACAGGGTTGCTATGAGTCCAAACTGACTTGACAGCACTTAACAAACAGCATGGGTAAAACACTGAATAATGCAGAAAACATCAAAAGAAGATGGAAGGACTATACAGTCACTGTACCTAAAAGGAATGGTCCATGTTCAGCCATTTCAAGAGGTACCATATGATCTTGCTGCCACCAGTCAGTTGGTTGTACTTTGGAGGCTTGTGCATTGCTGTGCTGCTGGAAGCTATAGTACAGGTATTTTAAACACCAGCAGGGACATCCACAGTGGACAAGTTTCAGCGGAGCTGCCATACTTTGGACATGTTATAAGGAGGGACCAGCTCCTGGAGAAGGACATCATGTTTGGTAAAGTGGAGGGTCAGCCAAAAAGAGGAAGACCCCCCAACAAGGTGGGTTGGCATTGTGTCAGCAGTAATGGGCTCAAGCATAACAACAATTGTGAGGTTGGCACAGGACCAAGCAGTATTTCCTTCTGATGGGCACAGGGATGCTGTGAATTGGAGCTGACTGGATGGCACCTAACAAGAACAACATTATTATTGAGTCCACTGTCTTAGAACAGGGGAAGGAGAGAAAAAGGCAAATAAATATGAAACCGTCTAGTTTGATCTGTGCTGTAATAGGGGGCTGTGGTGTTTTCGTGGTGGAATTCTCACCTTAGAAGCACGCAACCTGGCTTACTTTATGCACAGTCCCTGCCCATCTTCCAGTGGAGACTTGCATGCTGTTACCATACTGAACCGTTGTCAGCGGAGCTTCCCTTGTAAGACAGACTAGGGAGAAAGGTCTAGTGAGCTACTTTCAAAAATCAGTCAGTGTAAACCCTGTGGATTACAATGGTGTTTGGGATTTCCTTGAGTTGGGTAATCTCAATGAAGCTAATAACAACATAACAGAAGTGTAGGTAAGATGTGGGAGAATATAAGTCAGTCAGTCAGGTGCCATCGAGTCGGAACGGACTCATAGCAACCCCATGCACAGCAGCATGAAACAATTTTCAAGCCTGGGCCAACCTCACTACCCCCGCCACACTTGATGGCATCAATGATGTCACCTGGCTGATCCATCTCGTTGGGGGTCTTCCTCTTTTTCTCTGACCCTCCACCTTACCCAGCATGACATCCTTCTCCAGTGATTGTTCTCTCTGGACAATGTGTCCAAAGTAGGA
Organism: Chrysochloris asiatica; assembly: GCF_000296735.1. Taxonomy (NCBI): domain Eukaryota; kingdom Metazoa; phylum Chordata; class Mammalia; order Afrosoricida; family Chrysochloridae; genus Chrysochloris; species Chrysochloris asiatica. The sequence goes on along the minus strand of NW_006408603.1, from coordinate 2,119,248 downwards.
GAGACGAAGCCTAGCCATCTTGGCCTCCAAGGAGCACTCTGGTTGCACTTCTTCCAAAACAGATCTATTGGTTCTTTTGGCAGTCCATGGCACTTTAAGTATTCTCCTCCAACACCACAACTCAAAGGCATCAATTCTTCTACGATCTTCCTTATTCACTGTCCAGCTTTCGCATCCATATGAGGTTATTGAAAATACCATGGCTTGGGTCAGGCGCACCTTAGTCCTCAAGCTGACATCTCTGCCCTTCAATTCTTTAAAAAGTTCCTGTGCAGCAGATTTGCCCAATGCAATATGTCGTCTGATCTCTTGACTGCTGCTTCCGTGAGTGTTGATAGTTGATCCAAGAAGAATGAAGTCCTTGACAACCTCAATTTCTTCTCCATTGATAAGAATGCTGTTTATTGGTCCAGTGGTAAGGGTTTTTGTTTTCTTTACATTGAGTGGGAGAGTATAGGAAGGAACAATTAACTGTGCAGAGATTCCAGAGCAGCTTTCCAGAGGGGAAGAAGGGACACAGAATGTTTAGGAGGCAGGAGAGATTCTGTGTGGCTGGAGGGCACGGGGTGGGGGTGGGGTGGGGGTAGAAGAAGCATAGATGAGACTGGAAACAGGGACAGGGTCCAACCTTGCCTTCCTGTGACTCTTGACTCTACAGTTATGGGAGACCATTTCTATAACTGCTCTTCCTCCCCTAACCAGCCCGTGGAGTCATCTCCCATCCAGAGACCATTTAGATAAGTGTCATTCATTCATTAGTCGCTGAGTGTTCATGAATATGGAGAGACAGTGGTTAAATAAGATAGATGGAGTCCCAGTCCTACAGGAACTTGGATTCTAGGGGAGGGAGACAAAATTAAACTAAGCAAGGTAGTATCTGTTGTTGTAAGTGAACCAGTGACTTAGAGGGACACAAGGGGAGCAGGCAGTCACTTTAGACAAAGTGGTAGGGAAGAATGCTTAAGACCCAGGAAATAAGTCAGGCCAGAGTTGAAGACTGAAGACGAGCACTGGAGTAGAGTGAACCGCAAGAGAGGAAACAGATCAGGACCTTGAGTAACGAAGCGGTGGCTGCTGAGTCTGGCGAGTAGCCAAGACAGGGGTGAGGGAAAGGACCAGAAGGTCAAGGAAAGTAGGGCCTCCTCTCTTAGGCCTGGAATTTTTTTTTCTTCCAGTTACCCTTGGGTTGATTCTGACTCATAGCGATTCCAAATGCATCAGGATAGAACTGTGCTCATTAGGATTTTGAGGAAGTACACTGCCAAGTCTTTCTTCCAAGGAGTCCTGGGTGGGCTTAAACCTTCAACCTTTTGGTTGGCAGCTGAACCAGTTAACCATTTGTACTATCCAAAGAATTCAGGCCTTAAAAGGGCAGACACCTTTCCAAACATGAAGCACAGCTGTCCGAGGACTGGAAGCAATTTGGAGCTTTAAGCTGTCTTGTAAAGAATGGATGGTACAGGGAAGAATGGAAGCCTCTTAGCCTAGATGTCTCTGCCTCCTTCAGTCTTCTTATCCAGCCATCGAGGCTGATTCTTCCTTCTAAGTGTCCTTAGACTCTGAGGCCTCTCCTCTCCTTGCCTACTATATTAGCTTAGCCCTGACCCTCACCATTTCTTAAGACCACTGCAGCTTTCTAACTTCTCTCTGCTCACCTTTCTCCAATCGACCCTTCTTTGCTATAATCATAGGGTTGCTCTCCTACTCAAAATCCCTCTATGACTCCCTATTTCACATTTATTTTGTAGTTGGAAAATCCTTTTTGAAAATGAATTACTATCTGGAAGCCTAAATATATACAGCAGATGAAAGTAACTCAGAGACAAGGTAACGAGGGCTACTATGTCTAATCCCTCAGTTCAGCTCCTTTAAATTCTAGGAGTTGATTTGAAAATCGTTTATCTCCAGAATCAAATCGAACCTTCTTAGCAAAGCATCCAAGTGTCTTCATGATTTGGCCTTCACCTTTCTCACCAGACTACCGTATCATTCTGCCCCTCAAATCTCCAAAACCCATTGCCATCAAGTTCATTCTGACCCATAGTGGCCCCATGTGTTACAGACTAGAATTGTCCCGTAAAGTTTTCTTGATTATAATATTCATGAAAGTAGATTGCCAGGCTTTTCTGCAGTGCTGCTGGGTGGGTTTGAACCACCAACCTTTAGGTTAGTAGTTGAACAGAAACTGACTGTGTTAGCCACCCAAGAACTTTGCATTCTGCCTCAGGTCCCTATAATAACCAGCCATAATAACAGTAAAATCTTTTTTTAGTATTAACTATATGCCATTCTGTCCTAAGTGTTTAAATATATTCAGACATATAACTTTCACAAAAGCATTATGAGAGGGATACTATTAGTATCTCCATTTGTCACACAGGGACGTTGAAGTACAGAGAGGTTATCCAACTGGCCCTTGGATGAACAGCTAGCAAATGGCAGAGCTGGGATGTGAACCCAGGCAACCAGGCTATTGGGCCCACACCTTTACTCATGATACCACGCTGCCTATGACTCCTCCCTCTCCCAACTCTTGGTGTTCTTCTGCACCTCCATGCCTTTGCCCTCTGTTCTCTCCACTACCAGAATAATGTGGTGCTGTGGGTTAATGCGCTAGACTGCAAATTCAGTTTGAACTGCAAGGTTGGTGGTTCAAGCCCACCAATCAGTCGCTCCTTGGAAATCCTCTAGAGGGTTGCTATGGATCGGAACCAACTTGATGACACTTAACAACAACAACAACAACTCCCTACCTCTGTCCTGGAGTCCTGGTGTGGCGCTGCAGGTTAATGCACCAGGCTGCAAAGCCTTTTGAACTGCAAGGTCAAGCTCACCAACTACTCCCTGGAAACCCTATACAGGGTCGCTATGGGTCAGAACTGACTTGACGGCACTTCACAACAACAACAACCTCTGTCCTGGGCAAGACTCATCTTTCCAGGCCAGTGTCTCAAGCAGGAGATGGGTGAAGACCTAAACCATTAGGTGCTTGTCAGCAAGAGACAATGAAGCTAAAGCCAAGAGTGGTACTCCCTGGTACTTCAAAAGTGCTCTTGGCTGAGACTAAAGCCCTGCCATTTATTTGGTTTTTGCCTTTATATTGTGAATTGGGTGATGGTTTACAGACAAGATCATCCTCTCTACATTCAGCAAACCATACACTTTGTTTCATCTCAGAGATTACAATCCCCTCCCTGCAACAACACCTATCCCACTTCCTCCTTGTGGCTCCCCATCTACATCTTCTATTTCATAAATGAACAAGGCAAAAATATTGATGTACACTTACAAAACAAAACATATATATTCATTTACACATCCACAGAAGCCCTGCATGTTTGCAGAAACATTCTTGAGCTGTCCCAGGAGACCACACCACTGGGATCAGGACTTTCCTGACCTTCTCTTGAAGTCCCCTGATCTGATGGGGGCGGGGTGTGTCCTCATCGTCCCTGGGTCAAAAGGCCTAAGGAGAAGTATTACAAATGTCTTGGTGGTGGTTCCATGCAGTGGAGTCGGATCCAACTCATAATGACCCTGTATAGGCTTTCTGAGGCTGTAAATCTTTGTAGGATCAGAAAGTCTCGCCTTTCTCACATGGAACTGCTGGTAGTTTTGAACTGCTGACTGTGAGATTCACAGCCCAACTTGTAAGCATTATGTTACCAGAGCTCCTTAGGTGGTACAAATGGTTAACTGCACTTAACTCCTAATTGAATGGTTGGCAGCTTGAATTCACCCAGAAGCACCTTGGAAGAAAGGCCTGGCATGTAGTTCTGGAAAATCAGCCACTGAAAACTCTGTGGAGCACAGTTCTCTTCTGACACACTTGGGATCTATCAAGGAAAATCAACTGGAGGAAAACTAGAAAAGCAATAAAACCCCAAACCGCTGCTGTGCAGTTATTTCAACTAATAGTGACCCCAAGTATTATGGAGGAGCTGAGTTAGAGAAGCAGGAGACTGACGCTTGGTCCCGCCCTTGCGCCCCCATGGCTGCCTCAGCTATCTGCTGGGAGAGGAGAGCCATGGAGGTGGGCGCTCCTTCCCGCAGGGCGGAGAGAGGGCTCCTGCTGTGAGCACCCGCCTGTGACGTGGGTTGCTTCCCTGTGCCTCCTCAGGCCTGGGCCTCCGGGGCTAGGGCAAGAATCCTGGGGGCGGTTGAGTTGGAAGGGCGGCATGTGTTTGCTGTGACGCTCAGGGCTTCCTGCTGGGTGATGGGGCAGGTTGTATTTGTTTTGAGTTCCACGCCTGTTTTTTCTCTCAAGTGCTTTTCTGCCCCAAGGGCTTTACAGCGTTATGAATAAATGATCAACCAGAATTGAGGCTCCTTAAACGAACTCTAATCAACTCCAGCTGCAGTCTGCGGTGTGGATGCTGCGAGTTCAGGACCAGTTAGTCCCCCTGGTGAAGAGCCGAGGTGCGGGGAGGAGGTGGGCAAGCTCCTGCCCTGTGTCTGGGTTTGTGTGATGGCGGAGAGGGTGGACCGTGAACAGACCAGGGCACAGCAGTGGGAGACAAGTGTGTCTGTGTTTAAGCATCTTTAGGGAAACAGATGGCTTTATTTAGGAAACTTGTTCTCAGCCTTTCCTTTGTGAACCTGCCCTTGAAAAGAGGTTTGGTACTTCACACACACCATTACTTTTGGGCAAATATCCGTGAGTCAGAGTCACACTGGGAGGTACTGATTTCTTCCTAATGACTTGGTAAAAGGTGGGCGGAGAGGGAGAGGGGCAAAGAGGGGGAGGAAAGGAGCTTGAGGGGAGCAAGTTTGGAGAAGTTTTAGAAGAGATGGAGGCAGTGTCTGGTCAAGACAGAGAAAAGATAGCATTCGGTAATTGTTCATGAGAGTCAAGAGTCTCCTCTCCAATCTGGTCCTTCCTTTTGCCATCTCCATTAATGACTGAGAGAAGTGGGTGTAAATGACACATTAATGAAGTTAATGATGAAATCTGTCTTCATTTCTTGTTTCAAGTTGTCCTGCCGTGTGCCTGTCAAACAGCCATCAGTTTCCACCCGGGAGAGGGTGGGCATCACAGGGGTGAGGGAGCAGAGCTCTGTCTGTTCAGGTTCTGTGGTGGCAGGGGCTCTCATGGGAGGGAAGATGCCTTGGTCCCAGTGGGGTAGTCTCCTGGGACAACTGAGGAATGTTCCTGCAAACAGATGTCCTATGGGGAGCCCAAACAGGCAGGGCTTTGGTCTCAGTTGAAGGCATATGCTTGAGTTACCTTTAGCTTCATCATCTCTTTGCTGACAGGCTCCCTGGAGGATTCATTCTTTTTAAAACTTTCAGAATCTCTCAAAGTCTTCTCATGGTAAGGCTGCTCTAAGAGTCTCTTTACAGCCTATAGCAGAGTTTACCTCCTTTTTCTGCAATACCACCTTCCTTTGGGTTCTCCTTCTACCTTTCCTTTGCTCCCCTCAGCCTCCTCTGCTGGATCCCCTTCCTACCCCTGCATCTAAGCAGTAGAATTCATCAGGATGCAGGCCTAGGGACTCTTCTCTTTCCACTCACCTGTAAGGTTGACACTTATTTCCATGCTCAGCCCCCCACCCCCACCCAATTTATGACCCTTTCATGACCTCTCTTGTGGGCCCCAGACTCAGTTCTCCAACAATCTCCAACAATCTCTGTGTGGCTGTCTCACAGAAATCTAACTTCTCAGATGCTCAAAGTAAGCCATTGATCACACATTTGCATTCTCCTCTCATTTTCAACAACTCGGCAAATGGTCCTCCCATCCACCCAGTTGTTTAAGCCAGAAACAAGATCTCATTGTTGACACTTACCTCCCTCTCTTCTTCATATTTAGTTTATCAGCAACCCCCCCCCAAATTCCAAACCAAACCTACTGTCATCAATTCTAATTCCATCCATTCCAATTCTCCATGAAAGAGTAGAACTGACCCATAGATTCCAAGAGGCAATCTTTATGGAAGGATATGGCCACATTTTTTTCCTACAGAGCAGCTGCTGGGGTCCAAACACTGGTCTTTTAGTTAGCAGACAGTACCTAACACTGCACCACAAGGGCTCCTTAGGTCATCACCAAGTCCTATTGATTCTATGGACAAACTCCCCAGGTGATTCTTAGGTAGTCTTAAGTTTCAAGCATAAGGCAAAAGAGGAGACTCTGAGGCTTTCCTGAGTCAGACCCTAGTAGAATCTTTGTGACACAGAATATATCCTAATAGTCATTAAATATCAAGCAAAAGCTAAGATCATAAAAGAGCCTCTTTGTTTTTTTTTTTTTTGCTAATCACTAACAAGGATTCTGTTGAATCAGTGCCATGTGAGATCCTGGGCTGGTTCCTGGCCTTTTGCTTTATTTCTGAGCACCACCAGGCACCTCAGGTAAATTTCAGCATGAAGTATTGCACTAAATGTAGAGGGTATAAGAGAACTGCATGACACATAATGATAATGCTTTATGATGCCTTAAAGATGTCTCACCATTCTATAAACCCATTACTGCAGTAGTTCTCCAAGTGTGGATCCCTTACCAACCACATCAGCACCCCTTGAAATTTATTAGAAATTCAAATTATTGAGTACCACTCCAGACCTACTGAATTAGAAATGCAGGGGATAAATCCCAGCAGTGTGTCATACCAAGCTCTCCAGAGGGAGTATCAGGCACTAAGAACCACTTTTATTGAGTTAGAAGCAGGGATTTGAGTTGGTTCCTTCTGGTTTGAGTCCCTGATGAGAATTTGCCCTTCCACCCCAAATATACTGAACCAGAATCTTGGGGATCTTGTTAAAATGTAGATTCTGATTCAGTATACCTGTGGTGGAAAGGCAAATTCTCAGCAGGGAGTCAAACCAGAAAGAACTGGTCCAAAGCTCTGGTTAGAAGTACCAACTAACTGAGCATGTACATTGTGGCCAGTAGCCAGTAGCCAGGATCTTGAAGTTTCTGTCACCTCTTTAAACCAACTTGTTTTGGTGATCAAAGTCAAATTTAAGAGAGGAGAAGGAGAGTAACAGCTATGGAGCATCTACCAGTTCGACAGTTAATATACATCAAATACATTTCACTTGCACAAATTCCCTTGGGCTTTGTTGGTGTTAGGTGCCACTGATTCAGTTCCAACTCATAGTGACCCTATGAACAAAGAGCAAAACACTGCCCAGTCCTGTGCCATCTCGTTATCTTGTTATGTTCGAGCCTACTGTTGCAATCACTGTCTCAAATCCTTCTAGTTGAAGGTCTTCATCTTTTTCACTTGCTCTCTATTTTTCCAAACATGATCGCCTTTGTCCAGGGACTGGTCCCTCCTGATAACACATCCAAGTTCATGAAAGCATTCTGCCTGCATTTCTTACAAGGCAGTCCATGGTATAGTCACCATTCTTTCCCACAACCATAATTCAAATGCATCGATTCTTCTTCAATCTTCTGTATTCATTGTCCAAATTTCACATGTATATGTTGTTGTTGTTAAGTGCCATCCAATTGGATCCAACTTATAGTGACCCTGTACAGGGTTTCCAAGCAGTGACTGGTAAGTTTGAACCACCAGCCTTGTGGGTCAAACCAACCTTTTGGTCCAGTCCTTATCTTATGGCTCCATACCAGGACTCACATGAATATGAGGTGATTGAAAATACCATGGTTTGGGTCAGGAGCACCTTTATCTTCAAAGTGACATCTTTGCTTTTTAATACTTTATAGAGGTGTTTTACTCAATACAATATGTCATTTGATTTCTTGACTGCTACTTCCATGAGTGTTGATTGTGGATCTAAGTAAAATGAAGCCCTTGACAACTTCAGTCTTTTCTCATGATGTTGTTTATTGGGTCCAGTTGTAAGGATTTTTGTTTTCTTTATATTAAGTGTTAATTCATACTGTTGGCTCTAGTCTTTGATCTTTTCATCAGTAAATGCTTCAAGTCCTCTTTGCTTTCAACAAGCAAGGCTGTGCCATCAGTTGTTAATGAGCCTTCCTCCAATCCTGATGCCACGTCCTTCTTCAAATAGTCTAGTGTCTTGAATTATTTGCTCAGCATACTGATTAATTAAGTCTGGTGAAAGGATAACCCTGATGTACACTTTTTCTTGACTTTAAACCATGCAGTATCTCCTTGTTCTGTTTGAATGACTTCCTCTTGGTCTATGTACAGGTTCTGCATGAGCACAACTAAGTGTTCTGGAATTCCTATTCTTCGCAAGATTATCCATTATTTGTTATGATTCACACCATTGAATGCCTTTGTATAGTCAATAAAACACAGAAAAACATCTTTCTGGTATTCTCTGCTTTCACCTAAGATTCATCTAATGTCAACAATGATAGCCTTCTTTCTATGTCCTCTTCAGAACCTGGCTTGCATTTCTAGCAGTTACTTCTTGATGCACTGCTGCAATTGTTTTTGAATTACCTTCAGACATTTTACTTGCATGTGATATTTATTAATTATATTGTTTGATAATTTCTACACTCTGTTGAATAACCTTTCTTTGGAATGGACACAAATATGAATCTTTTGCAGTCAGTTGTTTGGCCATGCAGCTGTATTCCAAATTTCTAGGCATAGGTGAGTGAGCATTTCCATCATTATATCCATTTGTTAAAACATCTCAGTTGGTATCTCATCAATTTCTGGAGCCCTTGTTTTTCACCAATACATTAAGTGCAGCTTGAACTTTTTTTTCAGTACTCTTGGTTCTTGATAATCTGCTTCATGCTAAAATGGTTGAATGCCAACCAATTTTTTTTGGTACAGTGACTGTGTATTCCTTCCATCTTCTTTTGATGCTTCCTATGTCCTTCAATATTTTACCCAAATTGCAATATTGCAACTTGAAGATTGAATTTTTTCTTCAGTTCTTTCAGCTTGAGAAATTATGAACATGTTTTTCCTTTTTAGTTTTCTCACTCCCGGTCTTTACACATGTCATTGTAATACTTTGTTTTGTGTTCTCAAATTGCCCTTTGAAATTCCTTAGAGGAACTCAAAGCTATTGCCATTCATGGATAAAAGAACTGAAGTTCAGAAAGTTTAAGTAACTTGCCTAAGGTCTCATAGTTATTAACCAAGTTTGGCTTTGGACTCAGGTCTGTCAATTCCAAAGACCTTGCTCTTCTCCACCATATCATCTAGCCTCCTCTGGAAGAATTCATGTTTCACGCTCTCTCCATCCCACTTCCTGTCCCTGGTTATTAATGATTAGACATGCTGAGGACTCCTGCGGGTTTTGAAGGTGAAACTTCCTGGTGTTCTGGAAGTGAGAAGCACTGGGAGGGAAACCTCTGGGACTTACAGGATTTACTTCTTATCCCTGCCTCCTCTGTACAGGAGACAAGTGGATGGTGTCAGAGTGCATAACAGATTGCAAGAGAATCCATCTCCTGCTTATTTAAACCAGCCAGTACCAGCACCCTGGTCTCAGCCTGTCATTTCTCATGGAAAGTACCTGTTACGCTATCATCTCACTAAGTGCTGAATTGCTCTAGTGGACACTGCTCTGTGGGAGATGGTGGGTAGAGGAGGACAAGCTGGTAAGCTTAATCCCTGGGCCAGAAACTCTTGTCTCATGCAGTAGCTCGGCAGAGATCTTACAACCAGAGCTTTTTTAGGGTACAGTCACCAGGGCTGGGAGGAGGAAGCTTATATGTGAGATTTGAGAAGGCGAAATGGTTCCCTATGTCTCTTGCAGAATTGGAGTTACTTTCTAAAATCTGATCTTCTTGCTCCCTTGAGTCTGGAGTTGGACTGAAGAGCTGTAGTCCCTACAGGCTTACTGAGAGAGTTGAAGGTGCTATATCTTGACATGGGATCTTAAAGATCAGAGCAAGACAACCCCAATCACCAGACAGCAAGGGACCACACTAAAATTGACAATCGATGCTTCTTTCTAAAAAAAACCACACACACTTTCCTCAGAGTCTCACCATTCTGGAACTCAGGAAGTTCTACTTGATGTCAAACTCAATAAATACCTCCTGAGACATTTATGTCTTTCCCTCCTACTTCCCACCTAGTGTTTCATCATAACTTGAACATCATGCCTTCCAAGATGGGAGGACTGAATCCATTTTTATTCCATCTTTGCTTTTTCAAGGCATAGAAACTCATTTTCCTTGACCTTCAAAATTTTGTAGGCATTTTGGTGACCTTCATCTAGAATCACAAATAATCATCAACCAAGAGCTTCCTAAAACCTCAAAGAACTCTGGTAAGAAGCCGCGGATCTTGGCTCTTCATCCAATCAGAGAAAGGAGTTACAGTGTGTTACCAAGGTGTTAGTACAAAGAAGTTCCTAAGGGGGATACAAGGGTCTTGGGGACAGAACCTGGGGTTCAAATCCCTTCCAACTGTGTGACTGTGGAAGGCTGTGATGCACTTCTCTCACTTCCTCTGACAATAAGCAGTAGCATGCTGGAGGTAGGTCCCTGTTGGGTAGGTACACTAAACCCCTGATTTGAAGGCCTATGAAGAGATCATAGGGAGGACTTTGTTAGCTCCACTTGGCTGCTAACCAAACAGTCAGCAGTTCAAACCTTCCAGCCACTCTGCAGCAGAAAAGACTTGGTGATCTGCTCCCATAAAGATCAGAGCCTTGGAAACCCTATGGAGCAGTTCTACACTGACCTATGGGGTCACTATGAAATGAAATCAACTGGACAGTACACAACAACAGTAGAAAACTGAAGATTCATATGTAGCAAGCGTATAATCTGTTTCTAAGCCTCTCATTCTCCTACCATCTTGGGGCAGGTGATGAGCCTGTACCCACTAGGTGTGCTGTCCATAGTACAACTCTTTCACTGGGCAGTGGGGAAATCTGCCTGCCTAGTGGACAAAGAGGTCCGGTCTTCCCGCTGGGTGTCTGAATCAGTAAGAAGAAAAGGAAGGGGCAACTGTGTCGAGTATGTCCCTTGGTGTTGTTGTTGTTGTTGAATGTTGTGGAGTCTGTTCTGACTCATAGTTACCTTGCATAAGGTTTCCAAGGAGCAGCTGGTGTGTTTGAACTGCTGACCTTATGGTTTGCAATCTAGTGCTGATCTACAGCGCCACACCAGGAGTCCATGTCCCTTGATGGAGGATAGAGATGAACATGTCTTCCAGCCTGGGTTTCAGAAGCTTCAGCTCCTGGCTTCAGGGTCTCATAAAAAATTGTTTGAGATTGAATTGTGCCCCCCCCCCCCAAATATGTGTTGGAATCCTAATCTAAATCCCATTTAAGTATAGAATGTTCTTTGTTATGTTACTAAGGACATTATCAGTGGAGAGTATATCCTAAATTGAATTACTTCTTCCTTATATAACGAGCAGTATAGACACAGAGGGCCTGGTGTGGCGCTGTGAGATGAAACACTAGACCTTTAGGTCGGTTTGAACCACAAAGTCAGCAGTTCAAACTCACTAGCCGCTCCTTGGAAACCCTATCTATACAGGGTCACTATGAGTTGGAACCAACTAGACAGCCCTTAACAACAACAACATAGACACAGAGACAAATAGATCGATGCCACGTGACGATCTCCCAGGAATGGCAGGACTACCTACAGAAGCTAAAAGAGACAAGGATCTTTAACCAAAGCCTACAGAGAACCTTCCCTTATACCCAACCAACACCAAACCAAACCTACTACCATAGAGGGGATTCCAATTCATAGTAAGCCTGTATCGGGTTTCCCAGATGGTAAACCTTTAAAGGAGCAGATCGCCTCATTTTTCTGGTGGGTTTGAACTGCTGACTTTGCAATTAGCAGTCCAGTGCTTATCCTACGGCACCAACCAGGACTCCTTTTCCCTTACACCTTGTGCTCTGAGTTTGGACTTCTAGCCTCCTGATCTGTGAGAAAATAAATTTCATTTCTTTAAAGCCACCCAGTTTTGGTAGTTCTAGTACAGGATTGCTGGGAAACCAGGACAAGCTATGCGTGTTCTCAGCCTTTCTCTTTCTTCTCTTCCAGCCCTGGGCTTCCCCACTCATCAGCACTACCAAGAAGTGGGATTAGAGAGGGTATCATCTTGTGTGTCTTCTCAGACTTTAGGGAGAAAGATAAGGATCATGTGTCCTAGCCACAGAAGAAGCTTGTTGTTGTTGTTGTTAAGCACCATCAAGTCGGTTCCAACCCATATCAACCCTGGTTAGGGTTTCTGAGGAGTAGCTGGTGAGCTTGAACCACCGACCTTGCAGTTCAAACCAATTTAGCAGTCCAGTGCATTAACCCACAGCACCACACCAGGACTCCAGAAGAAGTTTAGAGGAAGCATTAAACTTAGAGACAGGAGGCCCTGGTTCAAATCCCGGCTGTGTCACTAAGCAGTGGGAGGCTTTAGGGCAAATCACTGCGCATCTCTGAGCTGTGGTTTTCTCAGCTGTAAAAGGAGAGGATTGTACCAGATGATCTCATATCTTCACCAGGAAAATGGGGGAGATGGTGAAAAATTAATGGATTCATGCGGGTTAATGCGCAGGACTGCAAAGTGGATTTGAACCACAAGGTTGGTGTTTCAAGCTCATCAGCTGCTCCTCAGAAACCCTATACAGGGTCACTATGGGTCAGAACCAACTCAATGGCATTTAACAACAACAACCCTTAACCCACTTTGCATAGTATCTAATGCTGAGCAGTTTCTTAATGCACATAAACAGAATGTCAGGCTCCTTCTAGCTTCATCATTCCATGGACCTGCATTCTGTAGTTGACCAGCGTGGCCTCCGGCCATCACCAAGCATTCTGACAGTGCACCCTGGGAAGGAGAAGCAAATGGTATGGAAGAGGAGGGTCCAGGAGGGATGGACCCCTAAGGATACCAGAGAAAGTACAGAGATCTTTGCTGAGAGGATGCTGTAAACCAGGCTCTGGGCCTCCCTTCTCCCTCTGCTCCTCCGGGAGTATGATGATGAAACACCAAATTAGCTCCATTATTGTAACTCCTCCAAAAATTAAAGGCCGCATGTTCTGCCAGAGCCAGCTAATGTCTCCCACTGGTAAGCAGGTGACACTAATGGTTATTTCCTCCCATCCAGGCACCAAGTGCAGAGTGGCAGAAACCCAGAGAGCTCAGGCTAGGCTAGGAGGCAGCCCTGGGGGTGAGGAAGGAGCCCCAGCCAGGAGCCATGCCTGAGCCGGAAGGTACAACTTCTTTCAATTCGTCTGTGCTTCCTTCTCCGAAACCTACTCTTGAGCACTAAACACATCTTCTTGAACACTGGAAAACCTTCGTTCAGCTCAGGAACAGCTCAGCCGGGTGTCGGGGAGAGGCCTTACCCCCAGGGCTTGCCCAGTCTCCTGCCTCTCGTTGTGGGTACCTAGAGTTCCTGTGCTGCAGAGGACTGCTTCCTGGATCTCACCACAACTGAAGCTCCTTCTCCAAGCCCATGCCCAGCTTTGCCTATCCTCCCACACAGAAACCAGCATTTCCTCTCTCACCTCTCCCTTCCTCCCTCACCCCCATCTGCTTCTCCTCTCACAGTAAACTCTGCCATCTCCTGTGTCAGCTGAGGCAACTCTTCCTCAAGGTTGGAGGGTCCCAGCCTCTCCCAGGCCATTCTCTAATGGCCAATTCTTACATTTGGGATGTCTCCTGTTAGCCTGTGTTCATGGGTGTCCACAGGTCCCACAGGTTCTGCCATGCTACGGCAGCCTTGTGCTAACCACACCCACACCCTTCCTAAAATCCTCAGGGCTGTGAGGGTCTGCTTGTGGTGGTGGTTGAATGGGATGGCACTTCTTGGTAGAGTTCCCAACTAAGCATCTTCCTCAGTCTCAGAGTGGAGACCTCCCTGTGGAAATCATTGTTCAAGCTCAAGAGTTGAACACTTTGTAATCATTTCCTGGTGATTACAAACATTACAAAGGTCTCTTTCCATTTTACAGGTCAGAAAAGTGAGGATCTTAAAGCCTAGGTGGTCCAGTTGATGCTAGATGGAATTTTTCCAAGCTCTAAACCACCTTGGAAGGAGCTCTGGTAGCATAGTGGTTACGAATTGGGCTGCTAACACCAAGGTCAGCAGTTCGAAACCACCAGCTGTTCCGTGGGAAAAAGATGAGGCTTTCTGCTCCTGTAAAGATTTACAGCCTTAGAAACCCTGTACAGGGTTACTATAAGTTGGAACCGACTCCATGGCACACCACCACCATCAAACCACCTTGGAATCCCTTCCTCTCTTTCTCCAATTTAAGTAAATTCTACATAGGTAGACTGAATACCTAGTAGACATAAAAGAAGCCAAGGTGGCATAGCAGGTTAAGCACAGGGTTGCTAACCACAAGATCAGTGGTTCAAATCTACTGGCTGCTTTGAAAGATAAGAAAGAAAGATAAGGCTATCTGTTCTCAAAAAGATTTAGTCTCAGAAACCCTACAGCACAGTGCTCCTCTGTCCTACAGAGCCACTGAGTTGGGATTAACTAGATGGCAGTGGATTTGAGTAGACACAAAGCCAGAGTTCAGGACTTCAGGCGATGTACAAATAACCAAGTCCAGTTGTGGCAGCTGGAAGCTGAGAGCTCTGGATTCCAGGGACCATCTACCTCTGCCCCACTCAGTCAGGAAGCATCTTAAAGATACTCTAAGAAGCTGCAACTCATTGAGCAGTTGCTAGGTGCCAAGCACTTGGCTAAGAGCTTTGTGTGGACTCTCTACTTTAATGTACACAACAAATTTATGGAGCAGGGATTATTCTCATTGAAGTCTAAGAGATGAAGAAACAAACACGGAGATGTTAGAATAACCTTAGTAAAAGTGGAGGAGAAAGGACTCGACCCCAAGCAGTCAGAGCTCAGGGCCTACCCTCTTAACCCCTAAGCCAAACCAACTTGGTTTTCTGCAAGGTTATCATTGAGAATTGTATTTATGCTAATTATCACCCCCAGGCTTTTGGGAGTCCTGGTGTGCCACTGTAGGATAAGCATTGGACCAAAGTTGTTTGAACTGCAAAATTGGTGATTCAAGCTCACCAGCTGCTCCTAGGAAACCCTACACAGAGTGGCTATGAATCAGAACCAACATGACGGTACTTAATGTCGACAACAACAATCTTTATGGAAGCAGACTGCCTCATCTTTCTCTCATGGATCAGCTGATGGACTCAAACCACTGACTTTTGGATTAGTAAACAAATACCTAACCATTATGACACCAGGGCATCTATGTAACTGAGGCTTAAATGTGTAAATAAGATTTCAGAATGTGAGGAACACATTCTGACTTGCCTCCATAACATCATCCATTAGACTATGTGTTTCATTCTGCTGTTCATAAGGTTGTTATGAGTTGGTACCAATTTGATGGCACTTAACAATAATGTGCCAGACTGCAAAGCCATATGAACTGCAAGGTTGATGGTTCAAGCTCACCAGCTGCTCCTTGCAAACCCTATAACAGGGTCGCTATGGGTGGGAACTGACTTGTCAGCACTTAACAACACAACAACAATGCTTTCCTTATAAGGCCTTCAGCAGATACCTGCTGCTGTCCTAAGACCATGGCTAACTTAAGCTCCTAAATATTTAGTTTGTTTGTACTTTATTTTCAAGTTGCCATTGAGTTGACTCCAATTCATGGTGACCCCATGTGTGTCACAGGGTTTTGAAAGGCTGGTTTTTCAAAAGTAGATCACCATGTCTTTTTGATGGAGACAGCCTAAGTGCCCATCAATGGAAGAGTGGATAAACAAACTGTGGTACATACACACAATGGAATATTATGCTATCTTGAAGAATAACAAGGAAGCTGCAAGCCACCTCATAACATGGATGAACCTTGAGGACATTACGCTGAGTGAAATTAGTCAATCACAAAAGGAGAAACACTGCATAGGACCATTATTGTAAAAGTTTAAGAAAAAGTACCCACATTAAAAGGGAGAAAAGATTATTTGCTGGTTACTGGGGTGTATGGGGTGGGGTGAATGGAGGGAGGGGAAGGTGGAGCACAAGGTAGGGAATAGACACAAGATAGTTTGGGTGCTGGGGGTGGGAGGCAATACACAAGAAGGGGGAGGGGAGTGGAAGAACAAGGCAGATGGGAAAACATTTAGGCAGGTTTGAATTGACTAAGTGGGACAGAGGGGAAATAAAGTTAAGATGTTTGGCTGTGTTTTGAATCTTGGTTTCCCTTGTCTACCATTGTAAAATAGACACGTGAGGGGGAAAGAAAGGAACAGCTAGAAATATCATCATAGAAAGCTTGTAAGTCCATCTTCAGCCTATAACTGATTGGAATACCTAAAATGGGACTAGAACTTGTCCAGTGAAGGAGGCTTCCTGTGAAGCCTTTGCATTGCACAAGACCATAGGTAGAATCGTGATCCCCATCCAGAATCTTCTGAGGCAGGAAATTTCCACTTGAAAGGACAAGCAGACCAGCCTGGAGCGGCTAGAAGAACAGAAGATACTTCTTGAATGAAAGACCAACAGGAAAAATAAAAAAAACAGTAACAGCAGTCTGATTAACTACTATAAGAACAAACAGGTTGTTCTCTCAGGAACCATCAAAAGAGGTGGTCAGGTCCCCTCAGGGCAAATCCCTTTCCAAGACTGAGACTCAAGGGGAATACACGAGCAGGCATGCGGGCTTGCTGGTGACCACGTTGGTCTACCGATAAGGGGAAGTGGGGGAAAAACAGCAATGAAGTTGTGAGCTATGTCCAACCACATTCAATAGACTCCTGTCAACCTGGGTTGGGACGTGGTTGGCCAGCAGTATGGTGAGACCTGGGGACTCCTGGGCCTAGGGACAGGGGCATGGCCACAGAGGACAAGAGTGGAGAGTGAAGTATCCAGCTGATATGAAGTGAGTGGAGATGCACAAAAACACCTATACTTGCAGATGGTACCCACTTGACCTGGATTCAATGGCTGGATGATCAGAATTGACTGGAGGAAGAAAGAAGGGGGGAAAAAGAGTAATCTGCTACAATTTGATGAACTTGACCTATACTTATAGATGTAGTAGCTTAAAAGAGGGAACAAATCTTTACAAGGAGGATCATTCCCACCCCCTCAGTACACAGGGTTGACAGGGATGGGCAACTTAGACATTGACTACCCAAAATGGGGGGGAGGGGCTACAAAGGCAAGAAGTGACTGGCTTACAAAGTTTCAAGAGGGAGCCTAGTTCCAGAGGGTGCAAGGGAAGGTAGAATCTCCACTGAGTGGTTTCCAACCTGTCTGGATGGGGCTGATGAAAGGAGATGGGGATAAGACTCTTGTGGTTCAATAATGAATAATTGCTACAGTTCTGACTGTGAGGGTTGCAAATGTAAAGGTAGACATTTTGTAACAAAAGGAGGGGAGTGGTTGATCGTGCAGTCCAGAAGCAGAGGACCCTGGGACCATCAAGGGAGAAGAGTGGAGTGTGGGACCCTATCCAGAGAAGCAGTGACGCCAGAGATGGAGGCAGAGATGATGACAAGGAGAGATGGAGTGGCTGGGGACTCTGGACTTAGGGAGAGAGAGGGGCTGTGTGCTGATGGCTTGGGGGCAGGCTTGTGGGGTGTACCCTTTGGTTGTTTGATGATGTTTGGAGGGGATTGTAATCTTTGCAATGGAATGAAATATGATAGGATGAATGTGAAGCTTTTATTCTCCCATGTAAAGTATCACTCAATTCATAATAAAAACTTTTAAAAAAGTAGATCACCAGCTCTTTTTCCCCAGTCACTTCTGAGTGGACTCAAACCTCCAGTCTTTTGGGTAGTTGCTAAGTGTGTTAATGTCTACACCACTCAGAGATTTCTTTTACTTTGTGGATGCTGTGGATTCTGTGATTCCTTTCCCTTTCCCAGTCAGATGCGTGACTTACCTCTGGCAGGACATGCATGTAGTGGGTTTTCTTGACTCTGTTCTACAATCCTTTTGTGACATTTTATAACATTTTAAAATATAATGTTCTAAAGTTATTTTTCATTTAATTCTAAGCTCATAACTCAGCACCAGGCAGCAAATATCTAAACTTTTTTTTATTATTTGCTGTGCAACCTTGGACAATTCACTTGATCTCTCTTGGCTTAATTTCCTCTATCTGCAGAATTGGGATAACGCTCCTTACAAAGAGTCGTTGAGGATGAAATGTGGCAACGTGGGTGAAAAGAAGCTGTAAATTCAGCAATGCTCTATAAAGGCTATAGAATATAGAATAAGCACAAGGTCAATTTGAACTACAAGGTGGCAGTCCAAATCCACCAGCCTCTCTCCAGAAACCATAGAGAGGATCGCTATGAGTTGGAATCAACTCAACAACATATAAAGCCAAGGAACCTTGGAGGGTATAACAGTTAAGCACTTGGCTACTAACCAAAAGGTCAGCAGTTTGAACCAGCTGCAGGAGAAAAGACTTGGTGATCTGCTGCAGTAAAGATTGTTGTTGTTGTTGTTAAGTAATGTCAAGTCAGTTCCGACCCATAGCAACGCTGTGTAGGGTTTCCGAGGAGCAACTGGTGAGTTGAACCAGCGACTTTGCAGTTCAAACTGACCTTGCTGTCCAGCACATTAACCTGCAATGCCACACCAGTAAACAGTACAGTTTAGGAAATCCTATGGGGCAGTTTTACTCTGTCCTATAAGATCGCTGTGAGTCAGAATCGACTTGATGGCATACAATAACAATAAAGGTAGACTTGTTACTCATATTATTGTCATGAATATTAAGACGGGTCCCTGTCCTTGGGGCACCTATACCGGCAGTGGTCTGGACCCACCAATGGGTGAGTAGGGCCTGCCTGGGACCCAAGCCTACATCATAGAGAAGACACACCAAGATTGTGCAATCCAATGGAACTACTGTGGGATTCTCCAAGCGGCCCAATGTCACCCTGCTTGCCTGCTTGGGGGAACAGAGCTGGCCTCACCTCACTTCCCATAAGGAAGGGTCTAGGTTGAAACTGTCCCTGTTGTCTGTGCACTGGGGGCTGACTCTAGGCCACCACAACCCTCTGGGGAAGGCCAACAGTTTCCTGTGAGAGTGTAGGGCTCTCCAGACAGTCTTTCAGGATGGCTCAGTCTCATCAGCTGTGAGGAGGAGGGATTCACTGATAACATTTGAACAGCAGGCTAAATGGGGTGAGATGCAGGCTGGGGTGGGCCAGACCCGAGAGTCTGTCCTCACTCCTCCCACCTCTGAACCTTGACTCCACACACCATATTAAGAGTCTCCTTCCTCCTGCTCTCTACATCACATCTGTCCCTCCTTTCCAGCATTCTCCTAGTATCACTTAATCTCAGAAACCTGCAAGAGAAACCTAGTCAATTCATCAACCCATTTCAGTCTCCAGCTCATTCCTGTACCGCAGTGCATTGGTGTGTGACTTTTAAGCAACAGGAGAACTCTAGGTGTCATCAAACTGTTAATGGTAGGTATCTAGGGACAGTGGCTTTTTGGTGAATTGTGTTCTCTGCATTTTCCAAGATCTCTAAAACAAGAATGTTATACTTTGTCTCGAGGCCAGAGAGGGTAAAATATATTATAGTGATGTCGAATTCAAAGAAAAACATTCTAGTTTCAGTTCTTTGCTGGATTACTTTAAAACTGTGTGACTCTGGGGCAAGTTCCTCTATTTTCCTCATTTATAAAATGAAGAGACTGATTTCTCACTGTATCAAGGGGGTTAAATGAGATCATGTACTTGGAGAATGCTTCATAAATATATGAGGTTTATTTTTGTTGGCGGAGTCCTGGTGTGGTGCTGTGGGTTAATGAGCTGGGCTGCAAAGTCAGTTTGAACCACAAGGTCAGCGGTGGGTCAAGCTCACCAGCCACTCCATGGAAACCCTATATAGGGTCACTATGGGTCGGAACCGACTTGACAGTACTAAACTCCAACAAACAACAGTATTTTTGTTGGTAGCCTTTGGGTGGCACAGGTTGCAGTTGGCTGCTGACAGAAAGGTTGACAGTTTGAACTCATACAACAGTATCACAGTAGAAAGTTCTGTCCATACCCTTCCATAAGGTTACAGTCATTGAAAACCCCAGGGAGCCCCGTTTTACTCTGACACACAGGAATTGGAGTCAACTAGACGGCAACATGTTTGGTTTCATTATTATTGGTACATTGAGGAGGAATAAACTGTGCTAACACTGTGATGTTCTTTCTTGTTGAGATTTTAATACATCTTCATCTTCACCTGGGGAAATAGAGATGATTCTCTGTATTTCACTAATGAAGAAACAGAGAGGTGATGTGATTTGTCTGAGGGCACACAGCAGGGGTAGGATTCAAGCCCAGGTCGGTCTCCAGATTCCAAGTGCTGTTTACCTGTGGGTGTCTTGGGGACTAGGAACCTGTCAGCCCAGGGGTCCCTATCCCTCATCAGCTTCCTTATTAGTACCTCAGCTTCCCTGTGAGTGAACCCAAGAGATAATCTTCATCCTCCTTTCTCAGTGTGGGAGATACAACTTGAAGCAGAAGCAGTTACTGCCTTATTGCACCAATCACCCATCCATACAGGTTGTTGTTGTTGTTAAGTGCTGTTGAGTCAGTTCCAACCCATAGCGATCCTGTATAGGGTTTCCTAGGAACTGCTGGTGAGCTTGAACCACCGACCTTGAGGTTCAAACCAACTTTGCAGTCCAGCACATTAGCCCACAGGGCCATACCAAGACTCCTTACAGGTTGGTAATGAACTGCATAATCTTCAGAGAACCAGATCTCCCTGAAATCCCTTATTTCCAAATGTAGTTTTCTTACAAAGTGTCCCTCTCTGCAGGGAGGGAAATGACAAAAAGTCAATCAAGCCAGCTTGAAAGGGAGCCAAGCCCCTTCAGGGAAGAGTTGGGGGTGGGGAGCCCAGGCTGGCTTCTGCCTGCCAAGCTCCAGGTAGGCAACAGGGGACTCTACTGAGAGTCTCCCTTCCAGTCTCACTGGACAGGAAACAGGAGCTCAGCCCATGTCTCTGGTAAATATTTCCCAAATTGGGTTGGGGGAACATTGCTCCTTAGGGAAACCTCATTCCCTAAAGGGAGCTGGGTGTCTTCCCAGTCTTAGATAGGATTTACTAATATAACAACAACAAAAAGCTCTATCAGCAAAGATTGGAATTATAAACACCCTGGCTGCCTGTCTTTTTCCTAGGCCTCTTTTTTTTTCAGCCAGAACTACCAAAGTGACCTAAGAGCAACAGGAAATGTTAGTCCCCATGTTTGTTTTTGTTGTTAAATGCCCTTGAGTCAGTTCCTGCATAGAGTTTTTGAGGAGCAGCTGGTGAGTTTCAACAACTGACCTTGTGGTTCAAATGACTCTGCAGTAAAATTGTTGTTAAGTTGTTGTTAAGTGCCGTCGAGTCAGTTCTGACCCATAGCGACCCTGTATAGGAGCAGCTGGTGAGCTTGAACCACCGACATTGTAGTTCAAATGGTTTTGCAGTCTGGTGCATTAGCCCACAGTGCCACACCAGGACTGCAGTAGAGTATCTCCCTCTTAAAAGCCACCTGAAAGTCTGCCTCCCAACCTCTACCTCACATCCCCCACACACCTTCAAAATGTCTTTCCCAAGACAGTTTGCTAACTCCAGAATTCTCCTGAATATGCTACATTTTCCCACTGTTCTCTAGACACTCAGTGTGTGTCAGAGTTGTATTCTTCAACCATACTTATTGAAGCATACTTCAATCTGTATGCTGAGCACATAATCCAAGAAGCTGGATTAAATGAAGAAAAATGTGGCATCAAAATTGGAAGGAAGACTAACAACCTATGATATGCAGTTGATACAACCTTCCTTACTAAAGGGGAAGAGGACTTAAAACACTGATGAAGATCAAAGAACACAGCCTTCAGTATGAATTGCACCTCAATGTAGAGAAAACAAAAATTCTCACCACTGGATAAATAACATCCGTATAAATGGAGAAAAGATTGAAGTTGTCAAAGATTTCATTTTGCTCAGATCAACCATCAACACTCATGGAAGGAGCAGTTAAGAAATCAAACGATGTGTTGCATTAGGCAAATCTGCTGCACAAGACCTTTTTTTAAGTGTTGAAGAGCAGAGATGTCAGCTTGAGGACTAAGGTGTGCCTGACCCAAACCATAGTGTTTTCAATAATCTCATATACATGTGAAAGTTGGACAGTGAATAAGAAAGACCATAAAAGAATTGATGCATTTGAGTTATGGTGTTGGGCGAAAATATTAAAAGTACTATGGATTGCCAAAAGGACCAACAGATCTGTGTTGGAAGAAATAACAGCCAGAATGCTCCCTGGAAGCCAGAATGGCCAGGACTTTATCCTTCATACTTCGGACATATTGTCAGGATGGATCAGTCCCTGGAGAATGATACCATGTTTGGTAAAGTGGAGGGTTGGAAAAAAGAGGAAGACCTCCAAAGAGATGGATTGGCACAGTGGCAGTAGCAATGGGCCCAAACATCATCGATTGTGAGGTTGACCCAGGACCCAGCAATGTTTTGTTCTGTTGTACACAGGTTCACTATCAGTTAGTCCAACTTGATGGCACCTAACAACAACAACAAGGCACTCTGTATCTCTTCCTTCAGCATTCCTGCTTTTTCGATCCCTGGCTACCTTACAGCTATTTGGTCTGCTGTACTGATCTTGGAGTCCTGGTGTGGTGCTGTGGGCTAATGCGTCAGACTGCAAAGTCATTTGAACCACAAGGTCGGTGGTTCAAGCTCACCGGCTACTCCTTGGAAACCCTATACAGGGTCGCTGTGGGTCGGAATCGGCTCAGTGGCTCTTAGCAGCAGCAGCATACTGATCTTGGAAAGGGCTAGTCTTAGTGTCATTCCAGCAGGGGCCTTTCAGAGTGGCTCAGCTGGAGAAGACTTTTGACAATGTAGAGGAGGCATTTTTGAGCAAGTGCCTCAAGTCACATAACCAGCCCGGTCTCCAAGTTCTCAAGAAAGGAAATGCCTGTCTGTGAATTAAGTCATATTTTCATGATACACCACCAGCGCTGTTTTTCTCTCTGGAAGTTGGGCTGTTCTGAACACATGGTCTGATGTGTCACTACAGAGACATGAGTCAGCCAAAGACTCTGGGAGGGAATGGACACACTCCATCCCAAAGGACCAGAGCCCCAGGCCTGCCGTATTCTAGTGGATGGGAGGAGCAACATCTCCCAATTCTCACCTCACACAAAGGGTGGGCTCCCTTATTCACACAAAGTGCAGACAACTTCTGTGGCTCCAGAGAAGGCTCAACGGGTGGGAAGAATGCTTTGTATCTCCCCTGTATCCCTCAGTTTCTTCTGTCTTTTCCTTTTGGTTTTTCTCTTTGATTCCAGCTGCTCACCACACTCTGCCCCTGCACTTTCTCTAAGGTTCCAACTAAGTGTAGACCCAAATCTTACCCTTGGTTCTTGCTACCACCTCCACCAGCCTAGTGCCCTGGAGCAGGCAGCCTATGTTTCCTCATCTGTAAACTGGGAATAAGAACTGTACCTCGACTTCAGAGTGGTTGTGGGGATTAACACAGGCTCGGGCACTTAAAACAAAACCTGGCACATAGGAGGCAGAGAAGCCTCAGCAAATACCCCACTTATACCACCTATGATAAGAATTCTGCACAAAAATAGTTAACCAAAGTCTTATTCTCGAACTCCTTCCCCACCTCACCCCTACTCTTTCCTACTTCATACACACTTATTCACATGCAGTCTGATGACAATAGACAATGCTCCTAGAGAAACCAGTCTCAGAGCTATGAATGTCGATGATATCCCTGAAGTACAAGTTGTGCCAAGTCCAGAACATTAGTAATGTTCCCATTCCCAATGAGTTGATTTGACTCATGGGAGCCGCATGTGTTACACAGTAGAATTGGCCATCATCTTTATGAAAGCACATTACCAGGCCTTTTTTGTGTGGTGCCACTGGGTGGGTTTGAACCACTAAGCTTTAGTTTGTTAACTAAATGCTGTTTGTACTATTCATGGGTCTATCAGCAGGGTAGAACTCTAAAACGACATAGAAGTTTTCAAAAGCAATTACTGCTGTTTCTCAGGACAAAAAAGATAGAGGACACTACCGATCTGTACTGGTCAGAGAGTGGTAGCTACTCAAACACCCACACCAGGGTTCTTTTCCTACTCCAAATCCTTCCTAGCAAGGTCAGGAAAACTCCACAGAAATCTCTCCATCTCAGGTCTTGCTGAAGCCCTTGAGAGACCCTCAAGGTCTCGGAGACTTTGTCCAGAATGGAAGGCATTAAATATTCATGGAGAATGAGTAGGTGTCAATTCAGACATGAGAAGAAAACCTGGCTACAGAGAATGACTGATGAGGATGAACGTGGCCCAGATGGGCAGGGGTGGGAGGGGAGTTGGCTGCTGTATCGGCCACATTTTCCTACATTGTTGCTGACGCTAAAAGACCACAAAAATTACACTAGCAACTGAACAAGGGTTGACCTAGACCTTACAGCTCACCCTGTGTCCTTCTCCCTCCAAGATGTCAATATAAGCAATGGGGAAACTTTGGGGTTGAGGGTTTGTCAGTTTAGGGTTCAAGGCATTTTGATAAATGGCCTCTCTTTCCTCCTTGGTTTTCCTATCGATGCTGCTCGTTGATTGGCTTGTCTCCCGAATTTTACTAGACTTTTCTTGCAAGGAAGAGATTCATTCTTTTTTTTTTTTTTTTTTTTTTTAAGAGATTCATTCTTAGCAGAAGGGCATAAAGTCATCGCTGCGTGTCCTTTGACACTGCACATCTTGGACTCTGGATCCTCCCCTTCTCACTCTAGGATAGAGGCTTATAGGCACAGAACGAAGGCAGAGTGGAGAGGCTGGGGGAAGGGAGGGAGATGACCAAGAAAAAACAAAAAAAAAGAGCAAAAATAACAGGGCAAGATAATTTTCTTAATAAATAAATCCCAGAGACAGTGGAATGATTCGGAAAATGATAGGGAGAATGGTTACACAAATTAAAGAACGCAATCAATGTCACTGAATTGTGCATGTAGAAATTGCTGAGATGGCATATATTTTGCTAGGTATCTTTCCATCACAATAAAACAAAACCCAAAAACCTAGAGACAAGGAAAACAGTAGGAAGATGACTGGGCTGACTCTCGAGAGGCCTGGGTTCCAGATTTGCACTGACTCATGGAGCTACCTGGAACACAGTTGCGTGCCTTTTCTGGTCTAACTTTTTCATCTGTGGTGGGAGTTGGTGGACTAGGTTATCGCCAAAGCCATTTCCAGCTTTGAATTTTCCCAATTCCATGAGAGCATGGAGTCATGACACTGAGGTCCCTCAGGGACTGCCCCAGTTCTTCCAAGTCGGTTCCTATTCTGGTCATATTGACCCCTCTCTCTTCCATGACCCTAGTCTCTCGAAATTGCTGCTGACCCAGAGGACCCAGTATAGATCCTTTCTCCCAAATGAATCCTGGAGTTCGTCTGTCTGTGACAGTAGCCAGAGGGGACATTTGGCTGCCGCTTCCCTTGCAACCCAATAATCTCTTCAGGAAAAAATGTCACTTGTGGGTATCAGGTGATGGAAACAACAAGACAGGTGCATCTGCTCCATGCAGCAAGGTGTGTGGGAAGCACATAAAGTGCTGGAGGAATAGCTTTTTGTTGATGCCTGAGCATGTTGCCAAATGATTTCCCATTCATTCTTTTACAGGGGAAAGATGAGATCTTTCTATCACTGAGAAGCACAGCATACTAATGAGGGGCATGTTGGGCTGGGGCAGGGCAGGGTGGATTTCGCTGGTCAGACAGCTCCATTCTGCCAAGCGGTGCTCGAGCGGAGGAGGGCGGGCTGTGGTCTGGTTGTCAGAGGGCGCTGGCTCTGCAGGCAGCTCGCTCGAGTGGGCAGCAGGGTTGTCTGGATGTGAGGAAATTTATCAAGGGTTAGAGTAGAACTGACTTCACTGTTCTGAGCCTCCGAAGCTTCCTAAGGCATTTCCTCTGAAGTTGCAGAGGGTTACCTCTTGTGAAAGGAAGGGTTTAGAAACGACTTCAGTGAGAACACCCAAGGCCAGTCGAGTTCTTATTGGGTAACCCTGCATCTAACCAGGTCAGAGCCCTGTCTAGGCTAATTAGTTATGTTTTCCAGCACTGCACAGGAAGTCTTTCACCTTGTGTACCCAAGAATGGCTCACTTGACTCAAGTGAGAGGGTCTGAGAGGGTAGGTGAACACCCGTTCATTTGGCAGGAAGAATTCACAGCCTGGACCCTCTCACCATTTACTGGAAAAGTGCTTTGACCTTTCGGAGAAGGTGTGGTATGTCCCCTCCCCTGGACTGACCACACAACAGGGCCCTGGTAACCACTATCGATGACCCAATATGTCAGGTAAGCACAGGTTTATGTGTGCTTACTCACTAAGCTGTAATGAACAATTACACATTTTTTCACCACATCAGAGATTCCACTTCTAGGTCTGGCTGGCATCTGTCTCTCTCCCAACTCCTCAGCACCTTCCTACAGAATGAAGGCCTCTTCAGTTTTACAATCCCTGACAGGGACAGAATATCCCATTAGTAAGTAAGCACAAGTAAGCCCTTACCTCACTTGTTAGGTAATCCCTCCCTGCTGGTAACTGCTGCCCATAGGGTGGAACCTAACCCCACATGCTTGGTTTTCCCTTTCCGGGTTCTTGATGGATGTCAGCAGTATTTTTTAGTGGAAATTTGGCTTTTTTTTTTCTCAGAACTTGGCCACAGTCTCAAAGCCTGAGCTTTGACCACTGAGGGGCCACCCCAGGTGTGGTTGTTATTGATAAGTACCATCAAGTTGGTGCCCACTCATAAAGACTCTGTATAGGGTTTCCAAGGAGTGACTGGTGGTCTTGAACTGTTGACCTTGTGGTTAGGAGTACAGTGCTGATCCTATAGTGCCACATCAGGACCCCTCAGTGTGCCTCCTTTCAATTTTCTCCCAGTCACTTTAGGATATGAGTTTGGAGGGTAGGATAGCAGTTCTGAGTCGTCAGGGCAATAAAAGCCACCTCTGATTTTAATGATTCTGTCTGATCAAGAAATCCTTCCAAGGAGGCAACCAGGTATTACCTCAGCTCCCCTCTTCAGAAAGGAGAGCAAAGAAGCGGTCCCACACAGCTGCTGTCTGTGGTGGCAGGGCCATGGGAATGAATGGGAGGGTGGTTGTCCAGGTATGTCTGCCCATACACTTGAGGGAGGGGATATGGGAGCTGAACTCAACAAACCAGGCCTGAGGGAGGGTGGGGGTAAATGAACATCCATCCAGCAAAGACAATCAGGCAGTGGTGATACAGCTCCCTCTGAACAGCAAGTAAACAAGTGAGCATTGCTGCCCCCTTCCACCCAGGCAGCTTCTGACTCAGGCGGTTGGGGGTCAGGCAACCAGTGGGGTTACTGCCAAAGCTCACTAGGGCAGCACAAAGTGCGAGGCAGAGCCGTGGGCTTCATACATTATTCAGAGCAGCTCTGGCTGCGGGGGCTCAGAGAGCATCTTCACTAGTTTGGGCAGACAGCCCAGGTCTAGTCAGCCTTGCTCCCTTCACACCTCCTGGACTTCCAAGCACCACTGATTTTCCCTGCAGGCTACTTTTGGGAAGCTTTCCCTCTCTGCTTCAATCCTGACTTGGTCCCGCATGCCAAAGACCAGACACCAGGGAATTTAAAGCCAAATTCTAGGGATATTGAGCCTTTGCAGCAAATTCCTATTGGAATGTGTTGTCCTGGGCTGAGTTGTTTCTGAGTTTCCCCAAGTCCTGGTGTGGCGTCCTAGGTTCAAACTCATCAGCCACTCCTTGGAAACTCTATACAGGGTCACTATGAGTCAGAACCAACTCAAAAGCACTTAAAAACAATAACAACAACAACATGGCACAAGGTAAAAGCAACTTAACAAGTTGTTTGTTGAGTTGATCCAAACTTGTGGTGACCTCCTGTGTGTCAGGACAAAACTGTGCTTCACAGGGTTTTCAGTAGCTGATTTTTTGGAATTAGATCACCATGCCTTTCTTCTGAGGTACCTCTGTGTGGACTATAACCTCCAAATTTTCAGGTAGTAGCCAAGTACATGAACTGATTATACCACCTAGGAACTCCCAAAGCTTCCTAGTCCTTTAAATCTCATTTTAAGGCCAACCCCCTCCAGAAAGTTTCCCTAAAATAATAAAAGCCATGCCTACATCTTCCACAAAAATCTTCTGTCCCAATCAGGATCCTCCAAGAGGGCTCGTATCAAATCTGGTGATGATCTCTGTTGTTGAACAAAATGGTCAGTTCTCAGTTCTTCTCTTGCTTGATTGACCACAGCATTTGCTGCCATTGATCCCTTCCTCTTTCCTGGAAACGCTTTCTCTATTTCCCAGGACACTACATTTTCCAGAGTCCCATCCTATTTCACTGGCTGATTTTTCCTCTGGGCTCCCATCAGTGGTGTCACACACCCCTTCCTCTTCCGCCACTGCCCCTGTGGGTAGGCAAAGTCAGTAGTGAACCAAGGTCCACTATCCCTACAGCCCCTGATTCTCAGCCCTAGCCCCCCGACCCCTCGTTCTGCAGCTCCTTCTCTCTCCCATTGGCCAAGGAGGAGATCTTCTCTTTACCTAGTGGCCGACAGTGAGGTCTACTGCTACACCCTAGATGACAGATAAAAGGGGGTGAAGAGTGATGAGGTACCAAATGGGTGACTGGTGACTCCAGCTCTAGTGATGCAAGATACCACTGCCTTGGGGGTCTGCAGTGGATCCTGGGATCATTTTGGCATAGTGGGTTATCCATTGAACAGGTAACCACAAGGTCAGCAGTTTGAAGCCATTAGCTTTTCATTGGGGAAAAGATGAGGCTTTCTGCCCCTGTAAATATTTACAATTTTAGTAACCAACCCTATACAGGATGGCTAGGCATCAGAAAGATTCAATAGCATATAAGTACCACCTCACAGATCCTCGAACAGTGTCAGTGGGTGTGGTCAGCACCAGTCCACCCTCTAGTGACGTCATGTTTAACCATTAAAGTGTTCCAAGGCTCTCTCCTCGGTCCTCTTCACTTCTCTATCTAAATTTACTCTCACTAGGATCTCAACTAGTCTTATGGTTTTATCATTTATATGCTGACATCTTCCAAATTTACATCTTTATCCAAGGCCTTTCCCAGGATTCTAGACTTTCTAAGCAAGGATAGAGCTGTGGGGCACTCTAATGTTTAGGCATGGGAGCCATGAGGAACTTTCTATTCAACATCATCACTGAATGTCTGAAAAGCATCTGGGATAGAATGAACTCCTACTCTGTCCTGGTGTGGTGCTGTGGGTTAATGTGCAGGACTGAAAAGTAGGTTTGAACTACAAGGTTGGAGGCTCAAGCTCATTAGCTGCTCCTCGAAAACCTTATACAGGGCCACTATCAGTCAGATGTGACTCGATGGCACTTAGCAACAACAACAACAATGACAAATATTTCTCTATAGTCTGGTTCTTCCTTCAGGTTTCCCAACTCAATAGCTGGCAAGTTGTTTGTGCTGACAATGTGATTCTTCTCTTTTTCAACCATCTTAGACTCTAAATAAGGAGCTCTGGTGGCATAGTGATTACGAATCAAGCTGCAAACCTCAGAGACAGCAGTTCGAAACTACTAGCTGTTCCACGGGAGAAAGATGAGGCTTTCTACTCCCATAAAGATTTATAGTCTTGGAAACCCTGTACAGGGTTGCTGTGAGTCGGAACCGACTCCACGGCACATAACAACAAAACAACAGACTCTAAATGGAAGAAATCC
The DNA here is from genome assembly GCF_000296735.1 of Chrysochloris asiatica. Lineage (NCBI taxonomy): Eukaryota > Metazoa > Chordata > Mammalia > Afrosoricida > Chrysochloridae > Chrysochloris > Chrysochloris asiatica. The sequence goes on along the minus strand of NW_006408603.1, from coordinate 2,089,601 downwards.
ATACTTATGCCTATTCCAAAGAGAGGTGACCCTCAATGGAATGCAGAAATCATTGGGCAATATCATTAATATCACATGCAAGTAAAAATTTTCCAAAGATAATTCAAAAACAGTTGCAACAATTCATTGAACTGCCAGAGGTTCAATCCCGATTCAGACAAGGACATGGAATGAGGATCAGGCAGATCTTGACTGAAAGCAGAGAATACCAGAGCAATGTTTGCCTGTGTTTTATTGACTATGCAAAGGCTTACAGCTGTGTGAATTATGACAAACCATAGATAACATTGCAAAGTATGGGTATGTCAGAACTCTTCATGTGTTCATGAGGAACCTGTATATAGACCAAGAGGCAATTGTTCAGCAAACAAAGGGACACTGGATGGTTAAAATTAGGAAAGGTGTGTGCCAGAGTTGTATCCATTCACCATACTCAATCAATTTGTATGCTTAACAAATAATCTAAGAAGCTGGATTATATGAAGAAGAACATGGCAACAGTATTGAAGGAAGACTCATTAACAACCTGTAATATGCAGATGATACAACGTTGCTTGCTGAAAGCAAAGAGGACTCAATGTAAAGAAAACAAAAATCCTTACCGCTGAACAAATAATAGCTTGATAAATGGAGAAAAGATCAAAGTTGTTAAAGATTTTGTTTTGCTTGGATCCACTATCAATACTCATGGAAGCAGTAGTCAAGAGATCAAATGATGTATTGCATTAGGCAAATCTGCCGCACAAGACTTCTTTAAAGGAGCAAAGATATCAGTTCGAGGACTAAAGTGTGCCTGACCCAAGCCACGGTATTTTCATTAGACTTATATACAGGATAATAAATAAGGAAAACCATAGAAGAATTGATGTAGTTGAGTTATGATGTTGGAGGAGAATATTAAAATTATCATGGACTTTCAGAAGAACAAACCAATCTGTGCTGGAAGAAGTACAGCCAGAATGCTCCTTGAGATCCAAGATAGTGAGGCTTCATCTCTCATACTTCAGACACGTTGTCAGGAGGGACCAGTCTCTGGCTAAGTACATCATACTTGGTAAAATGGAGGGTCAGAAAAAAGTGGAAGACCCCCAATGAGGTGGACTGGCACAGTGGCAGCTACCATGGGCTCAAGTGTGACAACAGTTGTGAGGATGGTGCAGGACTGGACAGTACTTCATTCTGTTGTTGCACAGGGTTGCTATGAGTTGGAATCAACTTAATGGCACCCAACAACAACAACAAAAACAACAGACTCTACACTCAATCAGTTAGCAATTATTGGTGATTCTACTTTCACAATATATCCAGAATCTAGTCACATCTTACATTTCCACCAACTTATTTCCCTGGCTTTGTTCTTACTATATAAGCTATTCTTAAACTGCCAGCTAGTGTGATCCTTTTAAATTTTTGCTTGTAGCATTTCATTAACCTTTTCTGCCCTCTTACCTCTCTCATTTCATCTTCTACTTGTCCCTTCCTCCATAGCTCATTTTTGCTTCAGTTACAGTGACCTACTTGCTGCTGTTTGTACAAGTCAAGTGCCCTCCTACCTTAGAGTCTTTGCATTAACTTTTCTCTTGGTCCAAAACTCTCTTCCTTTAAATATCTGCATGGCTCTCTCCTTTCCATCTTTCAGGTCTGCTCAAATGGCATCTTCCTAGTGAGATCTTCCTTAACCATCCTGTTATATCTTACATGCCCTCTTCAATTTCCCTTCTTTAGTTTCTCTTTGCCATTTAGTACTACCTGACATACAACAAGGAGTCTTCAAATATTCAGGGGAAAATGCACTATGAAAAAAAATATGCATTAATTTTGAAAACACTTTGCACCAAAATAAACTCATACTAAGAAAAAGAAACAAAAACAAGAGACCAATAAATAAATAAACTCATACTAATTGTTGAACATGTTTGAGCAGGATCTAGTTTGAAGCACTAAGAAGGCTAAAGCATGTTTAGTTAGAGCAACATGAATTTTCCTAACACAGAAGCAAGAGCAAATATCAAACTTATGGTGAAGCTTGGATAGAAGAATGGTGAAATCATCAATAGTTTACAAGAAGTTTATGTATACAATGTCCCAAAGAAATCCGCAGTTCACAAATGAATAGCTCATTTTAAGAAGGGACAGAAGATGTTGACAATAAAGCCCTCAGCGGCAGACCATACACATTAATTAGTGAGGAAACTTGTCCATGTCCTCATTGAAGAGAACCAGCAAATAACAGCAGAAATAATAGCCAGCACCATAGACATCTCAATTGGTTCAGTCTACATAACTCTGACTAAAAAAGTAAAGTTAAGCAAGTTTTCTGTTTGATGGTGCCAAAACTGTTATATCTGATTCAATGAAGACAAGAGCAGAGTTTTAAATGGAAACTCTAAACAAGTGGGATCAAGATCCTGAAGCATTTCTTGGAATTGATAGTAAAAAGAGATGAAATATGGCTTTACCAGTACAATCCTAAAGACAAAACACAATCAAAGCATTATTTGTTATCCTGTGTATATTGATTATCCTATATATAAGGCTACTGAGAGGTGGAACTGGTCCAGTCCAAGCAAAAGTGGACCAGTCAAGAGCAAACGTCATGGCAACAGATTTTTGGATGCTCAAGGCATTTTGACTACTGATTTTCTTGAGGGCCAAAGAATGATAACATCTGCTTACTATAAGAGTATTTTGAGAAAGTTAGCCAAAGTTTTAGCTGGAAAACACCCAAGAATACTTTACCAGAGAGTCTTCTGTTCCAGGCCAACACTCCTGCTCTTTTCTCTCATCAAACATGGGCATTTCTGTGAGTTTCTGGGTCCTGATTTGGCTTCTCACTTCTTTTTGTTTTCTAATCTTACAAAAGTCTTTAAAGGGCATCAATTTTCCTTCAGGGCTTTTATTTACATATTATTGTTGTTAAGTGTAATAAGATATATTGGCATAGGTAAATTCCTAGAACTTTCCGTTCTTTTAGAGATGGACTAAATGATTGGTTTCATCATGCATGTAAGGTTATTGAAAATATCATGGCTTAGGTCAGGAGCACCTTAGTGCTCTGAAACTTTGCTCAACTTAAACTTTGCTCTTGAGCATTTTTAAGAGGTTTTGTGCAGCAGATTTGCCTAACGCAATCCATTGTTTGATCTCTTGACTGCAGCTTCCACGAGTGTTGATGGTTGATCTGAGCAAAATGAAGCCTTTGACAACTTCAATCTTTTCTTCATTTATATAAATGTTGTTTATTGGTCCAGTGGTGAGGATTTTTGTTTTCTTTACATTGAGATGTAGTCCATACCAAAGGCTGTGATCTTTGATCTTCATCAGTAAATGTTTTAAATCCTCTTCACTTTCAGCAAGCAAGGTTGTATCATCTGCACTTCACACATTGAAAATGAGTCTTCCTCCAAACCTGATGCCACGCTTTTCTTCATATAATCCAGCTTCTTATACAGCATACAGGTTGAAAAAGTATGGCAGAAGAATACAGCCCTGATGTACACCTTCCCTAATTTCAAGCCATTCAATTTTCCAATGTTTGAACAATTGCCTCTTGGTCTAGGTTCCTCATGAGCACAATCAAATGCTCTGGAATACTCACACTCCTCAATGTTGTCCATAGCTTGTCATGATCCACACAACCAAAAGCCTTTGCATAGTCAATAAAGCACAGGTAAACATCTTTCTGGTGTTCTTTGTTTTCAGCCAAGATCCATCTGATGTCAGCAATTATATCCTTCATTCCATGTCCTCTTCTGAATCTGGCTTAACGGCAGGAAGTTCTCTGTCATTGTATCATTGCAACCAGTTCTGAATTGTCTTTAGCAAAATTTTACTTGCATATGATTTTAACAATATTGCCTTGTGATTTCTGCATTCTGTTGGGTTATCTGTCTTTAGAATGGCACAAATATGGATCTCTTCCAGCAAGTTGGCCAGGTAGTTGTTTTCCAGATTTCTTGGCATAGAGGTGTGAGTGCCTCCAGTGCTGCATGTTTGTTGAAAAATTTCTATTTGTATTCCATCAAGTCCCGGTGCCTTGTTCTTTGCCAAAGCCTTAAATGCACGTCGGACTTCTTCCTTCAGTATCATTGGTTCTTGAGCATATGCTGTCTCTCGAAATGGTTGAACATCACCCATTTCTTTTTGGAATAGTGACTCTGGGTATTCCTTCCGTCTTCTTTTGATGCTTTTTGTATCATTCAGTATTTTGCCCATTGTTGTTGTTGTTAGTGCTGTCAAATCAGTTCCAACCCATAGCAAACCTGTATAGGGTTTCCAAGGAGCAGCTGGTGAGCTTGAACAGTCAACCTTGTGGTTCAAACTGACCTTGCAGTCCAGCGCATTAACCCACTGCACCACACCAGGACTCCATTTTTCACATAGAATCCTTCAATATTTCAAGTTGGGGTTTGAATTTTCTATCCAGTTCTCTCAGCTTGAGAAATGCTGAGCGTGTTCTTCCTTTTTGGTTTTGTAACCAGGTCTTTGCACATTTCGTTATATTTGACTTTGTCCTCTCAAGCTGCCCTTTGAAATTTTCTATTCAACTCCTCATTTCTTCCATTTGCTTTAGCTTCTCAACTCTGGAGAGCAAGTTTCAGAGTCTCTTCTGACATCTATTTTGGTCTTTTCCTTCTTTCTTGTCTTTTTAATAACCTTTTGCTTTCTTCCTGTACAGTGATTTTGATGTCATTCCCCAGTTCTTCTGGTCTTCCATCTTTAGTGTCTAATGCATCAAATTTGTTCTTGAGATGATCTTTAAATTCAGGAATGATATGTTCAAGGTCATATTTTGGTTCATGTGGACTTGTTTTAATTTTCTTTAGCTTCAGCCTGAATTTGCATATGAGCAATTGATAGTCTGTTCCACAGCCTGCTCCTGACTTTGATTTGGCTGATGAGATGGAGTTTTTCCATCATCTCTTTCCACAGATAAAGTCATTTTAATTTCTCTGTATTCCATCTCACATGGTTCATGTGGATCATTGTCTTTTATGTTGTTTAAAAAGGGTATTTGCAATGAAGAAGTCATTGGTCTTGCAAAATTCTATCATGTGATCTCCAGCATCGTTTCTATCACCAAGGCCATACTTTTCAACTATTTTCCATACTTACAACCTTTGCATTCCAATTTCCAGTAATTTTCAATACATCATGATTGCATGTTTGGTCAATTTCATCCTGAAGAAGTTGCTAGAATTCTTCAATTTCATCAACACTGGCTTTAGTGGTTGGTGCATACATTTGAACAATAATAGTAGTATTCACTGGTTTTCGTTTTATGAGTATGGATATTATCCTATCACAGACAGTATTTTATTTCAAGACAGATCTTAATATGTTCTTTTTGATGATTAATACAATTCCATTCCTCTTCAATTTGTCACTCCAGCATAGTAAACCATGTGATTTTCAGATTCAAACTGGCTAATGCCAGTCCATTTCAATTCACTAATGCCTAGGATAGGATGTTTATGAGTTCCATTTCATTTTTGACAATTTCTAATTTTCCTAGATTCATATATTCAACATTCCATGTTCTGATTATTAATGTATGCTTACAGCTGTTTCTCTTCATTTTGAGTTGTGTCCCATCAGTAAATGAAGGTCCCAAGGGCTTTACTCTGTGGGCTTTACTCCATTTGTGTCATCATGGTCCACTTTACTTTGAGGAGGCAGCTCTGCCCCAGTTGCACTTCGAGTGCCTTACTACCTGAAGGACTCATCTTGTGACACTATATTTGACAGTACTCTGGTGCGCTTTATGATGTTTCAATATTCTATATTCTGGTACTGACACTGTTCCACCACTATTCATAAGGTTTTCAGTGATTAAATAATCAAAAACAGTCCGTCTCTCCTGCTTCCTAGTTTGTCTTTCTCTAGAGGCTCAGCTGAAACCTGTCCACTGTGGATGACCCTGATGTTATTTAAAATACCCATAGCATTGTTTCTAGAATCACAGCAACACACGAGCCACCACAGTATCGCAAACTGACAGACAAGTGTTGGTGTGAATTGCTAAGATGCTGAAAGTCATGTAACCAGTATATCAAATATAAGTAGGGTCTTCTATGGTGAGCAAATTTCTGCAGTGTCCAGACTAAGACAAACTAGGAAGCAGGGCCAAGTGGTCTACTTCCAAAAATTAGCCAATGAAAACCCTATTCATCACAACTGAATATTGTCCCACCTAGTGCAAGGAGCTCTGGTAGCGTAGTGGTTACGAATCGGGCTGCGAACCTTAAGGTCAGCGGTTCGAAACTACCAGCCGCTCCGCGGGAGAAAGATGAGGCTTTCTACTCCAGTAAAGATTTACACCCTTGGAAACCCTATACAGGGTCGCTATGGGTCGGAACCGACTCGATGGCACTTAACAACAACAACAAGTGCTGGAATGAACTCAAATTCAAAGATCAGGAAGATGGTGTGGCATCAGGCAACAATTTATTGCTATACACAAGGTTGCAATGAATCGAGTTGACACAATGACAACTAACAACAACAAAGTTATTGAACACAGAAATGAAACCCAGTCTTATGTGGGAGAAGCTCCTGACCAGTTCTTTCTAGACCATTGCCCTTGGTGTTGTTAAGTGCCATCAAGTCGGTTCCGACTCATAGTAAAACTGTATAGGGTTTCCAAGGAGTGGCTGGTGAACTTGAACTGCTGACCTTGTGTTCAAACTGAACTTACAGTCCAACTCATTAACCCACATTGCCACACCAGCTCTCCTAGACCCTTCTCCTAGTCAAACAAAGAATGCTCCCTCTTTTGATCCCCTCTTACTTCACTCTTAGGTCTTTACTGCCATCAAAGTTTGCTCTAAAACTTTCCTTTTCTAGAAACTTTTCCAGATCAACCTCATCTGAAGCTGATTTATCTTTTCTCTCTTCAACAGTTTTACACGTGGTTTGTAGTATAGCAACTTGCATGATTTTGTTGAAAGCATCCAGAATTGGTCTGTCTCCAAGTGTGTGCCCTGTATGTGGTGTGTGAGGTAGGGCACTTGGGGGCCATGGGCATACTCTAGAGTTACTGTTAGTCTGAGTTATCTGAGACAGGCATTCTTTCTTTCTTCACTGTTATTCTTTCTCCATAACCCAGTGCAAGTTTTTGTATCCAACAAGTGGTACAATTGAACAGTGCATAGCTGGCATCCAAATAAATGCATGTTGAAGGAAAAAGGAGTAAATGTCAAATCCAATGCCCATAGGAATTAAATATGAGGGGGGAATCTCAAAAAGACTGGGGAAAAATTCCATTTTGTCATCAACTTTTTTAACCTCTGTGGTACTGGGAAACAAGTAAGGGAATCCAACTGACAGCACAAAATGATCATATTTTCCTCCATAATAATCATATTTTGAGAGGAATAAGAGAACATAAGCAGCCTCCAAAAGAAAAACAAAAATGAAAAACACCATTTAACCAAATCTCTTGATCAACTGCCCAAGTCAGGATCTCTCTTCTGCCCCAAGAAGCAATGTTAACTCTGAGACTGTGCTGTCCAAGGCATCTTGTGAATGTCATTTGGTTAATCCATATAATATCACTATGAGCAATATACTATTATTGCTCCATTTTACTGATAAGGAAACTGAGGCACAGGTTCACTATGGTTCTCAAGGTCTCAAAGCTAGAAAATGGGCAAGCTAGAATCCAACACAGGTCTGTTTGGCAGCAGAGCTCCTCTGTACAGCTCTGCAAATTCTCAGGGTAGAGGCTGTTGCACTGCCCAAAGCCTCCCTTCATCTCTTCAGGCCCTGGACTCAGGATCCTTGGAAGTATATGGAGCATCCAATCACTGAAAACACCCCATAGCTGTCAAGTTGATGCTGACTCAGAATGATTGCAGGACAGAGAAGAACTGCCCCTAAGGTTTCCAAGGCTGTAATTTTTTACAGAAGACTGACACTTTTTTCTCCCACAGAGCACGTGGTGGGTTTGAACTACCAGCCTTTTGGTTAACTACTGCACCACCAAGACCCCTTAAACACACAACCAGCCCCATAATAATACACATGTACGTACGTACACACACACACACACACATCCACTCTCACATGCACATCCTGGCCTGCTGGGGATCTGGTAAAGCAGGGAGATGGTCAAGTCCATTAGCGCCCCCAAGCACAACGCATATTTATGGCCCCAATTACAAGCCTTCAACCTCCTGCTACAAAGGCACAGGAATAGTGACAGGAATGGTGTGTGTACTGGGGTCTGAGGCCTCTGTAGCAATAACTACGAGATTACAGAGATGTTAGCAAACCCTAGTGACGGCAGCTCTATTATAATGATAAATCTACAGCTTTATATAGAAATAATGAGACTGGGGGCAGGGGATGGGGGTAGGGATGAACAGTGTGATTTCAGCCAATCAAGTTCTGGGTGGAGGGGAAGTGGTAAGCTCCAGGGAATGTCCAGGAGGCCATCAGGGGACCTTAGTCAGGAAAAGAGCAGAAGGATGGTCAGGGGCAGCCCTGCCCAGGGCTGGAATGGATCTGATAAATTCCTATCACATCCTTCCCAAGCCTGAGTTTCTTGATTCATTGGAACACTAAAGACCTCCAACTGCCCCAGCAGGTCCACTTTGCTGCTCTCCCTCAGCCACAGGGAATGTTGTGAGGAGATATAGAGAGACAGGGGCTAGAAGTAGAGATCTATATTAGCTACTATGCTACCCAGGCAACCTTTCCATAGCAACCAAGAGTGGTAGCTCCTTGTGGCTCAAGAGTTATAATTAAGGAAGAACTAGAAACCTTGGAGGAAGTCCCTGCATGATGCAAATGGTTAACACACACAGCTGCTAATCAGAAGTTGGTGATTCAAGTCCTTTAAAAGCACATGGAAGAAAGACCTGGAGATCTACTTGTAAAAAAATCAGTCATTGAAAACCCTATGGAGGGGGCGTGCCTGTGGTGTATATCCTTTGGTTATTTGATGAAGCATAGAGGGGATTTTAATTATTGCAATGAAATGAAATGCGATGGATGAATGTGAAGCTAAAGTGGGACAGAGGCAAATAATGATGTGTGCACAACCTTGGAACAACAGGGCTCTGGGATACAGAGATGGAGACATGGTTTGAATGGGGAGAAGGGGGGAAATCATGTTAAGATGCTTGGCTGTCTGTTGAATCTTGGCTCCCCAGGCATACCTCTATAAAATAGACACTGGAGGGGGAGAGAAAGGAATCGCCAGAAATACCACCATAGAAAGCTTGTAAGTCCGTCTTCTGCCTATAACTGATTGGAATAACTAAAATAGGGATACAACGTGCCCAGTGAAGGAGGTTTCCTGAGGAGCCTCTGCATTACACAAGACCATAGGTAGAATCCTGAACAGTATCCAGAATCTTCTGAGGGGAAATTTCCACTTGAAAGGACAAACAGACCAGCCTGGAATGGCCAGAAGAAGAGAAGATACTTCCTGAAAGAAAGACTGACAAGAAAAATACAAAATAATATAGGCAGACCAACTGATTACTACAAGAACAAACAAGTGGCTCTCCCAGGAGACATCAAGGGAAGTAGTCGGGTCCCCCTCAGGGCAAACCCCCTTCTAAGACTATGGAAGCAGTAACTCAAAAGAGTGAACAAATCTTCACAGCGAGGATCATTCCCACCCTCTCCGCACACGGAGTAGACAGGGATGGGCAACTTGGACATTGGCTACCCAGACTGGGGGAGCTACAGAGGCAAGAAGTGACTGGTTTACAAGCTTTGAAGAGGGAACCTAGATCCAGCGGGCATGGAGCAAGGTAGAATCTCCACTGAGTAGTATCCATTCTGCCGAGTCAGGGCTGATGAAAGGAGATGCAGATAGGTCTCTTGTGATACAATAGCAAATAATTGTTATCAGGACTGATTGTAAGGCCTAGAAATGTAAAGGTAGACATTTTGGGGCAAAGGGAGGGGAGTGATTAACCTTGCAGTCTAGGAGCGGAGGTCCCTGGGACCATCAAAGGATAATAGTGGAGAACAGAACCCTACCCAGAGAAGCAGTGATGCCAGGGATGGAGGCAGAGACGATGACATGGGGAGATGGAGCAGCTGGGGACTTTGGACCTGGAGAGGGAGAGGGGCTGTGTGCAGACGACCAGGGGGCAGGCTTGCGGGTTATACACTTTGGTTTATGGATGATGCATGAAAGGGATTGTAACCATGGCAAGGTAACGATATATGATGGGATCAATGTGAAGCTGATGTTCTCCCATGTAAACTATCACATAATTCACAATAAAGCATTAAAAAGAAAAAAAAACCTTTGGGAGCACGTCTACTCTAACACACATGGGGCTGCCATGAGTCAGAGTCAACTTGGTGGCATCTGGTTGTGAGTAAACAACATAGATGTTCCAGGTTTTGCTACTTCAAATCACTGAGGCATGGATTTGCTTGGTTCTACATGCCAGAGTTGAATCTGAGTCAGAAGACTTGATACTGGTGCCAGGAGCAAGGTCTGGCAGCATCCACAGCAGCCTAGTGACCTCAGAGAAGCCTCCGGAGATGGTGCTCAGTCTCGGGGTCACTGACCCTCTACTGTGGTTCAGATTACCTGATCTGATTGGTTAGTCTCTTCCCTATCCCTAGACACAAACAATTTACCTAAAATATACCTCTGAATGAAAGGACCCCTGGTGGCACAGTGGTTAAGCTGTGGTTGGTTGAGCTCAGGAGAAGACATAAGGATTGCAGCCTTGAAAACCCCATGGGGCAGTTCTACTCTGGCCTACAGGGTCACTGAGTCAAAATCTACTGAAAGTCAATGGGTTTGGGGTTTTGTTTTGTTTTTTATACCTCTAAATGTTTGCACAGACTCAGACTCTCTCCCACTAAGCCTGGCTCACTCTACCCATTTTCAAAACACCACTTAAACATCTCTTCCAGGAAGACTTTCCAGATAAACCTCACCAAACTCCAACTACTTATTTAATAATCCTTTCCTAGTAAACTAGTATGGTAGTGTGGTGGTATGCCGTCTAGTCAGTTCTGACTCATAGTAACCTTGTATAGGTTTCCTTGTATACAGTCTGTGAATCTTTACAGGACCAAAAAGCCTCATCTTTCTCCCACTGAGTGGCTGGTGGATTTGAACTGCTGACATTGAAGTTAGTAATCTAAGTCATAACTCACTACCCTACCAGGGCTCCTTTGAGCACGAGTATAGAATCCTGGTGTGGCACTGTAGGATAAGTACTGGACCGAAAGGTCAGTTTGAAATACAAGGCTGGTGGCTCAAACACATCAGCCGCTTCTCAGAAATCCTACACAGGATGCTATGAGTCAGAACTGACTCAATGGCGCACAACAACAACAACAAAGAGTTTTAACTGAATTGACTAAGCCACTGGCTATTCAATAAGAACATTCTGGACCTTACTGTTTCCATAAAACGATACACTGAACCCTGAGGAGAAATATAAGAAAAATTCAAATACAGAGCAATGCATTCTTGAGCCATTGGGAAGACTTTACAAGACAGAATATGATTTAGGATATTTCTGAAGGATTGTTGTTGTTGTTAGGTGCCATTGAGTTGATTCTAACTCATGTCAACCCCGTGCACACCAGAAGGAAACACTGCCTGGTCCTATGCCAACCTCACAATCGTTGCTCTGTTGAAACCCATGGTTGTAGCCACTGTGTCAATCCATCGCTCTGAGCATCTTCTTCTTTTTCGCTGACCCTCTGCTTTTATGAAGCATGATGGCTTTCTCTAGGGACCGGTCCCTCCTGATAACAGCGCCAAATTCGGTTAGACAAAGTTTGTCATTCTCTCTTCTAAAGCCTATACATCTTACAAGATAGATTTGTTGAGGGAAGCTTGAAAAGTGGATTGGTGTGAGCCAGGCAGAAAGGTGAGGAAAAGGTCTGCCTGAGAGAGGGACCCAGATGACTAAAGAGAAAGGAGGCCGGAATGGTTGAGTGTGTTTAGAACCAGCCTGGTTTAAGAAGAGCTGATATTGGGGGTTCCTAAGTCAGGCAGCTTGGGTCCAAAGCACAGCTTTCTGAACAGAATCTGGCTTGCAGGATAGATGGCAGCCAATTGTCAGCAGCCCTCATCTGTCCTGTGCCCCACCATACTGGCTAGAGGACTTCATATACACTGATGTATGGTGAACTTGGGCCTCCCAACCCCCAAATAATTGGAATTTTAGAGTCAGCACCAAAATAAAACAGGTAAAAGCACCAGCCTACTTGCTTCTCTTTCCCTTCCTTTGCCTCAGTCCATGCCTGCTTCCCCCAGCACGACCTGCCTCCTGAGATCCATGTCTATTGGTGAGGCTTTGGGTGCAGGACCCGAGGAGCCTCACCTGAAAAGGCACATCCATTTTAGACACACTGCAAGCCATGTACAGTGAATGCCTAAGCCTGAAGTCCCTCTGAGACATTTGCCCCTGGCTAGAATGCCTCCTCTGCACCTTTCAATTTCAAACAATTCTTCCCCATCCAGTGTAATTCACTCTCATCCAGAGAAACACCAGTTGTGTTGAGTCTACACTGACACATGGTGTGTCAGAGTAGCACTGTAATCTAGAGGGTTTCCAATGGTTTCAGAAGTGGATTATCAGGCCTTTAACTGGTAATTCAATGGTAGAATTCTTGCCTTCTTAGCGAGACACCCAGGTTCGAATCCTGACCAAAGTACATTATGTCTGTCAGTGGAGGCTTGTATTTGCTCTGAGGCTACAGAAGTTTCAGCAGAGCTTCCAGACTAAGATGGACTAGGAAGAAAGACTTCGGCAACATTTCCTTCCACTGTGCATGAGTGAGGGCCCAACATGATGGCAGCTCACAACAGACAATACCTTCCCTGGCTGTTGTAATACTCAGGGATCTTGCTGAATGTTGCATGGATAATTTCTCTTTCTCTCTCTTTTTTTTTTTTTTTTTTTGGTAGCAGTGTTTAGGTGTTGTTGCTGTTAAGTGCCGTCAAGCCGGGTCTGACCCATAGTGATCCTGTATAGGGTTTCCGAGGAGCAGCTGGTGAGTTTGATCCGCTGACTTCATGGTTTAAAGCGACTTTGCAGTCTAGCACATTAACCCCAACACCACACCAGGACTCCTGGTAGCAATATATATACAACAAAATATTTGCCATTTCAACCATTTTTACATGTACAATCCAGCCATACCAACTCCATTCCCTGTGTTGCACAACCATCACCACTATCTGCATGGACCTTTCTTGTCTCTATAATTAGATTATAAATTTCATTGGTTAAACCAACTGTCTTCTACTCCACCCCCAACCCAGTGCTTGGCACAGGGCTCTGCTTAGGAGAAGCAGATGGAGGAGACCCACAGTGATACTGATTGAGGATGAACAGGATGATGAAGATGGTGACAACTTGTCCAATACCGTTTAGATGATCTGCCTGAATCTGAAGCTGGGCTGGGTATGTGAGGATGAAGAGAGGGCAGGAAGAGCCACAGAGTTTTGTTGTTGTTGTTGTTAAGTTCCATCAAGTCAATTCCGACTCACAGTGACCCTGTATTGGGTTTCCAAGGAGTGGCTGGTGAGTTTGAACTGCTGACCCTGCAGTTCAACTGATCTTTTATTACAATGTTTATTCTATAGCACCACACCAGGACTTGTTGTTGTCGTCAAGTGCCGCTGAGTCAGGTCCAACCCATGGCGAACGTGTGTAGGGTTTCCTAGGAGCGGCTGGTGAGCTTGAACCACCGACCTTGTGGTTTAAACCGACCTTGCAGTCCAGCGCATTGACCCACAGCGCCACACCAGGACTAGAACCTGGGAAATTGGCATTCAGTTGTGTGGTGTGCTTGGACCCAGACTGGGCCTACTACAAGACTGAGATTGCACTCACACCAGGAGCTGACATGAAGGTGCAGGGAAGGGAAGTGGGAACCCAGTGAGGACCACAGGAGGCTCAACTCCAGAGGCTAAGTTGAGCTCTGTGGCCCGCAGTCCCTGGCCCTCACCTCTCTCTTTCCTTTCTTTTCTCTCCCTGTCACCATAATGTAGCCTCTGGCTTAAGAGAACACAAGGGAAGAGCCGCAGCAGATGTAAACTTCAGAGTGATTTATAGATCAGAACTCCTGGGCCTGGGCTGGTGCGCACAACTGCTATTTGGGCCCGCCCTGTCTGCCCACCCTGTCTGCTGACCTCATGATGTGTGTTGTTCTTGGGAATGACATTTCACAGGAAAGTAAACTGAGAGAGCCATCTGACTGGATTGACCAGAGTCAGTACTAACTATGAGCTATAGATGGGAGTCAATTGTCAGCCATTTTCATATGTCCCCGCTCGCCACTGTGATGACTACAGGACTTCAGATACACTGAGTGCTCAATCAATCCCAGAGATGGTTGACTTGGCCCTCCCAGACCCTGGAACAGACACAGATTCCCCTGAGAATTCCCTTTTAAACAAATCAGGATTCTTACCTCTTTCTCACCAGAACAAGTCTCCCCTCTCACAAATTCAACACAGAGATACTGAGGATTGATTGCAAAAAAAAAAAAAAAAAAAAATAGAGAGAGCCTACAGACTGAGTGAGGTTCCCCTGGCCCAGAGAGATGGTGGAAGAAACATCCAGAATGATACTCTGTCATTGAACACTAAACATACCAGGTCCAAGGCCATTAGAGCTTGGTGAAAATACCTCATCTGGGTTCTCAATTGCCCAGGTGGGCTTAGAAAAAGATATCACCTAGACCCACGGGTGCAGTTACACAACTTCCTCTACTCCCTACTCCAGTGGCCTGGAGACACACCATCTGCATGGGACCAAAGACTCTGGAAATGCTCTTTCTAATTCTCTGTGCCAAATTTTGTTCGCCCTTCTCTTAAAAGCTCCTTGAAACCTTTTCTGGTTAATTCCAGTTGATTGTGAACAGCCTAGTCTGTCTCCTCCCTGATGTGTGGGTTAGCCAGGTCTGCTTGCCCCATCTCCCAAATGACACTGGGAAGACTATGGCCAAGAAAAGGGATACTGTCACATGGTAGTTATCAGTGGTGTTCACTAAGTATTTCTAGTTCTCCTTCTGTAAACATAGTAAGATTGCTTTGTCCTGCCCCCTTGATGTTAAGAGTTATCATGTGTCTTGTGTTGGCTAATGAAATACGAGTAGAAGTAACACATGTCACTCCTTTGTGGAAATGCTAAGAAACAGTGGATGATTTGCCATGCCCTCTTCCTTCTGATGCAGTAATTGTGGGAGCCCATACTGGGATGAAGTCAGTGCCGTCTGTGATTCCAGAGTAACAAGGTAGAGTAGAGGCCTGGCCAAGGTGCAAAGCACATATAACATGAATGAGAAATACACTAGAATCCTAGAATTGGTTATTACTGTAGCGTAACCTGGTTCATCCTGATCAAATGGCCTATTTTTTTTTCCTTGCAAAAAACTTTTTTAACTTTTTATTGTGTTTTTTTTTCTCTTTCAAACATATATATATATATACACACACATTCCCCTCTTCCTCCCTTTCCCATTTCACCTGTCTCAAGCTATATATCTACATACACAGACTATTGTTCCAAGGTTGTGTATCTATCACTATTGACCTCTATCCCTTTATTCCATACTGATCTCTCTGTGTCTTCGTTATTCTTCTGCCACCCTCCCTCTTGTGAACGTGCCCTCCCCCTTCTTGTATATCACCCTCGCTTTATGTGAATTGAGCGAAGGTTTATAGAGTAAGCCATCAATTTAAATTCAACAAGTCATACACTTTGTTTCACCTCAATGATTGCAATCCCCTCCGTGTAATAACAGTTATCCCACTTTTCTCTGTGATTCTTACTCCTTTCTACCCTCTTTCCCAACCCTTCTGAACTTTGTCCTTAGGTAAATGTTGATCTTTAGATCTTTAATGGTTGACCATTCCATGGTGAACATATCTTACTAGTGTTGTTGTCCACACTATATACCTATCTACCACTTGGCTGAAGATTAGGCCACAATTGAGTTCCATTCCAGACCTGAAGAGTAGCCAAGGGCCACAGTGTCAGGTTCCTCCAGTCTTTATTAATAAGTTGTCGTGGTTGTTCAGTGCCATCGAGTCAGTTCCGACTCATAGTGACCCTACACAGGGTTTCCGAGGCTGTAAATCTTCACAGGAGGAGAAAGCCTCATCTTTCTCCCATGGAACTGCTGGTAGTTTCGAACTTCTGACCTTGAGATTAGCAACCTGATTCATAACCACTACACTACCAGAGCTCCTTATCTAATCAGTAAGTCCAGTCTTTCTTAAAATTTTGAGTTTTGCTCCACATTTTCTCCTACTCTCTCTAGGACCTTCTGATAGGATCCCTTTCAGAGTGGTGGGTAGTGGTAAACAGCCATCATCTAGTTTTTCTGGTTTCAGAATCATGGAGACTAATGTGCATATGTTTCAGTAGTCCACTGGACTAATTGGTTCCATGCATATTTAATTTTCATCACTATTCTTTCCTCTGCACATGGGGAGACCAACAGTTTCACCTTAGAGCTTTTAAGATCCCAGTTGCTAGTCACCAAAGTAGGATGTAGAACATTGTTTTTGTGGATGATGTTATGCCAATCGACCATGGTATCCCCTGAGATTATATGGTCCTAAGCCCCCAGTATATGGCCTGTTCTTGATTGGTTGTTCTAAACTCCTAATTCACATCAATGCATTCAGACACCAATGCTGCCTGAGTCATTAGGCAGGTCGCCCTAATCCTCATCCAAGATCAAAGGGACATATAACTTTATTTTATAGATAGTAAATTTGAGGCTTAGCGGTAGAGAGAACCACCTCATAGCTTGTGATCAGAAGCAATACATAAGAAAATTTCACTTCCTATTTTTAGATGATATGATCCCATACTTAGAAAATCCCAAAGATTCAGCAAGAAAATTATTGGAACTCATTAAGACTCATCAAAGTGGCAGGGCACAAGATACACATATAAAACTCAGTTGTATTCCTTTTTACTAATAGAGAGAGCTCTGAAAAGAAAACCAGGAAAACAACATCATTTGTGATAGCCACCCAAAATCTGAAAATACTTAGGAATAAATCTAACCAGAGAAATAAAAGACCTAGACAAAGAAAACTATAAACTACAAGAAACCAAAAGAGACTTACAAAAATGGAAGGATACACCATGCTCTTGTGAAAATGTCAACATTACCCAAAGCAATCTATAGATATAATGCAGGTTCCAACATCATTCTTTAAAGAGATGGAAAAACTAATCACGGACTTTATATATAAAGGAACGAGACCCCAGACACATAAAACATCACTAAAAAGAATAATGCAGTAGGCCTCTCACTTCCCAATCTCAAAACCTACCACATAGCCACAGTAATCAAAACAGCCTGTACTGGTACAATGAAAAACACACAGATCAATGGGGCAGAATTGAGAAACCAGGAGTGAATTCATCCACTTACACTCAGTTGATCTTTGACAAAAGACTAAAATATATTAAAGGGGGAAGAAATGGTCTCTTCAACAAATGGTGCTGGAAAATCTATTTGCAGAAAACTGAAACAAGACCCATATTTCACACCATATACAAAAACAAATTCAATGAGGATTAAAGACTTGAATGTAAAATCTAGAACTATACAGATCATCAATGAAAAACAGGGAAAACTTAGGGGCTCTGATTCATAGCATACATAGACTGACACACACACCTGAAAAAACACAAACAGCAGAAGATGACTAGAACCTCTTAAAAATTAGACGTTTATGTGCATCTCTAGATTTCACCAAAAGAGTGAGATGAGAACCCACAAACTGGGAAAAATGTTGGCAGTGATATATCAAACAAGGGACTACGCTCTAAAATGTACAGAAAACTTCAACACCTCAACAAGAAGACAATCCAATTTGAAAGTGGGCAGAGGACATGAACAAGCACTTCACCAAAGAAAACATTTAGGCAGCCAACAAACATTAAGAAATGCTCATGATCATTATCCGTTAGAGAGATGCAAATCAACACAACAATGAAATATCACCTGTTGTTAGGTGCCATTGAGTTGGTACCGACTCATAGCTACCTTATGCACAGTAGATCGAAACACTGTCCGATCCTGGGCCAACCTCACTATTGTTGCCACACTTGAGTCCATTTTTGCTGCTATTTGGCCAATCCATCTCATTGGGGGGCTTTCTCTTTTTCTCTGACCCTCCACCTTACCAAACATGATCTCTTTCTCCAGCGACTGGTCCCTCCTGACAATATGTCTGAAGTATGAGAGACAAAGTTTGGCCATCCTGGCCTCCAAGGAGCACTCTGGTTGCACTTCTTCCAAAATGGATCTGTTGCTTCTTTTGGCAGCCCATGGCACTTTAAATATTCTCCAATACCATAGCTTGTCATACAAGATGAAATATCATTTTACCCCAGCATTAATAGCAAAGTTCTAAAAAAATTAGAAAACAACAAATGCTGGAGAGAGTGTGGAGAGAAAGTATGGAATTCTCCTACACTGCTGGTGGGATTGTAAAATGGTACAACCACTGTGGAAAGTGGTGAGGCACTTTCTCAGAAGGTTCGAAATAGATATACCATATGAAGATATACCTCAAGAAATATGAGCCATGATGTCATGAGTTACATGCATACCCATATTCATTGCAGCACTATTTACAATCGCAAAATGATGGAGACAGCCTAAATGTTCACCAGCGGAAAGAATGGATAAACAAATTTTGAGACATATCCACAATGGAATATTAAATAATATTGACAAATAATGTTTAATGTGCAAAACATTACATAACATGGAGGAACCTGGAGGACGTTATGCTGAATCAAATTAGTCAGTCGCAAAGGGACAGATATCGTATGAGATATTGAAAAGTCAAGGAAAGGTTTTCATTCAATAATAAACATTCTATGGTGGTCATCAGGGGTGAGAGGGAAGGAGAATTATTCACTGGTTAGAGTGTAGGCACGAGCTAACTTGGGTGATGGAGAATGCAGTTAAAAAGAAAGATGGAAAAAAGTCTGTAAAGAAGTGAAGTTGCTTGGTTAATTCCAAAGACATAAGCTTTTTAGTAGACCATAGTGTCTTGTATGGTCAAGAGTGGCTCAAACACCATAAATAATTATGAAATGTTGTTGTTGTTGTTAAGTGCCATCGAGTCGGTTCCAACCCATAGCGACCCTGTATAGAGTATCCGAGGCTGTAAATATTTACGGAAGCAGAAAGCCTCATCTTTCTCCCACAGAGCGACTGGTAGTTTCAAACTGCTGACCTTAAGGTTCACAGCCTGATTCATAACCACTACGCTACCAGAACTCCTTAGAAAGTGTAAACTGAGGATCAGAACCATAAAAGGATGATGGCATAGCACACCATACGCCATGCATACACACAAACACATAGAAAGAATTCACTACCTTTCCACCCACAGAAGGGCCCTACTGCCCCCACCCCATCACCTGAGGCAAAATACAAAAACTTCCTCAGGGTGAGCTGGATCGCTGGTCAGTTTCCAGAGTTCCTTTCACACTCTGAAGGGCAAAACAAAAGTCCATTTGTCTCTGGAGGGACTGGGGAGATGGGGATATGCCTCATCCAACCCAAAACTTGAAATCCTCAAGAAGCTTGGGAACAAGGCTGTACTCACACTTGTGGCGTACTGGATGTCCTTCCAGATGGAAGTTTCCCGGGACAGGTCAGAGGCCTCAAAGAGGTTGTCCAGGATGACCTCCCCAATCATGTCATGGCGGGAGAAACGGTCAAAGTCGAAGACACTGAGATGCAGCTTGCGGTCAGCCAACTCCTCATAGGGTACAGGAAAGTGGAAGTTCTCATCAAAGGTGGGGTTCAGGGTCTTGCGGTGCACCCGTGTCTGCAGCTTGCATTTGCGGTCAGGCAGGAGGTAGATCTTGACATAAGGGTCAGAGCTGCCGCAAAAGTCCTTGGCAGGGAGGTCGAAGGCCTTCAGGATGCGAACGATCAGGGTCTCACTCTCATAGTCATAGCGTAAGCTAAAGTTGATCTTCCCACAGCTCTTGGCAGCTTCAGACTTGGCATCGTCCCCGTCCACTGACTTCTGCTTGTAGAGCTCAGGCTTGATGCGACCAATGCTGGTGGGCTGTTCTGCAGCGGGTGGCAATTCATTGCCATAGTCAACACTGGAGACATGCATCTGCCGTGGCAGGTGGCGTTTGAAGGAAGTGTGCCTGGAAGTGGGCAGCAGAGAGTAAAGAGAGTGTGGTCAAGGCTCCTCCGGGAAAGGGGATGGAAGTAGACCACTGGCAACCCCAGGCAACCCTGGCTCTTGCTACCTTTTGTGGAGTCCCCTTGTAACTCCCTTTTGTTGACCTCACTTTTCCTCTGCATACACCCTGCACATAGATTGTGTTGTTGTGAGAACTGTTATTGTTGTGTGCTGTTAAGTTGATTCTGCCCCTGTATAATAAAGAAGATCTGCCCCATAGGATTTCCTAGGCTGGAAGATCATCAGGTTTTTTCTCCTGTGGAGGGTTTGAACTGCTGACATTTAGGTTAGCAGTTAAGCACTTAACCATTGTGCCACCAGGGCTCTTTGCTGTGAGAATTACATGTCTTAATATTTAAGTACTTGGAATGATGCCTGGTATGTAGGAAATTCATAAATGTTAACCACTGTAATTATAATTTTTTCTGCTTTTCTGCTATCTGCTTTCTGGGTTTCTTCCCAAAAAACTCTTAAGAGAAGGACCATCCTTTCTTAATGTTGGCATGGCACTCTCTTCATTACCATCAATATCATCAGTGCCATTCTACCATTGCCAGTTGCCAATGAATCCGTTCTGGCTCATAGTAACCTCATGTATGTCAGAGTACAACTGTACTCCATAGGGTTTTCGATGGTTGATGTGTTGGAAGTAGTTAACCCAACTTGCTACCTAAGCATCTCTGGGTAGATAGGAACCTACAAACTTTCAGTTAACAATTGAGTGCATTGATCATTTGTACCAGGGGTGCCCATGATTAACATTGGGAAAAAAAAAAAAAAGCTTTTATTGTTAATTGAGTGATAGCTTACATGAGAGAACATTGGTTTATTGGTTTTGCACTCATCCTATCATATTTCGTTTCATTGCCATGATTACAATCTCCTCCATGCATCATCATTCAACAGTATTTGCTTCCATTTCCTCTGGGGTTTTTGTTGTTGTTGTTATCATGGTTTTGATGTACACAAAAACACTCAGAAATAAAATTTAAACAACCAAAGGGCACATTCTGCAAGCCAGCTTCCTGGTCACCAGCACACAACCTTTCCATGAGTCTAGAGTCCTCAGCTGTTCTATCTCTCCATGTCCTCATCTCTGCCTCCATCTCTGGTGTCGCTGCTTCTCTGGATAGGATCCCACATTCCACTCATGTTCTTCTCCCTTGATGGTCCTAGAGGCTCTGTTCCTGGAATGTAAGATGAACTACTCCCCCTTTTATGTTACAAAACTTCTATCTTTACAGTTGTGACAATCGCAATTAGTCATGATAACAATTACTCACTAATGAATCATAAGAATCTTATCCCCATCTCCTTTTACCAGACCCATCTAAACAAGATGAAAACTATTCTGTGAGGATTCTACCTTCCCTCACACACTCTGAAACAAGTCCCTCTTGAAAACTTGTAAGCCAGCCATTTTGTGCCTTTGTACTCCCCTGTCCCCCACTGCCTCAATTTTAGATAGGCAATGTTGTCTGTGCCTATCAACCTTGTGTACAGAGGGTATAGGTTTGATCTTTGATGTGAAGACTCTTTTCCTCTCAGTTGGTATTTTGAGTTACTACAGCCATAAATACGGAGTCCTGCTGTGGCGCTGTGGGTTAACACGCGGGACTGCAAAGCCATTTGAACTGCAAGGTTGGTGGTTCAAGCTCACCAGCTGCTCCTTGGAAACCCTACACAGGGTTGCTATGGGTCAGTATCAATTCGATGGCACTTAACAACAACACCCATAAATGGAGTCCTGCTGTGGCGCTGTGGGCTAATGCATCAGACTGCAAAGTCATTTGAACTACAAAGTCAGCAGTTCAAGTTCACCAGCTGCTCCTCGGAAACCCTATACAGGGTCTCTATGGGTCGGAATTGACTTCATGGCATTTAACAACTACAACAACACCCATAAATATAGGTCAAGTATCAAATTGTAGCAATTTACACTTGCTTCCTATATCAAATTTCTTTATCTTCCTCTAGCTCTGGTAGCGTAGTGGTTACGAATCGGGCTGCGAACCTTAAGGTCAGCGGTTCGAAACTACCAGCCGCTCCGCGGGAGAAAGATGAGGCTTTCTACTCCCGTAAGGATTTACCACCCTCGGAAACCCTGTACAGGGTCGCTATGGGTCGGAACCGACTCGATGGCACTTAACAACAACAACAGTCGAGTTCTGATCATCCATCCATCAAAGCTAGGTCAAATGGGTATTATCTGAAAGTTTGGGTGTTCTTGTGCATGTCCCCTCACTTCAGCTAGATGCTTTACTCTCAGCTCTAGCCCTTCATGGCTAAGTCCTTGTCCGTAGGCTAGGAGTCCCCAGGTCTCAGCACATTTCAGACCAACCAGCCCTTCCTCTTCTATCTCTCCTTGCTAGGTCAATTGATGTCTATGGAACGTAGTCAAAGTCAGCCCATATCTTCATTGCTACCTTTCCCTGACTTTCTCTCACCAGTAGATCAACATGGTTAACAGCAAGCTTACATGCCTACTTGTGTATTTCCTCTGAGTTTTGGTCTTGAAGGGGGGTTTGTCCTGAAGGGACTTGATTGCTTGCCTTGATGGCTCCTGGGCGAACAACTTGTTTGTTCTTGTAGTAGCCAATTAGACTGTTGTTTTTGTTTTTTATTTTCCTGCTACTCTTTCTTTCAAGAAGTATCTTCTGTTCCTCTAGCTGTTCCAGGTTGGTCTGCATATCCTTTCAAGTGGGAATGTCCCACCTCAGAAAGTTCTGGATGGGGCTCAGGTTTCCATGTAAGGTCCTACCCATAAATAACATTGAGCATTTACTGCATGTCAGGCACTAAAGTAGAGTCCCGGTGTATCGCTGTAGGATAAGCACTGGGCCGCAAGTTCAGTTTGAACCAAAAGGTCGGTGGTTTCAAATCATCAGCTGTTCCTTGGAAACCCTATACAGGGTCACTATGAGTCAGAACTGACTCGACGGCACTTTAATAACAACAAGTGGTTAATAAGATCATGGACTCTGGAGTCCTATTGTGTAGGTTAATTCTGGTTCTGCTACTTTCTAGATATGTGCTCTGGGACAAATTATTTAACCTTGCTGTGCTATACAATGAGGATAGTAAAAGTAGCAATTTCTATGACTACTATGAGGATGAAATGAATTAACATATATAAAACATGCTTATAACAGGGACTGGTATATAATATTTGACATATGTGTTTGTTTTCATTATTACCTAGATTTTTCTCATTGGCACTTCACTACAACCTTATGAGGGCCATTAGCCAGTTCTACTTTGCAGTTGGGGAAAGTAAGGATTATAGAGAAGGTGAGCCAGGTTGTACAACAAATCCTGTCAATGTGACTCATGGTGGTGGTGTGCTGTGGAGTGGGTTCAGACTCTATAACGACCCTTTATAGGGTTTTCGAGGCTATAAATCTTTATGGGAGCAGAAGGCCTCATCTTTCTCCTACGAAATGGCTGGTAGTTTCAAACTGTTGATCTTGAGGTTAGCAGCCTGACTCATAGCCACTACACTAGCACCTTCATTCTCAAAATCTTAGGAATTCCTTGCCTTATCACCTACACACTGAAGATTCTAGCCACGTGGCTTTACTGACATATCCCTTAACACACCAGAAACTTTTATGCCTCTGGGCCTTTTCATATTCTCTTCCCTCTGCCTGAAGTCTTTCCTTCCCCAGAACCTACCCCCACACCCACTCACATCCCAAATACACATCACATGCACAATGCCCCACCTCAAAGGTTCCCCTTTCATGAAGTCTTCTTAGATGCTCACCTTCTAGTTGGTTTCCCCTTTCCCTGTAAAGTACAGCATCTAGTCTAGTCCCCTAGCCAAGTACCTGTGCCATAGCTCTAGTGTCTGTTCCACATTAATGTACCGAATGTATAAGGGAAGGGGGACTGTGAGGGACAGGGCAAGGAGGAGCCCACCCTCACCTGGTAGACGACGCAGGCTCTGTGGTCTGCCGCTGCAGCCGAGTGTGACGCATGATGTGTTCCTTCACTGACATCTGTACCTCAGCCGGGATATCCGGGGATGTATGGCTGATCTTCACTGCCGCCTCCAGGAAGCCCAGGGTGCTGGGGTCTTTCAGCTTGTCTGCCATGTTGTCTCTGGAACTGGGGCTCTGGAGGGCCTCCAAGGGGGGGTTAGCAGAAGAGGGACTGGAGGCCTCCTTGCTTCTCCAGGGCATCCAGCACAGCTTCCAAAAGAGAAAGAGAAAAACTGCCACCAGGGCCACGCCACACACAATCACTACCACTGCGAGGAGGCTGACAGAGGTGCCTGCCCTCGGCACGAGCCAGGCAGGGGGTTGGAGGGGGACAGAGACAGACAGAGGGGGAGTAATGGGGTGAGGGTGTTGGAGGAGGGGGCACAAGGGAGGGACAAAGACGGAAGAAGAGAAAAGAGTGGTTATGAGAAAGCTGCCAGGTCAGAGGGAAAGATGGTTCTAGAGCTGCCTCGATTGTCCGAGTTGTGAAATGCCTGTAGCATGTGAGCACCTCGGGCTGACTTCTCCAGTCCTCCCACCACCCCCAGCCTGGGAGCACCTCAGCTGCCTCACCTCCTGCCTGTTGGCATGTGCACAGGGAAAGGAAAGCAATTTAAATAGCAGCCTGAGCAAAATGTGCAAATTTGTGAAGCATTCCACATTGGATGCTGTTTGAATTTCTATTAGGACTGTTACTACTAGTTCTATTAGGCCAGACTTTTAACAGAGTCATTTTTGTATACAGCTCTCTTCTGCAACAGGCTGTGAGGCCCTGGGGAGCACAGGCTCCACTAACTCATTCTCCTCACTTCCTCTCCACAGTCCACCCTGACAGAGCCCAAAGCAGGAGTTCCTTGGTAAGTACTTATTGAGTTGACATGAAATGAATGAGCTATAGAGCACAATCTACTTGAGGGCAAGAATTGGGTCTATGCTTCTTCTGTACTCCCAGAACTCTGCCTGTAGTAGGTTCAATAAACACTTTCATTAAATGGGAATCGGATCCACTTAGTACATACAAATGATTCTGATAGCTGCCATCTTTTCCATTCCTATGGACAGTCGAAAGCATTGTCCAACGTTATGG
Source organism: Chrysochloris asiatica (assembly GCF_000296735.1). Lineage (NCBI taxonomy): Eukaryota > Metazoa > Chordata > Mammalia > Afrosoricida > Chrysochloridae > Chrysochloris > Chrysochloris asiatica. Next base: position 2,064,331 of record NW_006408603.1, on the reverse strand, counting down.
TTGGCAGATGGGGGCTGTGCTTTTATAGGTGGGCACTCTGTCCCACCCTAGCCCATCCCATTCCTGCCTTCTTTATCCCAGAAGAGCTGTGAGGAATGTCATCTTTTGGGAGAACTTACTAAGTAGAACTACCTCCCCCTTCCACTCCCCAAATCTGGAAGTGAACCTTTGAGCCCAAGACCACTTCTTGCTCTGGGCGGAGAGGTCAGAAGGCACAGAACCATGGTACAATGGGCAAGGTTCATAAAATGACCCCTTGTGAACAAGCCAGCAGAAGAATTTGTTTGGCTTGCATGATGACAGAAAAGTTGACAAATTCTATCATCATCATCATAACAGATTGCTGGCTTCTCCTGAAAATGCTGATAGCTTGGTGACTAGACCTGTGCTCCTGCATGCTGGGAGGTGGCCACCCCATTTGCCTGAGCGTGTTCTCACCAGGTGTCCCTCCCCTCCCTGATGTCTTATACTCACATTCTGTCACCTGCCTGGCCCCAGCAGGCATATGAGTTTGCTGTCTATAGACTAGCTTGTTCTGATACTTTAATAATCTTAGGATTTAAGATGAGAAATGACTCCAAAGTATTGAAGCCACGTTATCCTTTTACAGGTGGGAACAGTGGTCCAAAGAAGGGACTTGCTCAGGGTCTGTCAGAGGCAGAAACTGGGCAAAGGTCCAAATGTCCACTGTCCAGCTTGGCTCTCTTTTCACTGTCTCAACCTATTTGTTACTCATCAAACTGTCAGAGGCTGTGAACATGTGTTTTTTATATTTGCATGATTCAAGACTTAGCCTAGAAGCTGGCACATGGGGC
>NW_006408603.1:2052504-2063416 GCF_000296735.1 Chrysochloris asiatica | reverse complement strand
GGGTGAGGAGGGAACAAAAGGGCTGCAATGTCTCTCATCTTAATTAAGTTCAAACAATATTTACTGAGCATTTATCATGTGCTAGGCTTGGGCTACAAAGATGCATTGGGGGGACCAAGTTATTCTCAAGATTCACAGCCTCAGAGAAAGCTGCCCCAGGGATCTGAGGAGAGCAACAGCACTGATCCCTGGTAATGAGGTGCTTGCTTTAATCAGTCATTGCCTCCATGAATGAGGGAAGAACAGAGAATGCTCATGCATTAGCCAGCCCCCTCTCCAGTCCCCTGCATAGAGACATTGGAGCCTTTCCTTGCTGAAAGAGCTGAGTCAGTCCTCCATCCAGAGACTGCCAGGGACCAGGACAGTTGATTGTAAGTAACTTCTAGACTAAACGTCTTCAATGTAGTATGCCTGCATCCCAGGGAACACAGAGCATTTTAATATTTATGTATTATCTTAAAATAAGAAATCAGAAATTTAATATATAAGTTAATAGCTATTATAAGCCAAAATCAATTTGATACACTTAACAATAATGATTAAATTTAGTCAATTTAGCAAATATTTCTATGTTGAAGGTACAAGTTTTTTGTTGTTGTTGTTTAATGTATTTATTCATTTAATCCAATGAAATAGGTACAATTATCACCCCCAATCTATAGACATGGAGATTGAGGCACAGAGGTTTTCATAATTTGCTGGGGTCACAAAACTAGTAAAATGATGAAACTGAGATACAACCCAGCCAGTTTGTCTGGGCAATACAATCTCTGTATATTGGCAACAATATATGCATTTATGTTGTTGTTTTTATGTGCCGTGGAGTTGGTTCCAATTCATAGCGACAGGGTTTCTGAGGCTATAAATCTTTACGGGAGCAGATCCATTTTTTTTAAATACATACTATTATGAGTTCATGATCAAAAAGATTTGGAAACTGTTTAGACCTTTGTCCACTTGGATTCACCAGGAAAGCAACCACATTTATACATGTCCTTATTTTAAGTATCTGGTCATCTCTAGACCCTTCAAATCTGTTCTTACAGCTGCTCTGAATGTGTTCTCTGCCACATGAGTCACTTTAAAACAAAAGGTACTTCTAGGGCTTTGCTTTCTTTTGATCATACATCTTACTTGTTCTGGTAATAATTAGAATTTTAATGAGAAGAGGTGGAGACAATGGGGGAGAATCCAGAGAGCATAGAGTGCATTTAAATGTTCAGCCTGACAAAAACCTGGAATTCAGAATGAAAAGAGGTGGGGGGAGGAGGTGGGCTGAGGGAATCAATTTTTCCTCAGTGTGGTTGCTATTTTGATTGCTTCTTCCATGTGACATTCCCTCCCCACCCCCCAAAGCACTGCTGTTCCCTCTGATCTGTGACTAAGAAAGCAGAGGAGATGGTATGGATTATTGGGAATCAGCACCCAGTGCTCAATACTGGTTATATAAGACCAGGAGGCTCTTCCTGTGTCTGAAGAATATTCTTCCAGGATGACGAGAGCCTGGGCTTTTGATATCACAAAGGCAGCATGTGAATTAGGTCTCAAACACTGAGCAGGTTCACTCCCACAGGGGATACAGAATGGCTGGTAAAACCAGACTAAGGTCAGTGGGGGCGATTATAGAGGACTTAGTCCCTTTAAGATCACTAACATGTGGCTTTGACTCAGCCAGTCCTTTCCTCATATCCTGGTTGTAAGGCTGGCAAGAGATGTAGTCCTTGTGTGGCCTAAAATAAAACCCCCAAAACTGAAAACCAGTTGCTGTCTAGTTGATTCAGACTCATAGCAACCTAATGTGTGTCAGAGTAAAATAGGTTTTTTTGTTTTGTTTTTTTATTGTGAACTGAATGATAGTTTACATGGGAGAACATTGGCTTTACACCATAGTTTCATCGCAATGATTACAATCTCCTCCGTGCATCATCATTCAACAGTATTTGCTTCCATTCCCTCGGTTTTTTGGGTTTTTTTTAGGGTGGGTGGGATGGATGGGAGTGGGGGAATGTACACAAAAACACAAAAACACTCAGGAATATATAATAATTTAAACAATCAAAGGGCACATTCCGCAGGCCTTCTTTCTGGCTGCCAGAATTCATTCAGCCTTTCTCTTTCCATGAGTCTAGAGTCCTTAGCTGCTCTCTCTCTCCATGTCCTCATCTCTACCTCCATCTCTGGTGTTGCTGCTTCTCTGGATAGGGTCCCACATTATGCTCATGCTCTTCTCTCTTGATGGTCCTAGGATCCTCTGTTCTGGACTGTAAGGTTAACTAGTCCCCCGTTTTTCTTACAAAACTTCTACCTTTACAAGTGTGACAGTGGCAATTAGACATGATAACAATTATTCATTATTGAATCATAAGAATCTTATCCCCATCTCTTTTCACCAGACCTATCTAGACAAGATGAAAACTACTCAGTGGGAACTCTATCTTCCCCCCCTCATACTCTTAAACAAAACCCCCTCTTGAAAACTTGTAAGCCAGTCACTTTGTGCCTTTATCACCCCCTCCATAAGATTTTCAGTGGCTGATTTTTCAGTAGATCTCCAGGTCTTTCTTCCAACGAACCTCTGGATGAGCTCAAACTTCCAATCTTTAGGTTAGCAGCTGAGCATATTAACTGATTGCACCATGCAGGGACTTACGTGGCCTAAGGGCTACAATTATTATCTTGTTTTTGCAAGATATGTGTCCTCCACCCCTATTTCAGGCCTGCTGGAACTAACCTACCTAGACACTTTGTTGCCTAGAAAATCACAGGTGTACAAGAAGTCTTTGTTATGGATTGAATTGTGATCTCCCCAGATAGATAGATAGATAGATTTGTTGTTGTTAAGTGCCATCGAGTCAGTGTGGTTCAGACCCATAGCGACCCTGTTTAGGGTTTCCGAGGAGCAGCTGGTGAGTTTGAACCACTGACCTTGCAGTCCAAATGGCTTTGCAGTCTGGTGTATTAACCCACAGTGCCACACCAGGACTCTCTCTCTAGATATAGATATAGATATATAGATCAACTTGGCTAAGGCCTTGATTCTGTATTATGTAATTATCCTCCATTTTGTGATCTGATGTAATTATACTATGTGTTGTAAATTTTCACCTCTAATGAAGCAGGATGAAAGGCAGTTACATTCATGAACAGGATACAGTATGCTGGATTAATTTGTATCTTCAGTCAATCTCTTTTGAACTATAAAAGAGTTGAAACAATGGAGCAGAGATGAGACAGAAATGAGGGAATTCAGTATCACCCAGCCAGAGAAGAGTATGTCATTTGGACCCAGTGTCCCTGTGCTGGGAACCTCCTAGACCAGGGGAAGATAGATACCTAGACACATGGAGATTTCCAAGGGGCTCCAAACTCACAGACATTTAAAGGAGACAAGGACCTTCCCCCAGAGCTGACAAAGAGAACACTTCCCCCTAGAGCTGGTGTCCTAAATTCAGACATCTAGCCTCCTACACTAAATAAATATGTTAAAGCCACTTGTGGTATTTCTGCTATAGCAGCACTAAATAACTAAGAGACGGAGCCCTGGTTGAGTTGTAAGATAAACACTGGACTGCTAAACACAAGGTTGGCAGTTCAAACCAGCTGCTCTTTGGGAGAAAGATGAAGGTTGCTACTCCCATAGAGACTACAGTCTCAAAAGCCCTGTACAGGGTCAGTATGGATCAGAATCCTCTTAATAGAAGAGGGTTAGATAACTAAAGAGATTTCAAAGTCATCTTTCCATTCACATTTTGCTTGAACCTCTAGCCTATGAGGTAGATGGAACTTTTATGGGCAACTTAGCTCCCTTCTTGAGTGATTCAAGGCTCTCGCTAGTTATGCCATGAACAGGACAAGAAATAAAAAAAGCCTCCAGTAAAGGAGAAAGTCTGTGGCACAACAGCGAAAATAGGACAGCACTTCCTAAATATTTGTATTCTCTCCACCACTTCCTTCTTTATTTCTCCTTTAGCCTGAAGGGAAAGGATCGTCATTCTGATCAGACGGAACTCATTCAACACCCACTGGCACTGTGTGACTTTGGAAGTTCTCAGCCTCCATTTCCTCATCTTTAAAATGAGATCATAATACTATCTACCTTACAGGGTCATTGTGAGGTTTAAATGAGACCAAAGTGAATCAAAAGTACCTAGAAGACTGCCCAGAATGTAGTCAGCAAGATACTAAATATTAACCACCACTTGTCTGTCAGTTTGTCATACTGTGGTGGCTTTCATGTTGTTGTGATGCTGGAAGCTATGCCACAGTATTTAAAATACCAGCAGGATCATCCATAATGGGCAGGTTTCAGCTGAGCTTCCAGATGAAGACAGACTAGGAAGAAGGAGAGACTACTTCTGAATATTTAGTCACTGAAAACCTTATGAATAGCAGTGGAACACTGTCAGATAGAATCAGAATATTGATTTTTGAAACATGACGAAGAGCACCAGAATATTGTCAGATATAGTGCCAGAAGATGAGCTCCTCAGGTTGGAAGGCACTCAAAATATGACTGGGGAAGAGTTGCTTCAAAGTAAAGTTGAATGGGATGATGTGAACGGAGTAAAGCGTTTGGGACCTTCATTTGCTGATGAGGCACAACTCAAAATGAGGCGAGACAGCTATAAACATCCATTAATAATCAGGACATAGAATATATGAAGTAAAAATTGGAGTTGTCAAAATGAAGTGGAATGTATAAACATTGTCATCCTAGGCATTAAGTGAGCTGAAATGGACTGGTATTGACTGTTTTAAATCTCATAATTACATGGTTTTCTATGCCAGGAGCAACAAATTGATGAGGAATGACATCACATTAATCATCAAAAACGGCATTTCAAGATCTATCTTGAAGTATAATGCTGATTGTGATAGGATACTATCCATACACCTACAAGAAAGATCAGTTAGTACAACTATCATTCAAATTTACACAACAACCAATAAAGCCAGTGATGATGAAACTGAAGAATTCTACCAACTTCTGGAGTCCTGGTGTGGCACTTCAGGATAATGTGCTGGACCACAAGATTAGTTTGAGCTGAAAGGTCAGCAATTCAAATCCACCAGCCACACCTCAGAAACACTATACAGAGTTGTAAGTTGGAACCAACTTGATAGCACTTAACAACAACAAAAAACCAACTTCTTCAGTCTGAAACTGATCAAATATCAATAAAGATGTATTGATAATTGCTGGCAATTGGAATGCAAAAGTTGGAAACAAAGAGGAAGGACCAGTAGTTGGAAACTATAGCTTTGGTGATAAAAATGATGCTGGAGATCGCACGATAGAATTTTGCACTACCAATGACTTCTTTTATAAAAAACGTAAGAGATGACTATATACATGGACCTCACCAGATGAAATACATAGACATCAAATTAACTACATCTGAAGGAAGACACAGTGGAAAATCTCCATATCATCAGTCAAAACAAGATAATCAATTGCTCATATGAAAATTCAGGCTGAAGCAAGTCCACAGGAACCAAAATATGACCTTGAACATATTCCACCTGAATTTAAGATCATCAAAAGAACAGATTTATTGCATTAGACGCTAATGACCGAAGAGTATAAGAGTTGTGGGACGACATCAAGAACATCGTTCATGAAGAAAGCAGAAGGTCATTAAGAACTTAGACAAGAAGGAAAAAAACAAAATGGCTATCAGAAGAAACTCAAACGTGCTCTCCTGTGTAGACGCTAAAGCAAATGAAAGAAATGAGGAGGCAAAATTGCTGAACAGTACATTTGAAAGGGCAGTTTGAGAAGACAAAGACAAAATATTATAATGAAATGTGAAAAAGCCTGTGTTAGAATACCAAAAGGGAAGAAGAACACACTCAGCATTTTTCAAGAACTGAAGAAAAACTTCAAGCCTTGACTTGCAATATTGAAGGATTCTATGGGAGTACAGGTGTGACACTGTAAGGTAGACACTCAACCATAAGGTTGGTTTGAACTGCAAGGCTGATGGTTCAAACTCACCAGTCGCTCCTCAGAAACCTCTACAGGCTTGCTATGAGTTGGAACCAGCTCATTGGCACTTAACAACAACATGAGCAAAATATTGAATGATGTAGAAAGCATCAAAAGAAGATGGAAGGAATACACATAGTCACCGTACCAAAAAGAAATGGTCAATGTTTAACCATTTCAAGAAGTAGCATATGATCAAGAGCCAGTGATACGAAGGAGGAAGTCCAAGGTGCACTGAAGCCATTGACAAAGAACAAGACTCCAGGAACTGATGGGACACAAATTGAAATCTTTAAACAAACTGGAAGACAGCTACCTAGCCAACTGATTGAAAGAGACTGACTATATAAAGGCTTTCAGCTATGTGGATCATGACAAGCTATGGATCACATTGTGGAGTATGACTATTCCAGAACACTTACTTGTACTCATCAGGAACTTGTACAAAGACCAAGAGGCAATTGTTCGAACAGAGCAAGGGGACATGACTGGTTTAAAATCAGGAAAGGTGTGAACCAGGGTTGTATTCTTTCACCATACTTATTCAATCTGCATGTTGAGCAAATAATCCAAGAAACTGGACTATATGAAGAAGTATGTAGCATCAGGATTGGAGGTAGACTCATTAGCAAGCTGCAATATGCAGATGATACAACTTTGCTTGGTGAAAATGAAGAGGTCTTTAAAATTTTACTGATGAAGATAAAAGACCACACCCTTTGTTACAGGTTGCACCTCAATGTAAATAAAATAAAACTCTTCACCACTAGAGCAATAAATAATATTACGATAAATGGAGAAAAGACTGAGGTTGTCAAAGACTTCGATTTTCTTGTATAAACCATCAATGCTCATGCAAACAGCAGTCAACAAATCGAACAACGTATCGCATTAGACAAATCTGTTTTACAAGATCTCTTTAAAGTGTTCAAGAGCAAGGATGTCAGCTTGAGGACTAAACTGTTTCTGACACAAGTCTTGGTATTTTCAATAGCCTCATATGCATGTGGAAGTTGGACAGTAAACAGGGACGACTGTAGAAGAATTGATACATTTGAGTTACGGTGTTGGAGAAGAATATTAAAAGTACCATGGACTGCTAGAAGAACAAACAAATGTGTATTGGAAGAAGTACAGCCAGAATGCTCCTTAGAAACTAGGATGGCAAGACTTGTCTCTCATACTTCAGACATATTGTCAGGAGGGAGAGTTCCTGAAGAAATATATTATATTCTGTAAAGGCATTTAGTGTTAGCACAGCAAAAAGGAGGAGGACCCCCAATGAGATGGATTGGCACCGTGGCAGCAGCAATAGCTTCAAGCTTAACAACAATTGTGAGGATGGCACAGTGCTGGGCAGTGTTTCGTTCTGTTGTGCATAATGTCGCTATGAGTCAGAATCTACTCAATGGCACCTAACAACAAACAACAAAATATATTAGAATTATTTATGCCCAGACATATCCCTTAGTTTCAAAACTAGTTTAGTGATCAGAACACTTGCATGTCATGAGCTCTACGGAACAGAATTAGCTTTTACTTTATCATTATAAACCAAGAATCATCTTTACTAGCAAAAATAATATGAGTATTTCATTTCATTTGTTGGCATTGAATACAGACATTTGGTTGTTGACATCACTAGTTAGTTGGTCAACAGTATCAAACTTGCAAGGAGTAAGAAGAAAATCTTAGGAGAAAATCTATAATTGAGAACATCCGGTGCTCTTGCTAATTTATTTTTTTGGAAACTGGGGGCAAAGAAGCCCACTACTCAATTGCTTGCTTGATATAGTAGAGGGTCAGTGAAAAAGAGAAAGACCCCCCAACAAGATGGATGGCACAGTGGCAGCAGCAATGGGCTGAGTGTAACAACAATTGTGAGAATGATGCAGGACCAGACAGTGTTTCGTTTGGTTGTGCATAGGTTCGCTATGAATCGATACCAACTTGATGGCACCTAGCAACAACAATTCAATATTAGGTATGAAACACCTTTGTACCCGTATCAGTGGAATCCATTTGTCTATGGGAACTGGGATGGGGCAATGCCAGCAGCCTTTGTGAGAGAAAAAACTAAGTTGTGGAGTAATGATTTGGAAACACATGCTAGTGACCAGGCACTTTCAGGGGTGCATGGCTTCTAGACCTCTCTGGGGAACTGAACTTCACCAGAAGCTCAGACCTCAGGCAGATATCTCAAGTGGCCGCCAACTTCAGAATAACACCAGAGCACATTCCATCCACAATGCTTGCTAATTGTGTGACCTTGAGCAACTTACTTAACCTCTCCAAACCTTTTTTCTTCTTACTTAATGATGATTCTAATTATTTCTAGCTCACATGATCATTGTGAATGTTAAATTAACTAAGGTTTTGAGCATAGTACCTGCCTGGTACCTGGTAAACACCCTCAAAATGTAAGTTGCTATTATTCTTCATGTTTTGTTTCTTAGTGGAGTATCCAGAACAAATCCAAAGCTAGTCGCTCTGAGGTAGGGATGAGAGGTGCTGTAAATTCTCAGGATACCATGCCAGAAGACAAAGCATCTGAGAGATCTCAGTCCCCTCCTGTCTCCTGGAAAGGTTAAGACCCCTGAAGGCCAAAGTGACAGGACATGTTTGTTATCCTAAGTGACACTATCTGGCTTGGGTGATGACTCCTGGCTTTCTTCCTCTCCTTGGGAAACACTGGATTATTAATTAGCAACCCAGAACTTTGTTATCTCCCACACTGACATGTCTCTCTCCAAAGACAGAGCCCTGGTGTCCCATCCCTGTCTCTTCACCCATAGTGTTAGGATTCATCAGCAGTTCTTATCGCTTGCCTATTGTTCCTATTTTTCTAATGGGCTCCCATGTCAAGAAAATCCATTTTGTAGCAGTTACAGGCATTCTCACTAACAGACTGTAACTGAAAAGATAAACTAGGGAGAGGAAACAAAAAAGAAAAAAACACTTTTGCTTGACCTCTCCAAAACTGGTGAAAGCTTGACTTGAGGGCCTGGGCTTGCTAGTTGTTGTTGTTGTTAAGTGCCATCGAGTCGGTTTTGACCCATAGTGACCCTGTAACAGGGTTTCCAAGGGTGTAAATCCTTACGGGAGTAGAAAGCCTCATCTTTCTCCTGCATAGCGGCTGGTAGTGGACCTTCAGAAATGTTAAGTGCTCAGATTGTGCAGAGTAGGAACTGCCTCAGGCCGGGAGCTTTCATCCAGGCACAGACAGAGACAAAGCACAGTTCAGTGACCAGAGACGCAGAGCCCAAGATCTAGAAGGAATGGTTCACCTCAGAGGGGATTTGAGTCTGAGCAGAACCATTAATATTAATACTAGGAATATTGTTTGTCATTTATTTCTATATGGTAAGCACTGTGCCCTTTATATCATCTTATTTAATCTTTAGGTCCCTAAATGGCACAAAAGGCTAAGCACTCTACTACTACAGCTGACAGGTTGGCAGTTCAAACTTATTCAGAGGTGCCTGAGGAGTCAGACCTAGCGATCTGCTTCTGAAAGGTCACAGACTTTAAACCCTATGGAGCTCAGTTCTATTCTGCATACATGGGGCACCATGAGTGAAAATCAACTCCACAGCAGCTAACAACAGCAATTTAAATATTTATGGTACCCTAGGAAATTAGTATACACCTCTCAGAGATAAAAACAAAACAAATAAGTTAGAGACGCTAAGTAACTTGGTCAAAGTACATTTACATTAAGCAGAAGAGCTGGGATTTGAAACTAGAACTTTCTGATATCAAAGTCCAAGCTCTTGAACCAGGCATCTCTGGAGGCCCTGGAGGGTGAGCTGAAGAACTATACAGTCAACAACTGAGCACAGAAGCTGGGGAGGTATTACTTAGCAGGGCAAGTTGGGAGGGAGTTCTCTGCTTAGCAGCCATATCCACTGAACCTGGACAGAACTTTGGAGACTTGAATTATTACTGGACTCCTCAACACATACACACACATTTCTTTCTTCTTTCCTGGAAAGTTCAGACACTAACAGGTCACTCATCAGCTACCAGGAAAATGATCAATGATCTCTGGAAAAGTCTTATCTAGAGATATACCTGAGATAAATGTGTGTGTGTGTGCATGTGTGTGTGTGTGTTAGGGATACAGGGGCTGCTCTGTTCTGAGGCTCATAGATGCGGTCCATTAATAATAAGCTCTGCTGTTTGGCTTGTAAATTTATTAGGAGAACCCAGTGTAATTAAAATTTAGGTCTGAGGGGGAGGAGGAGCAAAGGGCCTTTGCTTTTTTTTCCTTCTTCTGGAGATCCAGGACGAGCTACCGATGGGGATAATTAGCAGAGTCCAAACAGAGAAGGAATTAATGCTCCTGAAAAAGCTGTGATGAGGAGAGACAATGCCGGACTAATTACGGCTGCTCTAAGCTTTATGACTGGGCGACCAACTCCACCATCATTAGGGGATTCAGGAATAAATCGGAGACTAATGTGGAACATTACAGCTAACAGAACATTGACTCCGATTTCACAATTATTAACATTATTATTTTGTCAAATGGCAACTGTACCTTTTTGCCTGGCTGATCAGAGTATGTGGTTCCTCTGAATGTGGGAATCAAGGCTGGGTGATAGAGAGGAGGGACAGATAGAGACAGGCAAGTTCTTTAGTTCTTTTCCCTTTCTGCTCCTCTTCTTGTCCATACCAGCACCTAACAAGAGGAATGGCCTACCTGGGTCCATGCAGAGAAGAGTACACCGAAGAGAGAGGAAGGTGGGATGAGATAGTGCCATTACACCTGGGAGCTTCCAGAGGTGGATGGATACCTTGTTCACCTCTGCTTTCAAAGTTCCTAAATGTGGCCCAGTCCTTTCAGGCTTCATTTTGTAAATGGGACCAGCAGGGATTCCACCTGGCTTGGTCAGGGCTATCCCTTACCATGCACCCCCC
>NW_006408603.1:2026889-2052404 GCF_000296735.1 Chrysochloris asiatica | reverse complement strand
CCCCGTACTCCAGACCTTAAGCCGACCTGATCCGGATTCCTCAGTTCTAGTTCTAATTATTTGCAGCCTTAGGTCCTACCCCTGACTCTGTAGACAGGGAAGGCAGAGTAATGTTAGAACAATTAGAAGAGAAAACATCTGTTCCATAGAACTTGGAGAGATGTGGTATTCTGACTTAGCACTCTCACTTTTGAAGTTGCTGTAGCCAGAGGGAAAAAAGAACTTCTAGAATTGTGAATCTAAGAACTTTACTAGACCCTGGCTCTAGACTCTTAAAGTACAAAACATACTAAAGAATCAGAATAGCCTTGCCATAGGTTCCAAAGGATCATACATTGCACCTTTCCTCAGAGAGTGCAGAATCTACAAAACTGCTTCCTTCTAGCAAGAAGACGTGCGGGAGGGCTGATTATTCAGTTATAGAAACAGGACTTTTGTGTTTTAATGAAATGTTGTGTATTTAATTTGCCATCATACACAGGAAAACAACAACAACAAAAAGATCTGTGTTGCAAAAGGTGAACTTCAGATCCAGGTAGCTACATCACAAATGTATCTGGAATCATTAGAAAAGTGGACAGACATCATGATCAAAGGCAAGCTGCAGAATAATCATTCCTGATTGCCTGCCTAGGAAGGGCCGGGCAGCTTGGCATCTCCTGTTAGGTTTCTCCATTTTCTAGAACATCTCTCAACCTTTGCTCACTACCACAAGTCCAGAACCAATATTGCCAAATGCAATCCTTTGCACCTTGGCCTGTGTAGAGTTCATTCACCTCCACAAGGCAAACGACACAAGGAAGCATGGAGACTGTCTGTAAGTGTGTACTCTGAGGTGAAGGGGAGGATTAAGGAAGAAAGCTGATACTTTGTCTTCAGAGATTTTAAAGGAAAAGGGGGACTTTTCTTTAGCTGAGACAGTTTGTATAGAGGTGTTTCCAAGTCAGGATCTAATTAACTGATATATCCTGTGCATTTTTAGCACAGACACTGACATAAAGGAGGGTCTTAATAAGTGATAGAGTCTGAATCTCAATTGCTGAGTCTCACGATGTCATCAGAAATCCCATGAGCTAGATAGAAACTTAGAGGAGGAGGAAGGTAAGAGAAAGCATAAAATAATAAAGGGAACTGGGCATGCTCTAGTCACTTGCATTTTTCATGGAATTGCAAATGAAAAGATCCAGTATTTCTCTGCCTGGAAAATCTGGACCCAAGCAGTAGCTCTGGGATACAGGGAGCAGGCAGGGAGGTGGGACACCTGGGACCCTTCTCCTGAACTCCATCATAGTTCCCTAGATCCCGAGCTCACCTAAATTCCCAAAGCCCTCACACCACTCTCAACCAATCTCTTCCTTTTGATACGATCAAGGGTCTCCTCTGCCTCCCCCATTGTTCTTAGACCCCCCAGGATTGCCCCAGAGCTTCCTGAGGCCCGTGAGTCAGCAGCCAAAGTTAAAGTCCCCTAGGGCTGACAACTCAAACTCGCCTTCTGAAGCAGCAGCCTGCAGGAAAGACATACTGATTCATCAGAACTGGCTGGCTTTCACCTCTCAGCCTATAGGTCCAGGCACCTGTCACTTGAGACTACAGGGTATCCCTCTGGAGACAGAGCATCAGTGCCTTCCTCCATGAAGTTGTGCTACTACCTCCCCACCCCCCACTTCCTACCCTTGACTTCCTGCTCTGGACAGACAGGAGGGCAGCATCCATCCCAATTGGAATGGTACAAGTGTAGTCTCCACTCAGCTCCTGAGAGCCGTAAGTCCCCACTGCAGATGGATCATTGGAGGAATGGATGGAAGGGAGCTGGAGAGTGTGGTGAGGCAGGAAGAGACTCCCTGACTTTGGGGAAAATTGTTGTCCTGTGGGTCTGAGAAATTGAGTAGTGTAGGAAGGGACAGAACCAAAGAACCAGATTCTAATAATACTTGCTGGGTTGAATCTATTCTGAGAATCTCTAAGAAGGACCATCAACATCCTCAGCCTCCATCATTGTTGTTGTTGTTAGGTGCAGCTGAGTTGGTACTAACTCATAGAGACCCTGTATAGGGTTCCCAAGGAGCAGCTGGTAGGTTTGAACTGCCCACCTTGTGGTTCACAGTCCAGTGCTGAACCTACAGCACCACTCCATCATTCTACTACCCTCTAAAAGTTCTTCCTTATGTCTAATTTCAGTCCCTTCTGCTGCAGTAATCAACCCATTGATTAAACCTTGCCAGGGCCAGAGCCAGAGCAGAGCCAGAGACTGAAGTGGGCCCCCATCACCACTTTTGCTCCTACCCAGTCGACGACCACGAATTCTGACCTTTGACTTTAAGTGAAAATAGGGCCCTGGAACCTGCGGCTGCTGGAGAGCTTCCCCAACCTGTATCTGCTTCCCAAACTGTAGACACAGTCATTGGTTCCTGTCCATCGAGAAGAAGCCCAAGGGGATGAAATTCCCGCCTTTCACGGCCCCCCTCTTATGCTTTCAGCTAACGCGACTTGGAGCGGTGGGGGGGGGGGAGACTCCCGCGCACCCCCAGACCTCGAGCTATTGGGACCAGAATAGGGGAATAAGTAGGGGTGGGGTCTGAGTGCCTCGGTCCTTGCAGGATCTCCCCACCCCCACCTGCATTCTCTTGAGGCCTCACACTGTCCTCAGCCCCCTCCAGGAGGGGACGCGACCCTACAGCCCCTTTAGCTCCGGACCCTCCAGACATCGGGATCGGGACAAAGAAACCCCGCTGCAGTCAGAGAGCGTGGCCGCAGGGCACTGGGGCCGCAGGTAAATACCAGGGGCCGGCCAGTCGCCACTCTGGCGACCCTCCCGAGGCTCTGCTGCCAGGGCGCGACAGGCCATTCCCGCTGTCGCGACTCCTGGAGGTCGCTGCAGCTGCTCGCCGGGCCCCGGCCTCGCAGGGTTCGGGCTCGGGACTCACCGGCTCTGAAGATCTGGACACCGCTCGGGCTCCTCAGCCTCGGCTCCGCGGCCGCTTCGGACTGCGTCCGGCGCACAGACCGCGCCAATCGGGCAGGAGGCGCCCGTTTGGCAAAGTGTGCGGGAGGCACCCGCTCAGTAGCGCACCGGCCTCGAGTCCGAGTGAGTCAGACAAGACCGAGGGAGCGAGTTATAGGGGCGGGGGGAGGGGGGCACGTACAACACCCTCCCCCATCCTACCCCCTCCCCCTCCCTCCAACAGAGATGCAGAGAGTCACTCACAGCCGGAGAGACACCTGGACACAAAGACCTCGTGCCAGCTGCAGACCTAAGTTTCTCCCTAAGAGACAACCAAGGGGCTCGAGCCACGTTCTTCCGAGAGAACAGACAACCGACCGATAGACGGACCCTGGGACATCTACACTGCAGCGGAAACATGTTTTCTCCCTCAACCGGGATGTCCCTCATCTCCTGCTTGCTCCACTGACCCATCCTCTGGCAGATCGCCCACCGGGCAAGGGGAGAGACGCAAGGGGAACCGAGGCCCCGAGGGGCGCCGCGTCCCGGGAGCCTGGTTTTCGGCGGAGGCCCCAGTAGTCGTATCGCGGGAGGGGAACAGGAGGTTGTCTCTCTCCCGGGTCCCCATCGTGTCTCTCTGATTGCTCTGTGGGCGATGGGTCAGGGATTGGTTCCGAATCCACAATCCCGAGCCGGACTTTTCTCTCTGGGTTCCTGGGCTCCTTAGAGAGGGAGGCCAGCCAGGGCCCGTCTCCAGGAAGGGAGGGGGCTCTGGGGCTCCCGTTACCTGAGTCGACAGCGCTTGGACTCCGCTCCAGGGGTTGCAACTCGAAGCTCCGACAAGTCTCCACGTCCAGCCCAAGAGGGGGCGGTCGGGCCCGGCACAGCGAGGTCAGGACAGCGAACGCCGCCTGGCACCGAGGCCCCCCGGTCCCCCACACCCCGCTCATGCCCCGGACACTACCGCCCGCCAAGCAGCTGCCCAAACCCGCACCGCCGCCGGACTGGGGCGGGGCAAGGCGGCCCCAGAAAGACCCTCCCCGCAGCGGCCCCCTGCGGCTCCGTTCCACTTTAAATCACCTCCCCGCAGGGTCCCCGCCCCTCACGTGGTATCCCGCAGCAGCTTGCAAGTCTGGCGCCTCAAGGCCGCCCCCTCTATATTCAGGGGCCGACTTAAGTCCCGACCCGTCACAGGTCGGAAAACTCAGGTGTCCTGCAACTTGGGAGGGTGCAAGGCCAGGAAAAGAGCCGGGGATTCTGCTTCAGCCTTCACTGCCTTATGCGACCTTGGGCCTCTCTGAATCTCAATTGTCCTTTCTGTAAAAGGGGTATAACTGATGGCAAGTGCTTCACAGGCTGCCTGGAGATATAAAGGTAGTGCCCTATGTAAACAGTGGGCAAACTGCAACACGACACACAAGTGACAGTCAAGTAGACAATCCTTAAAAGTAAGAAGAATGACTAAATTGAGGGTGGGAAGTTCCCAGAAGGACCTTGGCCGAGGTTCTTGACTGAAGAAGTTAGTCCGACTTGCTCCAAGTCCCGGCTTGGAAGGCGAAGAAGACCCCCAAAACTGCAGGACGACGCGAACTGCTAGAAGACTTCCCAAGACCCGAAATCTTGCATTCCGCGGTACCCTAGGTCCTAGGTATGTTGCTATGGCGACGGGAGGCCGCGGCCGTCTCTCTCCATGGTAACAGGAGGGGAAAGTTTCTGGGGAATAAGAATGGGGGCCATTTGAAGAGGGCGTTCCGTTCCCACCAAGCCCACCTCCTCACATCAGTACAGCAACACCACCAGAGATACTTGTTGTTGTTGTTAGTTGTCATCGAGTCAGTTTCTACTAATAGCGACCCTGTATAAGGTTTCCGAGGCAGTAAATCTTTGCGGGAAAGGAAAGCCTCTTGTTTCTCCAGTGTAGTAACTGGTGAACTTGAACCGCCGACCTTGTGGTTCGCAGTACAGTGCTTATCCTACTATCTCCTTCCCACCAGAGATAATGCATTTTACGATTAAAATGCATTATATGGTCTTTGTTATCAAGGACCAGAAAAGCTGAAAACTAAAGAGGAGGAGTGAGGCTAGGCATAGGCTGAACTCCCCTCCTGGAAATGTGGCGTGAAGCCCAGGAGAAGGTGGACTGAGGGGCTCTGAGAGTCTGTGGGCCATTATCAGGCTCAGGGAGAGCAGGACCCGCCCTACACCACTGGAGTTTCTTTCGCATTCTGTTGAAAGGTGAGCTCTCCTCCTGTGAGTGGTTCACCCGAAGCTCCGGACTTTGCCTTCCTGAGCATGAGAAAACTTTTATCTCGTGCCTCTGGAAGCCAAGGAACCGGTGTGAGTCCCCGCGGAGGGTCGGGGAGGGTCTTTCCTCTAATTTATATGCTAATTGGAAGTGGCTAGGGCAGTTATTCATGTTCCGCAGGGAGGAGATTCGGAGCCCCAGTTAGCAGTCGCCACCACCAGCCATCTGCGCCATCCGCGCCAGCGAGCCCTTGAACTTGCTAGCCACGGACAACTAGTGCTCCGGGCACCGCAGGCCAAGTCGTGGCCTAAAAGAACTCTAGCCAGGGGTCTTCTCGGTTCAGAACGCGCTCCCTGGCTCTGTCCACGGTGCTGAAGGCCCAGTTGGTGCAACCATCCCGTGATCACAGGGGAATGGAGCGGAAGGGACAATCGCGCCAGGTTTGCAGCTTCCACCCGGACCTCTAGCATTTTGAGAGGAGACGATGAGGCACTAAGGCGGGAGCGAGTGAACAGGCGTGACCCCGTCAACACCGCAATCTAAGCTGTCTTCTTGCGGAAGATGCATAACTGTGAGGCTGTGGTGTCCCCATTTGCCTTCCTGGTGTTTCTAGAACCCACCTGAGGAACCGAGAAACCCATCACCTTCTCCTCCACCACCGGATGCCGACCTGAACACCGGGAGAGAGATAACTCTCGGCTACGTGCTCATTAACAGTTTTCGAAGCGGCAGATTAGTGTTTATATATAAAAATATAAATAGAGATGAACTGCTCTCTGTCCGTGTTTATGGCAACTCTATCTCTCCTCGGCGATGTCTCCCTCCCTTTCCCGAGTTCCCAGGGAAATTCTCAGAACAATGCGCTTTGTTTTGCCTTTGCAGGGAATGAGAAAAAAACCACACACACACAAAAACAACCAGTATCGTTCCAAGGGCCCAGGACTGTGATGCAGGGAAATCAATATTTTGCTTACAACGAGTAATGTGTGTGTTGGGGGGTGGGGGTGGAGGGGAGGTGGGGCGGGGATTTTCATTTAAACTGAAGGCAAAGAAGCCTGTTCGGAGCTGAGCAGGTGGCAGGAGCCAAGAATTAACGGATAATTTCTCATTGTTCCCGGATTCAGCCTCCACACTCTGCAGGGGGCTCTGCAGCGTCTCTGGCGCCCCGGCAGCAGATCTCCGGACCTGGCATTTTTCAGGCTAACAGGGAGAACAAGATTCTGCTCTGACAGGGCTGCAGGAAGGAGCTAGGAATCCTGGATCAGTCAATGACTATTGAATTTGAGTGTATGAGTAAATGTGTATGAGAAAGACAGAGAGAAAGAGACAGAAACAGAGCTAGAGACAACAGAAAGTCATCGAGACAGAGAAACAGAGGAGGGCAGAGCTGCATGAGAGACAGGTATCAGAAATGCAAAGCAAGATACAGGTGCTCAGGGAAACAGAGGCAAATAGAGACACCGACAGACATGCATAGGAACAGAGAGAAACACACTAAGGGGAAAAAAAGAGAGTATTTTCTCCTTACATTAAGGAAAAAGTCGCAGCCTAGTTGACCTCTTTATCGGCTCCCTCCCTCTCCCATTGATTGTCAATGTCATTGTGGTCACACAATCAGTCACAATACACAGACAAAGCTTTATGCAAAGATAGAGACTTTTCTTTCCAGAGCCCCTTGTGCCCACACACCCATACCCCAAACACATCTGTATCTATTCCCATATGAAGAGATCAAATTCAGACTCACAGGGTCTCACCTATACCTGGAGAGAAGGAAGTGGAAAGAAATTAAATTGTTGCCCCTTGAAGCTGTTTTTCAAAGAAAGATCATTCTGAGTTTGGTTTGGGGGAATAGGGAGGAGAGGAGGAGCAGAGAGTCCGCATGACATAGTGGCAAACAAGTGCACTGAGTCTCACCCCAACCAGTCTTGAGCAGTCACACCCTCTCTTTGAGACTCAGTTTCCTTATCTGAAAGATAATGACATCGGGTTAGGAGCCCTTGGAGGCTCTTTTCAGCACCAAACACTCTCAGATTCTATATGAGGGAGAAGGAGGAGGCTGAGTAGGGAGGAGAGAAGAAGCCCGGCAACTCAGGAGGTTTCCCTGGCTCCAAGGGAGGTGTCACAGATGTCCAAACTCACCTTTGACTCCCTTTCCCATTGCTCTCACCTCATCTAGAGTCATGACTGCAGCATGCTGAGTCTAAGACCCTTCAGGTCAGAATGCTCAGAATCTAGGAGGCTGGATGACAGGATGTTGAAGAATAATGCAGAGCCCTCCCACTCTCCTCAGAAGCAGGCAAAATGCACATCTCATGACATGAAATGTCCTAGGCAAAGACCTGATTGCCTTTGGGCAGGTTCCCACCATGCTGTGGGCAGCAATGTCCCATTATATTGCACTACAAATAAAATAAATTAAAACCAAGTAATTGAAAAAAAATTTTTTGAACCTTGGTAGGAAATTGCTATGCTGTAGGTGGAAGAATGAGATCCTTTGACATGAGTCGATGTGTCATATTGTCTTCCTATCTCAATGCAATTTCTAAATAGGGAACCTTCTCCCTGTTCCCTCCTCCCTGCCAAGCCCCTAGCAAAGATGTAAAGGGAGTGGTCTGACGTTCATAGCTGGATTGTCTGACGTGTAAAGAGACACAGAAAAATAGACCCGTGCAAATTGATTCTCTGCTTTGCCTAGTGGTCTAGAACCAAGAGGCTCTGACCTAAGCTGAGGGTTCTAATCTCCTCTCTTTGTTTCTCAGCTGTCCATCAAGGATTGTGACCACTGTCTGCAAAGGTTTTAAACTTAAGTAAGGAAATAGACATCATTTTCACTGGTCTACTGAATGTAGATAATTAAGTCAAAGTACTATATTGAAGCAGTTTGAAGTTACCAGCAGTTCCATGGGAGAAAGAAGAGGCTTTTGCTTCCATAAAGATTTGAAGCCTCAGATACCCTATACAGGGTCTCTCTGTGTCAGAACCAACTCCACAGCACATAACCACCACCACCCACCACCACCACCACCATATTGAAGAGCAGGAGATGAGGTTGGGAGGGATGGGAAAGTGGTAACTTTATACCAACCACTATTTGGAACAAACTCTGTTATGGAATCTTATGGGGGATTTTATCAGACTGTTTTATCAGTATTTCTATGAGATGTCACCCTCTGCCCTCAACACTCACACCAACATTGCAACTCTAGACAAACCTGGGTAACATTCCACACCATCAGAAAAGTTGAAAACTCTTGCACACATAGGAGTTGAAATCCTGAAACGGATTCCTTCTTGTCCCAAAAGACACCGGTGAAATAGCAGAACATTGAGCCAATGCCCAGATGCTTTCTGAAAGAGTTCTGTCTTGCTTTTGTTCCATGAAACATTCTTGGAAAATCTAACCCCCTGAACCAGGAGTATATTTGCTTCTCTTCCTTTCTTCCCCCAATTCGGAGGTCTCGCCTCTCTGCCCATTGTTGTAGAGCAAACTTGGGAAGACTGGACAGGATTTGCTACTTCAACTGGGCTTGGTGGGCTAAATAAAGCACATTGGGGTCTGAGAGGTCAGAGATAAGGTTCAAGGTTAGAAGGCAACAGCATCCCTGAAACTATTTTAGGGCTGGACCTAACCGTGACAGTATACAGGACTCTGCATAATTTGAGAAGTGAAAATTATATTGGAGAGGAAGGGCTAAGAAAGAAGTCAAGTGTGCTCCTCTTCTAACTGACTTTATGTAGAAGAAATAACAGAGGTGTCAAAGTCAAATGTTGTTGTTGTTAAGTGCCATTGAGTCAGATCCAACCCATAGTGACTCTGTATAGGGTTTCTGAGGAGCAGCTGGTGAGTTTGAACTGCTGACCTTGCATTTCAAATGGCTTTGCAGTCTGGTGCATTAATTCACAGCACCACACCAAGAAAAATCAAACCAAGCCCATTACTGTTGAGTGGATTCAACTGATAGCAACTCTATGAAGCAGGATTGCCCACACAGGGTTTCTAAGATGGTAAATTTTCACAGAAACAAACTGCCACATCTTTCTCCTGCATAGCTGCTGGTAGGTTTGAACCACTGTCCTTTTGGTTTACAGCCCATCACTTAACCACTGCACCTGTAGGCTTCTGCTCAAATCCTGGTCTTTCATTTATTTACCAGTTGTATCACTTAGCTCTCTGAATCAATCTCAACATCCTCACCTGTGAAATGGAAACTCTAAGACCTTCTTCACAGTGTACAATTCCGTAGGTTAAACGCCTAATGTACTGTGATTGAGTCATAAACCAAACCATTGCTGTCAAGTAGATTCTGAGTCTTGTGCTCTCCTGTGTTATAGAGTAGAACTAACAGGATTTCCTTGGATGTCATCTTCATGGAAGCAGATCACCAGCACTCCATTTCACAAAACCACTTGGGTGGGTTTGGACTGCCAACCTTTAGTTTAGTGGTGGTGGTGATAGTAATAGACCATGTAGTCCGTTCTGGCTCTCAGAAACCCTGCATAGGGTTTTTGAGGCTATAAATCCTTATGGGAGCAGAAAGCCTCATCTGTCTCCCATGGAGTGTCAGGTAGACGCGAACTGCTGACCTTGAGGTTAGCAACCCAACTTGTAACTTACTATACTACCAGAACTCCTTTTTAGTTTAGTAGAGGAGTACAAAGCTCCACTAAACAAACACCCAGGTACCTGACTGATTCATGGTGTTGTTAGTTACCTTTGAGTTGATGCCAACTCATGACGATCCTGTGTGTACAGAGTAGAATGACTCCATTGGGTTTTCAAGGGCTGTGACCTTTCAGAAGCAGATGACCAGCTCTGTCTTCTGAAGTGCCTTTCGAACAGCCAGACTTGCAGCTAGTAGTCTAGCACTTAATTGTTCGTGCCATCTTCATATCCACCCACTCACTGCCCTCTAGACAATTCCAACTCAAAGAGACCATGCAGGACAGAGCGGAACTGCTCCATAGGGTTTCTGAGACTGTAAAGCTCTACAAAACAGACTGCCTCATCAGTCCCTGAGGAACATTGCTATCAAGTCAATTCCAACTCTTAGATATCCTGCATAGGGTTTCCAACACTGTTAATATTCACAGGCGCAGAAAGCCTCATTTTTTCTCCCATGGGCCAATGGGTTTGAACTGCTGGCCTTGTGGTTAGCAGTCCAGTGCTTATTCTACAGTACCACCTGGACTCCTTAGGGTTCCTATACCAAACCAAACCCCGTATTAAATACATAATCATTCCTATCTCCTTTCTTCCTTCTCCAGACTATGGAGGACATAAAGCAAGCAACCCTGTCTAGAAGTGAGCTTGTACTCTCCTATATGGCAAGTACTTAAAGATCACCAAAAGGAAATTTATTTAATTTGATTTTTAACAACCCTGAGGGGCAGGATGAGTGCATACTAATGGTCTATTTGATGGGCGAGGAAATTGAAGTGTCTGGTCCATGGACACAACCTAGAAGATGCCAGAGAACAAGAATCCAAGTCTTCTGACCCCAGGTCAGTGCCCCTTCCTTCCATAACAAGCTGGGGTGGGATGGTGGGGATGTTAATCATTTTTCTTCTTTTCTTAAAAAACATTATAATATTTTAAACTTGACTATATAATCAACAAGAAAATACTTGAGAACAAATTACAGAGCAATGAAAGATGTATTCCCGTGTCTCTCTGCAAAGCACTTGGCCCTCTGGTCTTAGCCATGCCAACTACTTCTTGGACCCAAGTTTGGACAGTTGCTAGTCTAGAGGGAAGATGCTATTGTTGTTGTTAAGTGTCGTTGAGTCAGTTCTGACTCACAGTGACCCTGTATAGGGTTTCTAAGGAGTGGCTGGTGAGTTGAACCACTGACCTTGTTCAAACTGAACTTGTGGTCCAGTGCTTTATCCTACAGTATCCTCAAGTTGCTTCCAACTCCTAGTGACTCTGTATAGGGTTTCTGAGGAGCAGTTGGTGGGTTTGAACTGCACTGTAAAATCAGCACTGGACTGCGAACCACAAGGTCAGCGGTTCAAATCTATCAGCTGCTCCTTGGAAATGCTATACGGGGTCACTAGGAGTTGGAACTGACTCAACAACACTTACCAACAACAGCACCATAGTGTCATTGATAAAACATAGGACTGGGGCCAGACAGCTTCATGGCTCAGGACATGCTTGCTTATTTCTCTTCTCAGAGGGCAGTGTGAGGAATTTTGGCTGAGCCTGTGTTGTGTCCTGCAATTAAGAGATCCACTTCCAGGAAAGGGCCGAGAAAACATTCTTGTAAGACCAGGACCCCAAAGACTGGAATTCTCTCCCAGGAGCCTAGAGGGAGTTTGCAATTGCAGGACTCTGGCTGTTTTACTAATAAAAAGTAACCAGATAAAATGCCAAAACTAATTAAAGTGACAAATCCAAAAAGGCCCTGTCAAAACTAGGAAGTCTTAATCCTTGATTTCAACAGAATTCAAGCAGTAAGAATCAACACAGCATGCTCTGGGTCAGGGGCCTGAAGCTCCCTGTGAAAGAGGTGCTGAGCCCCTGGAGATAGCAAATCTGTTTGCCAAATTCTATCCAATCAGTAGAATAAAAATGGTTTTGTACCCCAGCCCCAAGTCTTATTTACATTTCTGCTTTTTGGTAGAGGCATAGTAAATGGTTTTAGGAGTCAGCCCCCAACCTTATTAATGATCCTGCACATTTATAAAGCACGGTACAGTTTACACAGCACATTCACATATGTTATCTCATTTCATACAACAGCCCGGAGAGGTGAATATTTTTATCCTCATTTCACTGATGAGGTTGCAGAGAGATTAAAAACAACTGCCTTAGGATCTCCCAGCTAGCAAGCAGCAAAGCCAGGACCAGAGCCTGTCTTTTTACATCATTCATTCACTTATCCAACATTGTTGAGATCCTCTGAAGATGCATATCAGCATCTTTTTCCATTTTCCCCAGGGTTCAACTCTCATTCCTTCTTTCTGTCTCAGCACCTTTCCCTGAGTAGTCTCATTTGCTCCGAGGGCTCCAAATACTAAATCATACTAATATCAGACGTTGTGGTTTGCCGTTGTTCGGTGCCATCAACAGAACTCCCACATAGGGTTTTCTAGGCTGTAATTTTTAGGTAAGAAACCCTGGTGGTGCAGTATGTAAGCACTCAGCTGCTAATGGAAAGGTTGATAGTTTGAACCCATCTGTTGCTCTAGGGGAGAAAGATGAGACAGTCTGCTTCCATCTAGCCTTGGAAACCCCATGGGGCAGCTCTACCCTATGTTATTGGGTTGCTAGGAGTCAGAATTGATCTGATAGCCACAAGTTTGGGTTCTTTTGGTTTTGCTTTTAAATTATTTAGGGAAGCAGATCAGGACTTTTATTCCACAGAAGAGTGGGTTTGAACAAAATAATAATAATAAATAAACAGTAGTATGTAAGTAAGGGTTATGCATTCAGTTTCTAACCAAAGGTCAGCAGTTTGAACTCAGGAACCCTTCTGCAGGAGAAGGATGGGGCTGTCTGCTTCCATAAAGAGTCACAGTCTTGGAAATCCCATGGGGGCAGTTCTACTCTGTCCGGTAGTGTCAGGATGGGTTAGAATTGACTTGATGGCAACAGATATAAAAGCAAGAATGTAAACAGATGTGTGTACATGCATCTTCATTGCAACACTATCCACAAAATCCAAAGGAGAAAGCAGCCTACATGTCCAGCTTCAGATGAACAGACAAGCAATAGGAGGTGCATACATGCAATAGATTATTACTGAGCCATAAGAAGAAGTGAACTCCTGATACATGCTACCACATGAATGAACCTTGAAAACTTTATGTTGAGTAAAATAAACCAGTCACAGATATTGTATGCTCCCACATATATGAGATACAGAGAATAGCTAAGTGTATAAAGTCCAAAGTTTATTAGTGGTTACCAGGGACAGGTGAGAGGGAAGGGGGGAGAAAGAACAACACTTAGGGAACACTGAGCTTCTCCTAAAGGTGATGACAAAATTGTTGTTAATGTTAAGTGCCGTCGAGATGGTTCTGACCCATAGCGACCCTGAACAGGGTTTCCAAGGCTATAAATCTTTACAGGAGCAGAAAGCCTCATCTTTCTTCCACGGAGCAGCTGGTAGCTTCGAACTGCTGACCTTGTGGTTCACAGCCCGATTCGTAACCACTACGCTACCAGAGCTCCTTGATGACAAAATTGGAGGATGGTTAATAGTGATGAAGTCCTGGTGTGGAGCTGTGGGATAAACCACAGGTTGGTTTGAGCCACAAGATTGGCTGTTCTAGTCCAACAGCTGCTCCTTGGAAACCCTATACAGGGTCACTGTGAGTCAAAAGTGATTGACTCGACAACACTTAACAACAACAAGAGCAACAAAAGTGATGGTTGAGCATTTACAGAGTTTATGCCAATGGACTATATACATGAAGATGGCTGAAATGGTAAGTGTTTTGTTGTCTGTCTACTTACCACAATACAAAATATTTTTTAAAAAATAGTGTTGCTGTTAAGTGCTGTTGAGTTGGTTCTGACCCATAGCGAACCTGTATAGGATTTCCAAGGAGCAGCTGGTGAGCTTGAACCGCTGACCTTGTAGTTCAAATGGCTTTTCAGTCTGGTGCATTAATGAACATTTACTAAACACCTACTCTGTTCCAGGCTCTAATCTGCTTTGCTCAATGTGTATGATATAATTTCATGATCAACACTGGACAGCTAACCACAAGATCAGTGGTTCAAACCCACTAGCTGCTCTTCGGAAACCCTATACAGGGTCGTTATGAGTCGGAACCGACTCAATGGCATTTAACAACAACAACAACAACACAACCCTATTATTATAGGCAGTTTAGAGTAGCCAGTGATAGAACCAGAATTTGAACCTAGACAGTCTCACTTCAGAACCCACAGAACCTTCAGAACCACTCGGGATCATCTCTTTCCTAAGTTTTACGTTGTTGTTAACATCTCAGACCCTTCCTTGATGCTTCCTTCTCTTATCACTCACAGAATCTTCTTGTCTCCACATCTAAAATATTTTGAGCCCTGCCACCTTATCTCTGCACTCACTGTCACTGCCTTCACTCAGGCACTCAACATCCCTCGCCTGGAACCCAGCAGTCACTTTATGGGATAATATAATGATGTCATTCTTATCATAGACTTCCTGAGGCCTTCAGGATGAAGCATGGCACTGTGGGTTAGGTGGTGGGATGCTAATCACAATGTCGTTCAAATCCACGTTCAAATTCACAGGAGAAAAATGAGGCTGCAAAAAAATTATAGTCTTCGAAAACCTATGAGTCAGGATCAACTCAATGGCAGTGAGTTTGGTGTTTTATTTTATCATGGCATACAGAACCCTTCTGGACCTGGCACCCACCCACCTTCCCAACCTCTTCTCCAGACACATCTGCTGTCTGTGCTGTGATCACCCAGTGCTAAGTCCTGTCTCCCCTCCTCTCTCCCTAGCCCACCATCTGTGTATGGACTGCACAGAACTTCTGCTCCTCTATCTGTTCACTTTCTAGTTTCTGGAAACTTGATACTGTTAGTCTCTCTTCCATGAATATCTGTTCTCTTTCCCTTACCACTCAACTGGCTCTTGCAGGATACAGTGGGGCACAGAAGGTAAGAGTGTGAGCTTTGGAACCGAGTATCCGGGTTGGAATTTTGATTCTGCCACGTAGTAAGCCTGTGACCTTGAGCAAGTTACTAAACCTCTCTGTGCCCCAGTTATCTTACCCATAAAATGGAGATGATAATAGTCCATCAATTTCCTGGATGGTTTAAATGAATCAGTATACCAGGGGGCTTCAAAAATTCTGTGGAAAAAAATGGAATGAAAAGATAATAGAATTTTTCCACAAACTCTTTGAAGCCCCTGTGTACATGAAGCACTCAGAACAGCCCTTTCCCTGACTTTCAAGGCTGACTTGATGCCCCCAACGTATTGCACCCAATAGAGTTTAGCAAACCATGCTGTTGATTTGTAGTAAGATTGTAGTAACAGAGATTGATCTGGGTGGGATCTGTCTTACTCATCTTTACACCCTCAGTGCCTCCTACCTGAACCACATGAAGAGGGGTGAACGTGTGAATACAATAGCGTGCAAAATGAGTGTGAGTCCAGGGAGAATCCCAGAGTAGCTTAACATAAATGGACCAAAGGCTTCCTGGGGGCAGCAGAGTTTTGAGTTCATTGTTTTTGGCAGAAGAAAGTTGGACTGAAACACTTTCATTCCAGGCTGCAGGAACTGCCTGTGGCAAAAATAAACATAGCCTTGCAAAGAAGAGTGAGCAAATTTTCTAGGTTGGAGCACATTAGGGACAAAGCTGGTGAGAGAGGATGCCCAGGCTTCCTGCAGCCACAAATCCATGGCTCTGACACTCAGTCCTGCTCAGCAGGTTCTATATCCAGAGCCCAGTCTGCTGTGGTCAGTCAGATGGCAAGAAGTAGGAAGGGCTGCCCTCCACATCTTGATGAAGCCACCTGAAGCAGGGAGGAACCAGCTCAAAACTCCTCTGCGAGCACACCAGAGTTTGGATCATAAAAAGTTTCTTTATGAGAAGAAATTGCTCCTTTTGTTCAAGAATCAACCTTCACTATGAAGTAAGTGTGTGTCTGCTGGGACAGCTATTTTCCAGGATAAATTTCTGATAATAACACAAAGTCATTACTGTGCTATTAGCTCTGCTAATGAGAAATGCTAAGTTCCTTTCCCACTCTTTTCCCTTCTCCCTCACTGACCTATTCTCTCTCCTTTACAAACTTCTTTCTCATTTTTTTTCAGGCTCCTCCTTCCCAGCCTCAGACCTGGGAGCTGTCAGAAATTGGATCTTGACCCTCAGGACTCCCAAATTAGCAATGTGTAGGCCAACCTGGGAGTCCTGGTGTGGCGCTGTGGGTTAATACACCAGACTGCAAAGCTGCTTGAACTGCAAGGTCGGCAGTTCAAGCTCACCAGCTGCTCCTCGGAAACACCAGCTGCTCCTATACAGGGTCGCTATGGGTTGGAACTGACAGGATGACACTTCATAACAACAAAAACAGGCAGACCTGGGAGTGGCAGAGAACAAAGGAGTGGGGAAGTAGAGGAGGGAGAGGTTGCCCTCAGATGAGAAGATCTGTAAAGTTAAAGAAAAGAAAGAAAAAAAAAAAGGCAACTTACCATCTAGGGTTTATGGCAGTGAGCTGCACCCTAGAGACTCTGTTGAATGCCCTGATATTAGGGAGATTTCTTCTCAGCAGTAGGGAGACAGCTCAGTACCAAGAGCAGGCAGGTAATGCAGCTGTGTTTGTTTATGGGCTGGTAGGAGTAGCAGCTATGCTGATGAGAAAATATTTTGTTTCATTCTGAGTAATTATTTCCCCTACACACACACACACACACACACACACACACACACGTTCACATGCGTTCTCTCTCTCTCTCTCACACACACACACACACTTAGACACAAGTATAGGCCATTCAGACACATGTCCCAGGGGGATTTTGCAGTCACGCTCCTGAAAGCTCCTGACAGATTTTCTAGCTTGCTCTCTCCAAGGGGCTACTCGGCTTTCAGTTTTGCAGGGTGAGGAAGGGAGAGTTTTAAAGCCGCTGAGTGAATAGGGTAGAGAAGACCCAGAGCTTAGAGAGGCCTCTGTCCCTGCATGGGCTTCTTAGCGTTGGGCTGGAGAGTCGCTCACTGACCTGGTGAGGAGAGTTTAGTGACGGTTGATGGAGCCCAGCCTCAATGCCCAGGAGGAGAGTGGGCAGAATAGGCAGGGGAAGGGAGGGAAACAAGGTAACTGATTAGGCTTAAGACTTAAGGAGGAGAAATTAAGAGGCAGGAAGCCACTGAGAAGCCTGTTCTAGGTGCAGCAGAAACTCCTGGGAGAGCAGGCGTGGGAGCTGCAGCCGTCCACAGTTCCACACTCAGGGAAGTGGCAGAGCAAGATTGCCTTTAGCCCCAGCAGGAGGTGGATTAGATGGCCTGGCTTGACTCACATCCAATTCTGTATGATTCTTGCACATGAAAATTGTCAAAAACCAATCACTTCCTCACAGCTATGCTTACCTGGGGAGGTGGGGGGCAGGTAGGGAGGGTATCAGTGGGGTCTTTTTGTTATTTATTGGATTAAACTGTTTGAGCCAAACAGCATAACAAAGGGAAGTCAATTGCTTTCTCTGCAAGTCATTTTATTTGTTAACTGAGCTCATGAGATGTTGTCCTAGAAGGCTGCTTGTTGTCTTTGGGTTTGTAAGGGAAACTTGGACAACGCATTCCTCAGTCCTCTTCAGTTACCTTAAAGTCCTGCTAAAACAGTTCTTTGGAGTCCTGGTGTGGTACTGGATTGTAAAGACAGTCCGAACTGCAAGGTCAGCAGTTCAAACTCACCAGCAGCTCCTTGGAAACCCTATACAGGGTCGCTATGAATTGGAACCGACTCATGGCACTTAACAACAATAACAAGAGAATTCCTTGGCTGAGAAGCATCTCTGTGAGCATCCCTTTGTCCTAATTAGCCTTCATTTCCCACAAGATGCAGAAGTTGAGTCTTCCGTTGTTCTGTGCATCTTCTTTTGGAGAAGTGTCTCATCATCCTAATCTGGATTAGGTCCCCAGCTCATGACAGCCTCATGCACAACTGAACAAAACACCGCCTGGTCCTGTACCATTCCCAAGCTCTGTTGCAGATCAGACCCTTGTAATCCATAGGCTTTTCATTGGCTAATTTTCAGAAGACTATAGCTAGGTCTTTATTCCTAATTCATCTTTCTTTGGAAGTTCTACTGAAGCCTGGTCATCATTATAGCAAAACACAAGTCTTCACTGATGGGTTGGGGGGTGGCTGCATGTGAGCTGCATTGGCTGGGAATTGAACCCAGGTCTCCCACATAGAAGACAAGAATTCTCTCACTGAACCACCAGTAAAACCCTCTATTTCTGTTGCTTTAACTCAAAATTATTTAATGATTTTTCTCCTCGAGCACTGGACTCAAACCACAAGGTTGGCAGTTCAAACCTGCCAGCTGCTCCTTTCAATGGCACTTAACAACAACAACAACAACTGCTAGAGCACACGAGAACTGGACCATAGACACTGGAAAGGCATGTTTTATATCTTTCTTCTTCTTTTTCACTTTGGTATTCCCCACCCTGGGGAATCTGCTACCTAGTTAGGTGACCAATAAATTTTAATCATGTATATGAATTAACTGGGATAGGAGTTTCAGAATTTGGGAGGAGAAGCTGTTTTCAATTTGATCAATTCCTCGTTGCCAGAGAGGGAAAAAATAACTGAGAAATGTCTAAAATCAAAGAGGAAGATTCCTTGACTAGAGTTCTAGAGTCCTCAGCCTGAAGTTCCTAAAGCTGTGTGTGCCACATGGTGAGAGCCCCTGCTTTCAGATCCAAGTAAAGCTTTGTGATCTTCAGTTGAGCCCAGACCTCTGGGCCACACAGCCATAGGGCACTCCCTCCTAGCGGACCTGATTTCCGCTGGCAAAGGCAGTAAGTGCTACCAACCAGGGGAGACCCTTAGGGCAGGGTGCTTGGTGCCCTTATCTCTTCCCCTCAGTTTTACCGGGGAGCTGTTTCTGATTCCTGATATCACCTCCATGTTCTGCTTTTAGGGAGAGTTGTTCCATTCGTTATTGCTCTCACCCAAATGAAGACAAAATTCCTCTTTCTTGGTTCCCCTCAGCATTGCTGGGAATTTGAAAAAGAACCTTTAGAACTATTGAAGAAGAAATTGTTGTTGTTGTTACTTGCTCCAACTCATGGTGACCTTATATAACAGAATAAAATGCTGCCCAGTCATACACTGGTATATTTAAGTCCATTGTTGGGACTATTAGACCAATCCATCTAACTGAGGGTTTGTTACCAAACTGATGTTGTGTTCTAGCAATTCGTCATTCTTGATCAAGTGTCCAATGTAATTGAGTCTTGCCATCCTTGATACTAAGAAATGTTTTGGTTGTATTTTTCCCAAAACTGTTTGTTTGTTTGTTTTTGAAGCACATGGTATATTCAATATTCTTCACAACACCACAGTTTAAATGCATCAATTCTTCCTTCTGATGCAAAGGACTTCTTTAAAGTTTTGAAAATCAAAGAAGTCGCTTTGATGACTAAAGTACCTCTGATTCAAGCTATGATCTTTTTAATCACCTCATATGCATAGTTGGATAATGAAAAAGGAAGAAAGGAGAAATTAGGAACCATATAAGTAACTTTGGATATTCAGATTCCTAGAGCACAGCCTTTGATCTTAGAGTCACCAAAATCTAGCCACAAAGAGTGAGTACCACATCAGAGGCACCTTGCCTGGGTCCTGGCCTGCAAATTGAACCAGTGAGGAAGAGGCTAGAACCAGGTTCTCAGAGGTCACCAATTGAATATGGAGAATGAAGGAGTCCTGACAATTAGCATAAGCCCTGGAGCAGGAACCAAACTGGTCACTTGCTATAGGCTAAAACTAGAGGTAGGAATTGACATGCCAGAATATCAGAAGCCAGCAAGGATGGGGTCAACACAAAGTAGGTCAGATTCCAGGACAATTCACACCAACACTTGTGAATATTCAAAACCTGCCTTTATGGGCTTATGATAGTTAAAGGATTTTTGTTAAAGGATAGTTTAATGGGCTTTTTGCAAAGTTAAAGGATTTGAGACCGGGCAGAAATCTTCCCTTTCTTCTAGTCATTGCCCAGATTTCATAGGACCTGGTCAAGCCAAGCCAACTTTCCTGATAAAAACATAAAAGAAGACCACAGTAAATTGTCATCTAGAGAGTTGGGTGGCTCTTATCTTTAACCCAAAACAATTGTCAATAACCAGAATCTAAACAAAATTAAGAGTTTGGAGTCAGCCATGGTGGTCATAAATCCTGACCATGTAATTTATTCAATGTATATAACTCTCCCAAACCTCAGTTTCCTCATCTGTAAAATGGAAACAATATGACTACCTATTAGGATTGTCAGGACCGCTGGGTACAGTGGTTAAGTACCTGATCATTAATGTAAAAGTTAGTGGTTAGAAGTCCTCAGCCATCCACAGGAGAAAGATGAGGTCGTCTGCTTCCATAAAGATTTACAGCCTTGGTAATCCTATGAGGCAGTTCAACTTTGTCCTATGGAGTCACTTGAGTTGAAATCAACTCAACCGCAATGGGTTTTTGTGTGTCTTAGGTTGTCCAGAAGATTAAATATGATAATGCTTAAAAAGAGTTTAACATAAAGCAAATGCTCAATAAATCGTAGATCTGATTGTTATTTGGAATTGGTAAGTGATTACTATTGCTGTTAAGTGCCATAGAGTTTGTTCCTGCTCATAGCGACCCTATATAGGGTTTCCAAGGAGTGGCTAGTAGGTTTGGACCACCAACCTTGGAATTCAGACTGACTTTGCGGATCAGTGCTAATCCTTTGTGTCATCCTCAGAGTCACTGGCACGTTTGAGTCCACTGTTGCAGCTATTTCACAGAGAGGCTCCCTCAGCCTTGCTGGTCCTCTATGTCACCAAACATGATGTTCTCCTCCAACAATTGATCCCTCCTGATAATGTGTCCAGGAGTCCCGGTGTGGTGCTGTGGGTAAATGCTCCAGACTGCAAAGCCGTTTGAACTGCAAGGTCAGCGGTTCAAACTCACCAGCTAATCCTCGGAAATCCTCTACAGGGTCACTATGGGTCGGAATCAACTCGATGGCACTTAACAACAACAACAATGATGTGTCCAAAACAAGCATGTCAGACACTGTTCTATTTTGATCCACAGACTTTTGTCCATTAACTTATTTCTGGAAGTAGATAATCACAAGAGAAGAGTAATGTCCACACACATAAATTGCTCCAACCAGGGTATTCTGTCCCCCGATACAGTAAGCAGGTGTCCTTTTGAGCCCTTCAGATAGACCCTTGCCCTCAACACTGGTGTGGGCACTAGTCATGGAGGAGTGTAGTGGTTAAAGCTCTTAAAGCCATAAATTATGAATCAGTGACCTTTCCTGGCTTAATTGCTCCCACAGCTGGGTGGTTTGTGCTCTGGAGCTAGGCCCTGGGGGGCAAATTCTGCTTCCAACCAGCAGAGCCCAGGGTCCAGAGCTTCTGCTTTCATCCAGTCTGGTTCATGTGGTTATTTTTGCTTCAGGAAAAACTGTCTCTCTGTGATGAAGGTCACACCCTGGTCCAGAAGCTGATCCCTTTGGGGTCATGTAATCCCTTTGACTTTTATGGTATCACATTATCTTTCTTTTAAGTTTGTTGATTTCATCTCCAGCTCTTTTTTTTTTTTTTTTTAAACAAAATTGAGCCTGAGGACTATTCATAAAGTTTCCAGGCTAATAAGTCTGTTGGTTCTTTATTGTGTTGATAGGTAGGAACAAACACATAACCCAGAGCACAGGACACTGGATGAAAGGGTGGCCTCTTGGGGCCTGAGTGGACATTGGTTTGGGGTAGCCTTGGGATGGGAAAAATCAAGAAATTAACTTTATATATATATATATATATATTTATATAAATATATATATAAATGCTCAGGCATATCCAAATGCAAAACATCCATAAAAATAGGTAGTAAAGAAGTAGTCAAAGGAAATCCTATTTAATCTATCACCTAAGTTTAGAAATCATCAACATTTTCTCAGTCTTGTCTCATTCCTTCCCCCTTGTTGTTGCTGTTGTTATATGCTGTCAAGTCAGTTCTGACTCACATCAAACATATATAGGGTTTCCAAGAAATAACTGGTGGGTTTGATCCACAGACTTTGTGATTAGTAGTCTAATACATATCCTACAGCACCACACCAGCACTCCATCCCTTCCCATTATAATGTTTTCTTCCCAAGAACTATTTTAAAGCAAATCCCCAGACATATTATTTCACCTGTTAATTCTTCAGCGTGTTCTTCTGATATAAACTTTACACACATAAATAGCTCAAATATATTTGACCTTGTTGCTAGGTATCATCAAGTCAGCTCCAACTCATAGCGACCCTAAGCACAACATAACAAAACACTGCCCCATCCTGCACCATCCTCACAAATGGTACCTTTGAGTCCATTGTTTTTGCCACTGGATCAATCGATCTTGTTAGGGGTCTTCATCTTTTTTGCTGACTCTCCACTTTACCAAGTATGATGTCTTTCTCTCGGGACTGGTTCTTTCTGCTAATATGTCCAAAGTACAAGGGACTAAGTCTCACCATCCTCGCTTCTAAGGAGCATTCTGGCTGTATGTTTTTTCAACACAGATTTGTTTGCTCTCCTGGCAGTCCATGAATATTCTTCACCAACACCGTAATCCAAATGCATCAATTATTCTCTGGTCTTCCTTATTCATTGTCCAACTTTAATATGGATAGGCTGTTAATAATATGGATATGTTGTTAAGTGCTGTCGAGTGGGTTCTGACCCATAGTGATCCTGTGAAGGGTTTCTGAGGAGCAGCTGTTGAGCTTGAACCGCTGACTTTGCGGTTCAAACTGATCCTGCATTAACCCATAGCACCACACCAGAGGTAATTGAAAATATCATGGCTTGGGCCAAGCGTACCTTAGTCCTCAAACTGCTATCTTTGCTCTAGAATACTTTAAAGAGGTCTTTTGCAGCAGATTTGCCTAATTCAATCTGTTGTTTAATTTCTTGACTGCTGCTTCCATGAGTGTTGATTGAGGATCCAAGCAAAATGAAGATTTGGACAACTTCAGTCTTTTCTCCCTTTATCATGATGTTATTTATTAGTCCAGTTGTAATGAGTTTTGTTTTCTTCACATTGAGGTACAATCCATACTGAAGGCTATGGTCATTGTCTACATCAACATTTTAAGTCCTCTTTACTTTCAACCAGCAAGGTTGTACCATTTCCTTATCACAGGTTCAAATAATCCACCTTCTCAGACTATTTGCTTAACACACAGATTGAATACCTATGGTCAAAAGACACAATCCTGGCACACACCTTTCCTGATTTTAAACCATTCCCTTGTTCTTTTCTAATGACTGCCTCTTGGTCTATGTGCAGGTTCCCTATGATTACAGTAAGTGTTTTGGAATGCCCATTCTTCACAATGTTATTCAAATTTGTCATGATCCACGCAATTGAAAGTCTTTGCATTAGTCAATAAAGCACAAGTAAACATCTTTCTGGTATTCTCTGCTTTTAACCAAGATCCATCAGATGTCAACAATGATATTCCTAATTCCACATCCTCCTCTGAATCCAGCTTGACTTTCTGGCAGTTTCTCTGTTGATGTGCTGTTGCAACCATTATAAAATAATGTTCAGCAAAAGTTTTCTTGCATGTGATATTAATTATACTGTTCGATGATTTCCACATTCCACTAGGCCACCTCTCTTTGTAATGAGCACAAATATGGATCTCTTACAATCAGTTGTCTCGGTAGCTGTCTTCCAAATTTCTTGGCATAGATGAGTGAGCACCTCCATCGCTGCATCAGTTTGCTGAAAGATTTCAATTTGAATTCCATCAATTTCTGGACCCTACTTTTACGCTTCAGTGCAGCTTGCTCTTCTTCCTTGAGTACCATCAGTTCTTGATCATATTGAAATGATTAAACATCCACCATTACTGTTTTTTTTTCCCGTCAACTTTGTATTTATGAATTGAATGAAGATTTACAGAGCAGATCATCAATTTTGCATGCAATAACCATACACTTTGCTTCGCTACATGGTTACAATCTCCTTCATGTACCAACAGTTAATAGAATTTACTTCTATTCACTTTATTTTATTTTTTTTTAATTTAAGCTTTTTATCATGGATTAAGTGAAAGTTTACAGGGCAGATCATCAGTTTTACATTCAACAAATCATACACCTTGTTTCATTACAATGATTATAATCCCCTCCACGAAACATCAATTAACAGTGTTTTTCTCTATTCATTTTAGCTCTTTTTTTTTTTTTTTTTACCACCAAAGGGCACATTCTGCAGGTCTGCCTCCTGGCCCCCAGCTCTTAGTCCTTCTCTTCCCATGAATCTAGAGTCCTCCCTCTCTCCATGTCCCCATCTCTGCCTCCATCTCTGGTGTCGCTGCTTCTCTGGATAAGGTCTCTCATTCCACTAGTGCTCTTCTCCCTTGATGATCCTAGGGTCCTTTGTTTCTGGACTGCAAGATTAACTACTCCCATTTTTTTGTTACAAAACCTCTACCTTTACAATTGTGACAATCACAATTAGTCATGATAACAATTAATCACTATTGAACATAAGAATCTTATCTCCATCTCTTTTAACCAGACCCATCTAGACAAGATGAAAACTATTCAGCAAGGCCTCTTTCTTTCCCCACACACTATAAACTAAGTTCCCCCTTGAAACCTTGTAAGCCAGTCACTTCATGCCTTTACCACCCCCACATTTTAGGTAACCAATGTCTAAGTTGCCCATCCTTATTTACCCTGTATACAGAGAGGATAACATTGATACTTGATGTGAAGATTCCTTCCCTCTCTGTTGGCTGGTAGCATAGTGGTTATAAGTAGGTAGCGTAGTGGTTATGAGTCGAGCTGTGAACCTTAAGGTCAGCAATTCGAAACTACCAGCCGCTCCACAGAAGAAAAATGAGGTTTTCTACTTCCATAAAGATTTATAGCCTCGGAAACCCTATATAAGGTCGCTATGAGTTGGAACCGACTCAATGGCACTTAACAACAACAACAACAACAACAACACCTCCATGACTATAGGTCAAGTTCATCAAATTGTAGCAATTTATTCTCGTTTTCTTTATCAAAAATTGTTGTTGTTTTATCTTCTACTAGTCAAGTTCTGATTATCAAGCCATCAAAGTTAGGTCAAATATCTGCAAGTTTGGCTGTTCTTGTGCATCTTCCCTCACTCCATATCAGCTGCATGCTTCACTCTTAGCTCTAGCCTTCTGTGGCTATGTCTTCATCCATGGGCTCAGGTGTCTCCAGGTCTCACCACAGTCTGGACCAACCGTCCCTTCCTATTCTCTGTCTCATCTCCAGGTCAATGGGAGTCAATGAACCATGGTTGAACTCAACCCATTTCTTCATTGCTGCCTTTCCCCCTCTTTCACTCACCAGTAGACCAATGTGATCGCTAGCAAGCTTACATGCCTGCTCATGTGTTCCCTTTGAGTCTCAGTCTTAGAGCGGGGTTTGTCCTGAAGGAACTTGATTGCTTGCCTTGACAGCTTCCTGGTGAACAGCTTGCCTATTCTTGTAGTAGCCAATCATACTGCAATTTTTGTTTTGTTTTTTTTCCTGATGATCTTTCTTTGAAGATGTATCTTCTGTTGCTCTATCTGTTCCAGGCTGGTCTGCTTGTCCTTTCTAG